>NC_044557.1:104015237-104371971 GCF_007565055.1 Rhinopithecus roxellana
GTAGAGAGAAAGTCTTTCTAATTCACCTAAAGTTGGGGGCAGTGTACAGTGAGAATGCCTTTCTTCTCCACGGAGAGAGGAAGAGAGGGGTTCTTTGTGTAAGCTCTATCGGGTGTGATGCAAGGGCACCATGCAGTGCAACACTTTCACATAAATTGTGTTCCCTAGTTAACTAACACTGTGGCCCCGTTTCACTAACCATCTCCCTTTCCCCATCTTCCCTTCTCCCTCTAGCCTCTGGTTATCACTTTTCTGCTTTCCGTTTCTATGAGATTGCCTTTTTAAAGATTCTCCAATAGCTTTTTAATGTTCTTACCACACATATACAAAATAATAAATTGATAAGGTGATATATATATATTAATTAGCTTGATGGAATCTTCCTGTAATGTATACATAGACATAAAACACACCTATTACCCCAACATTAAATATACCAAATTATCATCCTTGTCCCTTTTAAAAAACAAAGAAAAAGAAGAAAAAAAAACAACGAAAAGAAGAATCTGTAGGATTGGGGATAGAGACATATTGTGGCTTAAGACAAGGGACGGGTCTTCCCAGCCATGCTAGCTGAGTGGAAGAGGAGAGTAGGAGCCATGGGCGAGAGCAATAATTTTGGACCCTCTAGTTGAGAGGACGAGTTATCAAGCAAAACCTGGAAGATCAATTTACAGAAATATTTAAGAGGGGCTTCAAGCACTGAATAAGCAGCTTGATAAATTTTACCCTCAATTAAGTTCTTTTAAAATGTGATCTGAGATTCATTGGGAGATGGCATGAAAAGTGCCTGAGTAATACGTGAAGTGCTTAGGTGCACTTCCTGGGGGTGGCCAAATCAGAATGCAGGATGGTCAGTCTGGGCAGTTTAGCTGTCTGGTTTATCAATAATGACCAGGATGGTGACATGTTCATACCGCAATATAATTAGTTACTTTTAATTTATTTTATTTCAAAAAATAACATAGTATTCATGAATGAGTATTCATTATTGAAATTCAAAGTCGACCAAAGGCATATGGAGTCTTGGCCACCCTTTCCCCTACTCATCTCGGCCCCGCCCTCAACCCCTCACTCATACATTTCACCTATTCCCTCCCTCCCAGTACATAATGACTTTCATCTTGTTCTACCTAGCCCAAGTCCATACCTTTTTGATAACTTGTCCATGCTACCATAATGTACGTGTTACACACACTTGTTCAGCCCTTCAGAAAACATAAATGGGATCATACTATGACTACTATTCATTAACTTTTTTCATTTAGCACTAAATTGTGGAGAGATTTCCATGACAATGCCATACTCAGTTCCTCAATATTCAATTCCTCAGTATTCAGTTCCTCCTTTTAAAAGTCCCTTTCTTTTAAAGGCTGCATTGTGTTACCTAGTGTGACTATGAAATGACTTGATGGAGATTTCTATTGTTTCCGTCTTTTGCTATTATAAACAATACTGCAATGAACATCTTTGTGTCCAAGTGCAATTATTTTGGTAGGAGAGATTTCACAGATGAATCAAAGTTGAATTACTCATCTAAGTGGATGCACCTTGTAAATTCTAATGGATGTCAAATCCCCTTCCAGAATATTGAATTAGTTTATACTTTTACTAACAATGAAAGTAAGTGACCATTTCGTTACAACATTTACTAACATATTAACAATCCTTAAATTTTTTGTCGATCTACTAGGTAAAATTGGTTTCTAATTATTTTATTTGAAATTTCTATGATTACCAATAAAGCTGATCATATTTTAATATATTAGCTGGCTTTTGGTATGTCTGTGAATTACCTCAATAAAACTTCAGCCCATATTTGCATGGGAAACACTTTATTATGGAAATTAACCTTTTATGTATATGCATCTGTCCGGGCAGTCAATATGTGCTCAAAGGTTTTCTGCTGAGCTCAGTATGAACTGGTCACGTTAGCATGTGGTCTTTTATCAGAAAATAGATATGATGTAGTTCTTTATTTTTCTCCTTCTCCCCAAATATTAGTTGTTATCAAATTTAAAGAAAAAATTATGGTCGATTATAGTAATCAGCTAACTTCATTGTCATTGACGATCCACCACAAGCTTAGATTGTGCATTGTGAAGGTTGATGATGCTGACAGAGTCAACCACCACTCCCACTTCGTGCAACAAAAACCTGCCTATTGAGCAGGTCTTTGAAAGGGTGTGGGAAGTTGTTATTATTTTGCTGGGCTTCAAGAAAAATTAGTTTGCCCAGAAGTGTTTTCTTTGATGACAGAACTGTATGACTCTGGCTACAGGAATTCAACAGTGAGTGGGGTGAACGTGTTAAAGTGTGTTGGTGTTGAAAGACATCTCTGTGCTGGGTTGGTGAACTGTACTCTCTCTCATGCAAATCAGAATTTCTTGTATGTATTTCATCCTAGAAATGAATTTTGGATTCTACCTAGCAGTTTTTAAGAGGCAAGCTTTGGCTTGAGTCTGGGGAAAATTTACCTGGGCTTCTTTGAATAACTGAGATGTGAGTCTCCCTGAACCCCTGTTACTTGAGGATCTGATGAGACACATAAGGAAGAATGAGGGAAATTATTCTAGGGGACCAGTTTACGTTCCTTCTCAGAATGGATGCAAAATTCATCATCTGTCATAGTATTTTTCACTGACATTAGTTTTCCAAACTAGGTCCCCATAAATACAGATGGTCCCTGACTTACCATGGTTTGACTTAGGATTTTTGGACTTTAGGATGGTGTGAAAGTGATATGCATTCAGCAGAAGCTGTATTTGAATATTCAGTGAATTACTTGAAGTATTCAACACTTTATTATAAAACAGGCTTGGTGTTAGATGATTTTGTCCAAGTGTAGGCTAATGTAAGTGTCCTGAGCATGTTTAGGCTAAGCTACTGTGTTCAGTAGGTTGGATGTATTAAATACATTTTTGACTTAGGACATTTTAATCTTATGATTGGTTTATTAGGACATAATCCCATTGTAATTTGGGGAGCATCTGTGTATGATTGAGTCCTACTGAAATGGAGAGGGAGATGCAGTTAGCAGTGTAAGTTAGAGCAAAAGAGACATCCTCTCATTTTAAAATGATGCAAGTCACTGAATGGCTCTGCTTTGGCTTCTCAGAAAAAAATGAGCCATGTATTCCCACAGCACTGTGAGGCTTGCTCTCCCAAGGGCTCCTGTGCATCTATGGCAGGGTCTGGGCATACCTGGTACATCCAGATGTTCTTATTATAGGTTGACGCAGCCCAAAGGATGGGGATGGCAGGTCGACATGGTGATACCCACTGTGATGGGACAAAGAGGGAAATAAGACACCACAGGGAAGCTTTATCTCCATATCTATCTGTCTGTCTGTCTATCTGTCTATCTATCTATCTATCTATCTATCTATCTATCTATCTATCTATCTGTCATCTATCTGTATGTCATCTATTTGTCTATCATCTATTATACTCCTAGTATCATCTATTATACTCTATCATATAACAGGTATGTGAGATACCTGTTAGGAAAATCCAAAAATACTTGTTGAGACTTTTAAGGGAACTGTTACCACATGAACTGTTGGAGTGAAGTTAGAGAAAGAGAGACCTTAGTTTTTTAGTCCCATATTTAGTCAGTGGCTGATACTAAAATTAAGATGGGCTGGGCATAGTGGCTCATGCCTATAATCCCAATACTTTGGAAGGCCAAGTAGGGAGGATTGCTTGAGCCCAGGAGTTGGAGACCTGCCTGGGCAAGACGGTGAAACCCTGTCTCTGCAAAAAATACCAAAACCACCAAAAAAACCCAAAACAAAACAAAACAAAACAAAAAACTAGCCAGGTGTAGTGGCACAGGCCTGTAGTCTCAGCTACTTCAGAGGTTGAGGTAGGAGGATCACTTGAGCCTAACAAGTCAAGGCTGAAGTGAGCCATGATTGAGTCAATGCACTCTAGACTGGGTGACAGAGAGAGACCCTGTATCAAAAATTAAAATAAAAAAGGTGGAGCTGTGAAAATAATTAATTGGGAAGTCATTGGGCTGAGCCGACTTCAATGCCTTGAGTTCCTATGTAAGCAAACTGAAACTCAACTCACTGTAAAAGGTAAAACAAAGCAAGGTTAACCAATCAGAAACAACTAAGTAATCTTTAGGGACTTTCTGCTTTAACCAATCAAATATTTTCTTTGTTTTGCTTCTTCCAGCACCTTATAAAAGTTTTACCCTCTCATTTTCTTGGTGGAGTCCAAACTGCTTGTGGTTTGGCACTGACCGATTCATGCATCCCTGTTTGCTCAAATAAACCTTTAAAATGTTAATGTACCTAAGTTTATTTTTTAACAGAGCCTAATGCAATGAAGTGGCAAGCCCTAGAAAAAGATGACTAAATTGGAAAGAGAGACAGGGAGAACAAGAATTGTCAAAAATATGCATTGTGACTTAGAAGTCCAGAAGAAGAAAAAAATAAATTCATTAACATAAAGTTATTTTTAAGATAAGTTTAAAAGATTCAAGAATACCAGTGAAGACCTTAATCAAGAATTATTGGTAATGCAGAGAGAGAGAGAGAGAGAGCGAGAGAGAGAGAGAGAGAGAGGAGAGGAGTGCGAGTGAGAGTAGACGAGAGAGAGATAGACTGAGAAATTTGAGTTGGACCACCTGGTTGTGTGTGTCTTTGCATAATATCTTAACCTTCCTGTGTTCTGTGTTTCAGTTTCAGTTTCCTTGTGGAGATCCCTGTGTACTTTACAGGATTGTTGTGAGAACTCAGTATGCCATACTGAAACATCTAGCTGAGTATCTCATATGAATTATGTGCTCTGCATTTGTTTTTAAATATTCATTAATATCCAGAAGGAAGGATGGCCACGGAATGAAAACAATATTTTCTTAATTATCATCAAAACATTTGTTTTGAACATTTGCTATTTTTTAGTGGTGACCCTTTTTTTAGTGAGGTGAGGGTGGTTACTAACTTTCTTTTGTTAAACTTTTATTTTAGGTTCAGGGTTACAAGCGCAGGTTTATTATATAGGTAAACTCTTATCACAGGGATTTGTTGTACAGATTATTTTGTCCTCCATGTATTAAGCCTAGTACTCATTAGTTAATTTTCCTGATCTCCCTCCTTCCACCCTCCAGCTTCCAGTAGGCCCTGGTATCTGTTGTTCTCCTCTATGTGTCCATGTGTTCCCATTATTTAGCTCCCACTTATAAGTGAGAACATGTGGTATTTGGTTTCCTGTTTCCACATTAGGTTGCTAGGGATAATGGCCTGTACGTCTATACATGTTCCTGCAAATGACATGATCTCATTCTTTTTTATGGTTGCGTAGTATGCTATGGTGTATATGTACCACATTTCCTTTATCCAGTCCAGCATTGATGGGCATTTAGGTTGATTCCATGTCTTTGCTATTGTGAATAGTGCTGCAATGAACCTATGCATGCATGAGTCTTTATAGTAGAACAATTTATTATCCTTTGGGTATATACCCAAAAATAGGACTGCTAGGTCGAATGGTAGTTCTGCTTTGAGTTCTCTGAGAAATCAGCAAACTCTTTTTCCACAGCAGATGAACTAATTTTTACACTCTCACCAACAGTGTATAAGTGTTTCTTTTTCTCTGCAACCACACCAGCATCTGTTATTTTTGACTTTTTAATAGTAGCCATTCTGACTAGCGTGAGATGGTATCTCATTGTGATTTTGATTTGTATTTCTCTAATGATCAGTGATGTTGAGCTTTTTTTCATATGTCTGTTGGCTGCATGTATGTCTTTTTTTCTGAAAAGTACCAATACCATATCTGTTCATGTTCTTTCCTCACTGTTTAGCAGAGTTGTTTTTTGTTTTACCTTTCTTTTTTTTTTTTTTTTTTTTTTTTTTGTAAATTTGAGTTCCTAATAGATGCTGGATACTACACCTTTGTCAGATGCATAGTTTGCAAAATTTTTTCCTGTTCTGTTGGTTGTCTATTTACTCTAATGATAATTTCTTTTGCTGTGCAGAAGCTCATTAGCTTAATTAGATCAAATTTGTCAATTTTTGCTTTTGTTGCAATTGTTTTTGGTGTCTTTGTCATGAAATCTTTGTGGATTCCTATGTCCAGAATGGTATTGCCTAGGTTGTCTTTCAGGGATTTTGTAGTTTGGGGTTTTATATTTAAGTCTTTAATCCATCTTGAGTTAGTTTTTGCATTTGGTGTCAGGAAGGGGTCCAGTTTCAATATTCTGCAAATAGCTCATTACCCCAGTACCATTTATTGAATAGAGAGTCCTTTCCCCATTGGTTATTTTTGTCAGCTTTGTCCAAGATCAGATAGTGTAGGTGTGCAGCCTTACTTCTGAGCTCTCTGTTCTGTTCCATTGGTCTATGTGTCTGTTTTTGTACCAATACCATGCTGTTTTGGTTATTGTAATCCTGTAGCATAGTTTGAAATTGGGTAGCATGATGCCTCCAGCTTTGCTCTTTTGCTTAGGATTACCTTGGCTATTTGGGCTCCTTTTTAGTTCCATATAACTTTTTAAATAGATTTTTCTAGTTCTTTAAAGAATGTCATTGGTAGTTTAATAGGAATAGAATTCAATATATATATTGCCTTGGGCAGTATAACCATTTTAACAATATTGATTCTTCCTATCCATGAGCATGGAATTTTTAAAAAATTTGTTTGTGTCATTTCTGATTTATTTGATCAGTGTTTTGTACTTCTCCTTATAGAGATTTTTCACCTCCCTGGTTAGTTGTATTCCTAGGTATTTTATTCTTTTTGTGGCAGTAATGAATGGATTGTGTTCTTCATTTGGTTCTTGGCTTTGATGTTGTTGGTGTATAGGAATGCCACAGATTTTTGGCCCAGAACAAGATGGCTGAACAGGAGCAGCTCCAGCCTCCAGCTCCCAGCGCGAGTGACACAGAGGATGGGTGATTTCTGCATTTTTAACTGAGGTACCGGGTTCATCTCACTGGGGAGTGCCGGACAATCGGTGCTGGTCAGCTGGTGCAGCCCGACCAGCGATAGCTGAAACAGGGCGAGCCATCACCTCCCCTGGGAAGTGCAAGGGGGAAGGGAATCCCTTTTCCTAGCAAAGGGAAACTGAGACACACAACACCTGGAAAATCGGGTAACTCTCACCCTAATACTGCACTTTACCAAGGGTCTTAGCAAACGGCACACCAGGAGATTATATCCCACATCTGGACGGGAGGGTCCCACACACCATGGAGCCTCCCTCATTGCTACACAGCAGTCAGAGATCTAACTGCAAGGCAGCAGCAATAGATGCAGAAAAGGCCTTTGACAAAATTCAACAGCCCTTCATGCTAAAAACGCTCAATAAATTTGGTATTGATGGAATGTATCTCAAAATAATTAGAGCTATTTATGACAAACCCACAGCCAATATCATGTTGAATGGGCAAAAACTGGAAGCATTCACTTTGAAAACTGGCACAAGACAGGGATGCCCTCTCTCACCACTCCTATTCAATGTAGTGTTGGAAGTTCTGGCTAGGGCAATCAGGCAAGAGAAAGAAATCAAGGTATCCAGTTAGGAGAAGAAGAAGTCAAATTGTCCCTGTTTGCAGATGACATGATTGTTATTTAAAAACCCCATCATCTCAGCCCCAAATCTCCTTAAGCTGAAATAGAAACTTCAGCGAAATCTCAGGATAGAAAATTAATGTGCAAAATCACAAGCCTTCTTATACACCAGTAACAGACAAACAGAGAGCCAAATCCTGAATGAACTTCCATTCACAATTGCTTCAAAAGAATAAAATATCTAGGGATCCAACTTACAAGGGATGTAAAGCACCTCTTCAGGAGAACTACAAACCACTGCTCGTGAAATCAAAGAGGACACTAACAAATGGAAGAACTAGCATGCTCATGGATAGGAAGAATCACTATCTGTGAAAATGGCCATCTGCCCAAGGTTTATTATAGATTCAATGCCATCCCCATCAAGCTACCAATGAGTTTCTTCACAGAATTGGAAAAAAACGGCTTTAAAGTTCATATGGAACCAAAAAAGAGCCCACATTGCCAAGCAAATCCTAAGTCAAAGGACAAAGTGGAGGCCTCCACGCTACCTGACTTCAAACTATACTACAAGGCTACACGTAACCAAAACAGCATGATACTGGTACCAAAACAGAGATATGACCAATGGAACAGAACAGAGCCCTCAGAAATAATACCACACATCTAACAACCATCCGATCTTGACAAACCTGAGAAAACCAAGAAATGGGGAAAGGATTCCCTATTTAATAAATGGTGCTGGGAAAATTGGCTAGCCATAAGCAGAAAGCTGAAACTAGATCCTTTCCTTACTCCTTATACGAAAATTATTCAAGATGGATTAGAGACTAAATGTTACCTAATACCATAAAACCCTAGAAGAAAATCTAGGTAATACCATTCAGGACATAGGCATGGGCAAGGACTCATGTCTAAAAACACCAAAAGCAATGGCAACAAAAGCCAAAATTGACAAATGGGATCTAATTAAACTAAAGAGCTTCTGCACAGCAAAAGAAACTACCATCAGAGTGAACAGGCAACCTACAGAATGGGAGAACATTTTTGCAATCTACTTATCTGACAAAGGGCTAATATCCAGAACCTACAAAGAACTCAAACAAATTTACAAGACAAAAACAACCCCATTAAAAATTGGGCAAAGGATATGAACAGATATTTCTCAAAAGAAGACATTCATACAGCCAACAGACACATGAAAAAATGCTCATCACCACTGGCCATCAGAGAAATGCAAATCAAAACCACAATGAGATACCATCTCACACCAGTTAGAATGGCAATCATTAAAAAGTCAGGAAATGACAGGTGCTGGAGAGGATGTGGAAAAATAGGAAAACTTTTACACTGTTGGTGGGATTGTAAACTAGTTCAACCATTATGGAAAACAGTATGGCGATTCCTCAAGGATCTAGAACTAGAGATACCATATGACCCAGCCATCGCATTACTGGGTATATACCTAAAGGATTATAAATCATGCTGCTATAAAGACACATGCACACGTATGTTTATTGCAGCACTATTCACAATAGCAAAGACTTGGAATCAACCCAAATGTCCATCAGTGGCAGACTGGATTAAGAAAATGTGGCATATATCCACCATGGAATACTATGCAGCCATAAAAAAGGATGAGTTCGTGTCATTTGTAGGGACATGGGTGAAGCTGGAAACCATCATTCTCAGCAAACTTTCACAAGAACAGAAAACCAAACACCACATGTTCTCACTCATAGGTGGGAATTGAACAGTGAGATCACTTGGACATGGGAAGGGGAACATCACACACTGGGGCCTATTATGGGGAGGGGGAAGGAGGGAGGGATGGCATTGGGAGTTATAACTGATGTAAATGACGAGTTGATGGGTGCTGATGAGTTGATGGGTGCAGCACACCAACAAGACACATATGTAACAAATCTGCACGTTGTGCACATGTACCTAGAACTTAAAGTAAAAAAAAAAAAAAAAGAAATCCTAGAGATTTTTGTTCATTGATTTGTATCCTGAGACTTTGCTGAAGTTGTTTATCAGCTTAAGGAGTTTTGGGGTCAATACTATGGGGTTTTCTGGATATAGTGTCATGTCTACAAACAGGGTTAGTCTGACTTTCTGTCTTCCTACTCACATGTTCTTTATTTCTTTCTCTTGTCTAATTGCTCTGAAAAGGATTTCCAATACTATGTTGAATAGAAGTGGTGGGAAAGAACATCCTTGTCTTGTTCCAGTTTGAAGGAGAATGCTTCCTGCTTTTGTTCACTCAGTATGGTGTTGGATGTGGGTTTATCATAGATGGCTCTTATTATTTGAGGTATGTCCTTCAATACCTAGTTTATTGAGAGTTTTTAATATGAAAGGATGTTGAATTTTATTGAAAGCCTTTTCTGTATGTATTGAGATAATTATGTGGTTTTTGTTTTTAGTTATGTTTATGTGATGAGTCACATTTTAAAATTTGTGTATGTTGAACCAAACTTGCATCTCAGGGATAAAGCCTAGTTTATCATGGCGGATGAGCTTTCTGATGCACTGCTGGATTCAGTTTGCTAGTATTTTGTTGACGACTTTTGCATCAATGTTCATCAATGATATTGACCTGGAATTTTCTTTTTTTGTTGTGTCTCTGCCAGGTTTGGGTATCAGGATGATGTTGACCACATAGAATGAGTTAGGGAAGGATCTCTCCTTTTCAGTTCTTTGGAATATTTTCATTAGCAATGGTACCAGCTCTTTGTAAATCTGGTAGAATTTGGCTGTTACTTTGTCTAGTCTTGGATTTGTTTTGGTCAGTCGCCTATGTTTTACTGACTCAATTATGAAGCTCACTATTGGTCTTTTCAGAGATTTAATTCCTTCCCAGCTCAGTCTTGGGAAGGTGTATGTGTCTAGGAATTTATCAGTTTCTTCTAGATTTTCTAGTTCATGCGTATAGAGGTATTCATGATATTCTCTAATGATTACTTGTATTTCTGTGGGGTCAGTGGTAATATCCCCTTTGTTGTTTCTAGTTGTGTTTATTCGAATCTTCTCTCTTTTCTTCTTTATTAGCCTAGCTAGCAGTCTACCTATTCAACCATTAAAAAAAAAAAAAAAAACAAAAAAACAATTGTTAGATTTATTAATCTTTTGAATAGTTTTAAATGTCTCAGTGTCCTTCAGTTCAGCTCTGGTTTTGGTTATTTCTTGTTGTGTGCCAGCTTTGGGATATGTTTGCTTTTGGTTCTCTAATTCTTTTAGAGAATTAGGTTAGGTTGTCAAACTGAGATCTTTCTAACTTTTTGATATGGTCATTTAATGCTATAAATTTTCTGCTTAACACTGCCTTAGCTGCGTCCATGAGATTCTGGTATGTTGTGTCTTTGTTCTCATTAGTTTTAAAGAATTTCTCGATTTCAGACTTAATCTCATTATTTACCCAAAAGTCATTTAGGAGCACATTATTCAATTTCCATGTAATTCTATGGTGTTAAGTGAAATTCTTAGTCTTGATTTCTAATTTGATTGTGCTGTTAATCGAGTTTAACCTAAAGCTGCCTCCTTACATATTTAAGTTCAGCCTAAAAGTTTTTCAGTACATCATGAACTATAACAAGTGGAGGTGTAAACTGACCATAGCCTACATCTGTGCCAATCACTGAGCATCGGACAATCAAATGTAACCAACTGTTCAAACCATGTTCAAATAAGGTAAACCCCAACCTGTAACCAATCCAGCTGTTTCTGTACCTTGCTTCCAACTTCTGTAAGTCATTTTCCTTTTTTTGTCTGTAAATCTTCTTCCACCATGTAGCTGCACTGGAGTCTCTCTGAATCTGCTCTGATTCTGGGGGCTGCCCTATTTGTGAATCATTCATTGCTCAATTAAACTCCTTTAAATTGAATTCACCTGAAGGTTTTCTTTTACTAGTGCTGTGGTTCAAGAGAGTGATTGTTATGATTTCAGTTGTTTCGTGTTTGCTGAAGAGTGTTTTGTATCCAATTATGGGGTTAATTTTAGTGTATTTGTTATATGGTGATGAGAAAAATGTATATTCTGCTGCTTTGGGGTGGAGTAGAGGTCTGTAGAGGTCTATCAGTACCATTTAATACAGTGCTAAGTTCAAGTCCTGAATATCCTTGTTAATTTTCCGCCTCAGTGATATATCTAATACTGTCAGTGGGGTGTTGAAGTTTCCCATTATTTTTTTATTTTTTTTTTATTTTTTTTGCAACAGAGCAAGGCTCTCTCACCCAGGCTGGAGTGCAGTGGCATGATCTTGGCTCACTGCAACCTCTGCCTCATGGGTTCAAGCGATTCTCCTGCCTCAGCCTCCTGAGTAGTTGGGACTACAGGTGTGTGCCACTACACCTGGCTAATTTTTTGTATTTTTAGTAGAGACATGATTTCACCATGTTAGCCAGGATGATCTCAATCTCCTGACCTCGTGATCTGCCTGCCTTGGCATCCCAAAGTGCTGGGATTACAGGTGTGAGCCAAAGTTTCCCATTATTATTGTGTGGGAATCTAAGTCTCTTTGAAAGTGTCTAATAACTCGCTTTGTGAATCTGGGTGCTTCTGTGTTGGGTGCATATATATTTAGGATAGTTAGGTCTTCTTGTTGAATTGAACCCTTTATTTATTATGTCATGTTCTTCTTTGCCTTTTTTGATTTTTGCTGGTTTAAAGTCTGTTTTGTCTGAAATTAGGATTGCAACCCCTGCTTTTTTTTCTGTTTTCCATTTGCTTGGTAGATTTTTCTCCACCCCTTTATTTTGAGCCTATGGATGTCTAAGCATGTGAGATGGGTCTCTTGAAGACAGCATACCAATGGGTTTTGGTTCTTTATACAATGTGCCACTCTGTGCCTTTTATTTGGGGCATGTAGCCCATTTACATTCAAGGTTAGTATTGGTATGTGTGAATTTGATCCTATCCTTATTATATTAGCTGATTATTATACAGACTTGTTTGTGTGGTTGCTTTATAGTGTCACTGGTCTTTGTGCTTAAGTGTGTTTCTGTAGTGGCTGGTAATGATTTTTCCTTTCCATATTTAGTGCTTCCTTCAGGATTTCTTGTAAGGTGGTCTGGTAATAAATTCCCTCAGCATTTGCTTGTCTGGAAAGGTTTCTATTTCTCCTTCACTTATGAAGCTTAGTTTGGCTGAATATGAAATTCAAGGTTGGAATTTCTTTTCTTTAAGAATATTGAATATAGATCCTCAATGTCTTCTGGCCTGTAGGGTTTCTGCTGTTAGTCTGATGGTTATTTGTAGATTATCTGACTTTGTAGGTTACCTGACCTTTGTAGGTTACCTGACCTTTCTCTCTAGCTGTCTTTAACACTTTTTCTTTCATTTTAACCTCAGAGTATTTGATAATTATGTATCTTGGGGATGATCTTCTTGTGCAGTGTCTGACTGGGATTCTTTGCATTTCCTGAATTTGAATGTTGGCCTGTAACTAGGTTGGGGAAATTCTCATGGATGATATCCTGAAGTATATTTTCCAAGTTGCTTACACTCTCCCAATCTCTTTTAGGGTCCCCAATAAGTCATAGCATTGGTCTCGTTACGTAGTCCCATATTTCTTGGAGGTTTTATTCATTACTTTCCATTTTTTTCTCTATTCTTATCTGACTATCTTATTTCAGAAAGCCATTTTTCAAGCTCTGATATTCTTTCCTCAGCTTGGTCTGTTCTGCTATTAATACTAGTAATTGCATTATAAAATGCACGTGGTGTGTTTTCAGCTGTATCAGGTTGGTTATGTTCTTTTCTATACTAGCTATTTTGTCTGTCAGCTCCTGTATCATTTTACTGTGAGTCTTAGCTTCCTTGAATTGGATTTCAATGTATGCCTGTAAGTCAATGATCTTCATTCTTGTCCATATTTTGAATCCTCTTTCTGTCATATCAGCCCTCACAGCCTGGTTCAGAACCCCTGCTGGAAAGGTGTTGCAGTCATTTGGAGGAAAGAAGGCACTTTGACTTTTTGTGTTGTCAGACTTCTTGCATTGGTTCTTTCTCATCTTTGTAGGTTGATGTTTCTTCAGTCTTTGAAGTTGCAGAACTTTGGATGAATTTTTTTTCCTTTTATCCTATTTGATGATCTTGAAGATTTGATTGTGGTATCAGGTAGATTCAACTAACTGGCTTTATTTCTGAAAGATTTTAGGGGGTCAGTGCTCAGCTCTTGACTCCTGAACTGTGTGCTCTGACTCTAGAGGACTTGTATTCGGCTCTAACATTGCTCTCTGTCTCCTCAAGGTTAGGAATCCACTGCACTGGGGAGAGACCCTGAGGTGCTTCCAGACTGGTGGTCACTATATTCTGATGGGTGGTGTCATCCAAAGCATTTTGTCATGCTGTGGCAGTAGGATCTGTTCTCATTTGCATGTGCCAGCAGAAGCAGTAGTGGCAGAGTGGCAGGGTGCATGCTCGTTTGCTGTGCTAACTGATGCCAGAGTACCTGGGGCCATATGGTCGTTCATGGCAGTGGCAGAGGCAGCATGGCTGGGGTGGGGTGGGGGCCCCCTGCTGTTGACTGTGTGCACTGATGGTCTAATAGTGATTGTTAGCACGGGGGTGGGGTGCTGGTGGGAGCAGGCCTCTCTGTGCACCACAGGCAGGGAAGTAGCTTAGAATGGGGGAGGGTCCACTGTTCCCTGTGCCTAGTTCCTGCAAGGGCTGGGTGCAGGCAGGGTCAAGGTTGGCTAGCTCTGTGCCTACCAAGACTCCAAGTGCAATGGTGGTCTTGGGATGGGGGAGGTGTGTGAGAGGTGGAGTGCACTGCCTCAGCAGTGACAGGGCAGGGTGCACGCACATAGGCGTGCTGACTGGGCAAGGAAGGCAAAACCAACCAGCACATACATGCATTGGCAAAGCAATGTGAGGGCTTGCCATGGGCTTGGGGGAAGCTGCAATGTGGGGAAAGAGTGGGTGGGTTGTTGTGTTGCTGGGGGCCATCCTGCTGGAGCTCTCTTCACTGGGCAGGCACAGTCTGCCAGTGCAGGAGTTATAATGCAGGTCCTTCCCCTTTCCTCCCACCTGAGGCTGCCCTGCAAGCAGGCGCAGTCAGGCTGAGGCCCTGGGAGAGGCCAGCAGGCCAAGGGTGGGCTCAGGTAGGACTGGCCTCATCTTACGGGCAAGGCCACTCTACAGAGTTCAGATAGGACAGTTCCCCCAGGGCTAGTCTCCTATGGGAGCAAGTCAAGCTTAGGGAGATGGGCTTCCCTGGCTGTGCGCCACTACAGATGCTCCCACACCAAACCTCTGGGCTATGCATTAGCTGGTGTGTTACTCCTACCGTTTCTCTAAGCAGCTCTCTCTGCCAACTCAAGTGTCTATAGTGGTCAAGGGATCTCCTCTGCCAGGATTCCAGAAACCAGTGGTAAGAGCAAATTACTCCTTGCCAGTTCAACTCACCCATTCCCTTGGGGTCACTGGGGGCCAGTAACGAGTTTCCCGTTGTGCAGTAGTCCTGTGCAGGGTTCCCAGCTTCCTCCCCCTTCAGCCCAGCTTTTGTGTGTTCCCTCCATCCACTCTCAGTACCTTCCCTTGAAGATCTGTTAGGAGTGCACCAGTTGTCTCAGTCTCTCGGTGGCAGCTGTTCCACCTGGCTGTGTCTAGTCAGCCACTTTCCCTTCTCAATCTCTTCATTTTGCATATTCGATATTAATATCAGATGTCATGTTACATTCTACACAATTATCATCTCATTTAATTTTCAACAAACACCAAAACAGCTGGTTCTGTTTTTATTTTAATTCTACATTTGTGTAAGCTGAGCTCAGAGAGGTAAATGATTTTCCCAAGTCATCTAGCAAATTTGGGTGGCTGTGCTAGGTCTGAAACTCATGGATTTTGAATCACACATGAGCTGTGTTCTGTTCACATAGCATGACTCATGTCAGTCAATCAGAATACAGAAGGTTCCAGAGTATGGTTTTGGACTGTGGCATTGTTTTATTGTTTGCAGGGCTGATTTTTGCTTTTGGGACTTGATGCAGAAAGAGTAAAATAAGTCAATCCATCCATGATCACTGTCTGTGAGGTTTGCCTGACAACATCGCTTACTTCTTGATAATTAAAGTTGCAGCCATTTGATGAGGCAGAGGCTTTCCCTTCACACTGTCTTTCTTTTCTCTAAGGTTTGTTCTAAGAAAATGCCCATGTGGTTTCAATCAGCATTCTCCTTTGCACCTTTGGTTTAATAGGCTTCTGGCATTTGGGTGTACCTAAAACATTGCAGTTTTTTTAACATAAAAAAAATGTATGTAAAATATAAAATGAAATAAAGACAGATAATTAATATCCATTTTTGGAACACAGTGACTAATTATAATGACACAGGCCTGTGGGGGGTTTGAATGTAGCTAATCGTTAGCAGGTGTGTTTGCTGCCAGACAACGTCTTTCTTAGAAAGTGGAGTCCAGAAAGCTTCAGAACATCAGGAAGAAACCCAAGTAATGGGAGGTGTCACACAAGAAAGAAATCCTAGACCTTCACTGTGCAAGATAGAAGCCACTAGCTACATGTTACTGTTTGAATTCAAATGATGAAAATTAAATAAGATTAAAAAATGCAGTTTCTCAGTCTCTTTAGTCATATTTCCACCACTCTGTAGTCACATATGCACCAGAGGATAGCACAGAAATTGAACTGTCCCTGGGAAGTTCTACTGGACAGCATGGACCAGATTGAAATAGGTACGGGATGTTGGGATGATAAGAAAGAATTAAGTTAGAATTCCAGCTCTACCATTTTTTTGCTGTGTGACCATGGCAAATGATTAATCTCACTCTCCTTCAGCATATTTTTGCATAAAATGAACAATATACTGCATAGTGCTTAGGGTTTCAATGATCCATATACTCGTTGCACTTAGCATGGTGTTTCCTCTTCTGAGAGGCCTCCCTTACCACCCTATCAAATGTGGCCACCACATCTGTTACTCTTACTGGTACCACTCTATCATTTTTATCACAGCATTTATCATTTTGTAAAAGGATAGAGTCCTATCTATCTGTTTGTTGATTGTCTCCGGCCATCACCCCCAATACACATATTGTGTAGTTTTTTCCGAAACACTAACCAATTCTCTAATTCTCTGACAACAACAGAGTGGGCAACAATTCAATTCAATTCACTTCTGACATTAACTACCCAGGGTTTAAGGGCTCAGTCTTCCAAGAATGCTCCCGCTTCCAATGCAAACACAAACAAGGTGCCCAGTCTACCCACACTTCTGTCTGAGCTGGCTACAAATATGGAGGTTCCCATATGGTTTATCATAAAGGACACAACTCAGAAACACCCAAGTGAAAGAGATGGATGAGGCAAGGTTTGGGGATAGATGTGTATGTGTATGTGTGTGTGTGTGTGTGCATGCGCATGCACACACAGTGGAGGGGGTAATAGTGGGGGAGGGAGTGGGAAGTGGGGTGGTGGGTGGAGAACAGAACTTTGGGTGTGCCACCCTCCCTCATGATGATGAGTTCTCCAACCCAGAAGTTTCCTTAGACTCCTTGTTTCAGATTTTTAATGAAAGCTTCATTATGTAGGCAACATGATTGATTAAATTATTGGCCATTGGTGATTGAACTCAATTTCTAGCCCCTTTCCTCTCTCTGGAGTCTGGGGACTGAAAATTCTAGCCCTCTAATCATGTGGTTGGTTTTTCTAGTGTGACCAGCCCTCATCCTGAAGCTATCTAGCTCCTTGCTTGTTCTCCTCTCACTCTCACCATGAGTCATCTGCTTAGCATAAGCTCAGGTATGGTCAAAAGGAACTCATTATGAATAACAAAAGATACTTTTTTTTTTTTTGGACACAGGGTTTACTCTGTCACCCAGGAGTGCAGTGGTGCAATCTCTGCTCACTGCAACCTCCGCCTCTCAGGTTAAGTGATTCTTCTGCTTCAGCCTCCCAAGTAGCTGGGATTACAGGTGTAAGCTGCCACCCAGCTAATTTTTTCTATTTTTTAGTAGAGACGGGGTTTCACCATGTTGGCCAGGTTGGTCTCGAACTCCTGACCTCAGGTCATCCACCTGCCTTGGTCTCCCGAAGTGCTGGAATTACAAGCATGAGCTACTGCTCCCAGCGTGAATAATAAAAGATACTTTTATCGTTCAAGAAACTGTGTTTTAGGATCTCTGTGCTAGGAACCAGATTAGGGACAAAGACCAAATATGTATATTATATTATATTATATTATATTATATTATATTATATTATATTATATCACACACACGCGCACACACACACACACACACAAAGAAGAGTATAAACCTCATTAGAGAAGAGAACTTGTCTGTCTGCATCATGGATAGTCCCTAACACAGAGTAGGTGGTCAATCAATATCTGGTAAATTAAAATATAGTGAACCCACAATTATTTGATTGAGAGGCAATATAATAAAAAAATTAACGAGGCCAGGTACAGTGGCTCATGCCTGTAATCCCAGCACTTTGGGAGGCCAAGGAGGATGGTTCATCTGAGGAGTTCGAGACCAGCCTGACCAACATGGTGAAACCCCATTTCTACTATAAATATAAAAATTAGCCGGGCATGGTTGTGGGCATCTGTTATCCCAGCTACTCTGGAGGCTGAGGCAGGAGAATTGCTTGAACTTAGGAGGTGGAGGTTGCAGTGAGCAAGATCATGCCATTGCACTCCAGCCTGGGCAACAAGAGTGAGACCCCATCTCAAAAAAAAAAAAAAAAAGTAATAAACATGATGCTAATGAAAATAATAATAGTTATAATAATGGTCACTTTTATTGAGGATTTTCTGTGTGCCAAGTACTTGTTAAATACTGAACTACATTATCACATTTAATCTTCATGGCAATCTTATGAGGTGGTCAATACTATTATCTTAATCAACAAGGAGGAAATTGAGCCTCAGAGAAGTCTAAAAACTTGCATAAATCTCATACCTTGTAAGTAGTAGAGCCAAGGTTCTAATCAATTTTAATTACTTTTTCTTATTTGTACATACTATTAAAAGGGAATATATTTTTTCTACAGAGTCAGTACATTTTTTTTTTCCTTAGGTGGATGTGGAGCCTGCAGTAGAGTTTAGAAAACATTCTTCACCTTGGATTCAGTTCCCTCTAACCCCCTCATTGTTAAGACTGCTGGACTGACTTGCAATTAGGCTCCTGGGATTAAAAACTAGGTTTTTGTTTATATGTCTTGTTTTTGTCAATGGATTAAGACATAATCAGCATGTAAATTATGGGATTCCCCAAACTGTCATTAGCTTTGTACTCTGAAAATCTTCCAAGTCTCTTCGTTTGTGGTGAAATGAAGCTGGAAAGTCCTGTTAAATCAAATGACTATACCTGCACCATCTGTGCAGTGTCCTAGGAGATACTAAGGGACCAGTCCGCAACATGGGAGATGTCAGGTCCTGTGGTACCGACAGGCTGCATCCCCTGTAAACTCCTTGGAGCCATCCCCAACAAGGAACCCCAGGCAAAACTGCAGACCATATGCCGTGGCATCAGAGTTGACTCAGGAGGCTCTGGAGCAGTGCAGAACCAGGAGTTGTGAACTCAGCAGGTTGGCAAAGGCCACTGCTAATTACCTAAGTTGTGGCTTCAGAGTCCAGCTGGGGCCAGAGCAGGTCTGATGATTTGTAGGAGACAGGTTTTGGCAAAGACAGCTTGTTCTTTCTCAATCCCCTTGGGCTGTGTCGTCTCTGCCTGGAGAAGCACTGGGGTCTGGTGGAAAGGACATTCCCTGCACATTTCTGTAGATGGGTGGGGTTAGGGAGCTAGAGAGGAGAAAAACATCTATGGTAATGGTGAAAACCTTTTCATTATGGAAGCAAGACTATTTGAACACATGTTGGTTGATTTCTGTTCAAAAGCAAAGTTAAAAGTTACTTTTCTTCAAAGGAAATTTTTATAGTTCAATTTTTTTTCTTAGAAATAATAACATAAGCCTTATTTAGGGATTGTTATGTGCCAGGTATTATTGAACATGCTTTAAATATATTAACTCAATGAAATCTTAATAGCGCTATGAAATAATTACTATCATTCCCACTTACAGATGAAGGAATTGTCACAAAGAGGTTAAGTGACAATTAACATTACTTTAAATCATTAGCCATTTTTCAACAGAACATTTTATTTCCTAGTTTGTTCATATGTAACTAAGAGAGATAAAAGTGTCTCTTGTTCTTTCTGTCTTTATTAAACATTGTCTTCTAAGTCAATCTGATTGACTTCTTCATAGAAGTGATATTACCATCTTGGTCCAGGCCATTTTTCATCGCATGGACTATCCACTCATTGTAGGGCATTTAACCTCCTTGGCTCTCACCCCCTACAGGGCAGTAGCAAATTCCTCCTGGTTATTATGACAACCAGCCCCCTCCTACTTACTCAGGAGCCCCCCAGTGGGGTTATTTCACCTCTGGTAGAGAATCACCGAGGTATCGTCTGTGCATTTGCTTTTGAGACATGTTCTTTAGTTGTTTTTAAACATGGTATATTTTTAGCCAAAAATCTTACATCAAGAGATGACATGCTCCATCTCCCTTTTGTGGCAGGTGTAGATAATACTCCACATTATGTCTTATCTCCGTAACCCTTTCCCCTTGAGTTTAGATCCTAGAGTCTCTGTTTTCAGCCTCAGCTTCAGGAATTGGGTTCCACCAAGAACTGAAAAAGTGTTTACAACCAGGGTCAATTTACTACAATTATGCATGAGATGCCTAGGGCCCAGCAACATATTTTATTATTATTTTTAAATCAGAAGAAGACATATGACTGCATATATCTGTATGTAGTCTTAATGTGTATGTGTGTGTGTGTGTGTGTGTGTGTACAGAGAAAGGAGTCACAAATGAAAGAATGTGGCTCTATTTACAAACACACCCTGGCTTTATGAGCTACTGGGAAATAATCACTAGATAGGACACAGTATCATGAATATTACTGAAATATTCAGCTTTGTTGGAATCTGCCAAGATATTCCAAATTCAATGTGTTGTTTCAGAATCCAATGCACCATGAGATTTTTCTATAGCTTTTAAAAGTACCCTGCTATTAAAAAAGTCATGCATATTTAAAAAAGCATTTTTATGACCCCATTTTCAGGTTTTTAAGCCAAGTCCATCCTTTCAACCAACGCATCTCAACTAATCATTTAAACAAGCTGCAAAATCCAGATGGTGTCTGAGATCATCTATCGAATCAGGCTCCCACCACCCATTTTCCCCACTCTCTTCCCACCATTTATATTCTAAATTATGACATTTCTTCCTTTGTTTCAAATTTTGACTCAATATCCAACTTTAATGTCCATTTCTAGTCTTCTATAGATTTTTCATTCTTCCTGATTGTATTCGATAATTAGACATTGGAGTCCAGGTTTGGTTTCTGGCTTTATTCATCTCTGTTCTTGCAATGACCATGTCACAAATGAGTTCTTCCTGCTTTAAGATCCTTGTTCTGTGTACAGCACCCCGACCTTGGGGATCTCCTCTATTTCACTTTCTACAAAAGGCCCCTGCATGCTTCAAGCCTTTATTTAAAGAGAACCACTGCAGACTTTTGGGTGCTTTTGTGTGTAGCCTGATGAATTGCCTATGTTAAAGAAGAGAGAGCCTGGAGGCTCATGTCAGCATCCCACCAGGAATTTTTTTAGACAAACATTTTGACCAGAGTTTTATCAATTGTAGATAAAAGGATATTATAATGGTACATTTGCACATTAGTTTCCTGAAAATAGAATGTTTTGAATTTTGTCATCCTTCTAGAAAATGTGCATTTAAATTGACATTTATGGTGAAAGTCTTGAGATGCAGCCAAACTACGAGTCTACATTTGGAGTAGCGATCATGAGGCTACAAAGATGGGTGATCATAGTGGGGGAGTAAATCAAACATTGATACTGTGGTTGGTTGACTTGTGCTAAACGAATAAAGAAAGTAACGAGTTGTACATTGTTTTTCCTAAGGTTGATGTAAACCCCCTTTTCTCTCTTCTTATATTGAATTATTTTGGCTCCCAGCCCAACATAAACTGTTGTCAAGGACTCTCTGAGCTGGTGATTCCTAGCTTTGCACTCCACCCCTCATCTTCAGGGCATACTTATGCTTAAACTCCAAGGGTTGTAGTATTATAGAAGTGACTTGCAGAATAACTGGGGAATTTTCCTAAGAGGGCAAGCAGGGATTCTTACCTATGTTTTATAAATTCTTTTAGGGGACACCACGGAGGATTGTCTTTGGAGAGTCTACAAAACTCCTAAGATTCTTTGTAAAACTCATATGTATGTGTACTTTTGTCCTGTAGAGAAAGCCCACAACTTTCATGAGATTCTCAAAGTGGTCTGTGATACCCCCAGTTTTTGGAACAATCGGAACAGCATATGGAAGCAGGTAGTGGTAGCTTAGAATTTTGAAGCTGAAGGCTGAAGTCATGTGGCCTCTCTGCCAGACATCACAGTCTGTAAAAAGGGCAGGGGCTTTCTTACTTATTTTTGTCACCCTCCACTTTCTAGCACAGTGGCTAGACCTAGGACATTGTCACTTTATGATATATCAGCAAATTAATAGACATCTTTGCAGAAGAAAAAGCCCCCATTATGTATATTAAATGCGCTTTGATTGCTGAAATGTGAAAAAAGGTTGGTCTCAGAATTGAGAAAATACATTAGTATATGCTTAATTATTCTTTGTTGAATGGATGAATAGATACTTGATAACCACCATGAAGAATCATAACCGTATCTACCATTTCCAACGTAGTGCCAGGAATCTCACTAAGTCTGTTACATGTATTATCTTAATTTTGAGGGTTTTGGTATTGTGTGGCAAGTACTATTATCTCAGCTTGACAAGTGAGCCAAATTGAAGCTTAAGAGAATAAAAATTTTTAAAAGAGTATAGTACTCATAAGGACAGAATTTGAACTGAGGTTTGTTTGAATACAAATTTCAGTCTCCAAAGTTTGGAAGGTAAAGCCACATGAAACAGGTTTATCAACCTATCTCCAGTTTTCCCCCTATCCTCAGTAAAAAAAAAAAAAAAAAAAAAAAAAAGAATTCTTGATGTTGGCCTTGGTGATGCCTTGATTTCTTTTATATCACTCCCCTCTACCTACTGTTTCCATTGTGTCCACACTGGGGTTGATGTAAACTTTAAGCCGAAGTGTGGCTGATGGTGTTTTTCAATAAGGGCAGAGGGGTGGTGGTTGTCTTATAAAAAAGGTCAGAGAAAACCTCTATGAGGAATACGAGTTAGCATTTGTCACGTATTACTGTATATGTGTGAGAGTGTGTGTGTGTAAATGCATGTTTTCTTCACAATATGCCAGTAAACATTGGCAGCAAAATAGATTGCCTTTTGAAATATATTGAATCTAGCAAAAAAAAAAAAAAAAAAAAAAGAAAAAAAGATAAAAGAGAAAAATCTGGCATAGACTTGACTCCTCAATATCTCTCACACACTATATCCAATTCATTAATCAATACTTTTTTCTGGATGACTAAAGCAGAATAATGAGGTTTGTAATTTGAAGAAGAAACTGGGATAGGAACTTTAAATATCACAAGCACAAAAATGTTATAGAAGTAGCAGAAGTATTTTAGGATATAATTTGAAAGAAGGAAGAAATAAAAGGTTAATCACTATCCAAATATGTAGCCATCCACTATCTTCTTTAAGAGAGCAGGAGAGTTGAGTTGGGTAGATTTAGAAGTTCATAACCATTTGGTATTATTTCAATTTTAGTAGTCTTAAACCCCATTCTTGATCAATAGAAGCACTTTTCAGTGTGATTCTGAAATCTTGTCTTGTTTTGCCCTTAATAGGAATCTCCTAATCTCAGTTATGACAATGTGGAGTAGAATTCCTTAGTGAATCTACAGATTCTCTTAGGGCAATTCAGGTTCAACTTTGTTGGGTTATTATATTCACTCCATTCAGATTGACATGCAACTTGAATCTAATGTTAAGCATATTTTTGGACTTTAAGTTACTTCTTCCTGTGGAGTTGGCAAGAAGTCTGCCAACTTCTTGCCAACTAATTTTTTTTATCCTGCAAAGAGAGATTTACTTTAATTGAAGCCCCTTTGGAGCTCGATCAAGTTAGAGCCATAATTTCTTAAGAACAATAGTGGTAACTTGTCTATATATATATATATATATTTAAATTGACTTTTCTTGGTTCACTTCAGAAGTTACCAAAAACAACTGCTGATACGTACAACATACAGTAGTTTAGAAAACAACTTTGTGCTATTCAAGGTAAAATAAAAAGATTCTGTTTAATATTCTGGTTTTAATGTGTATGTTGTGTTTATTTATTTTAAATGTGGCAGACATTTTTATAATGAAGACTTAGCATTTAAAAAAAATTCAGTTGGCTCTTGGTGATTTATCTAAGGTAATTATCTAAAATTTAACCTAAGTAATTTCTTTCCTGAGTATAGTCCTCAACTTCTTTGTTTTTATTTTTTGGGGGTTTTGTTGTGATGTCTTTGTTTTTATTTTTGCTTATTTATATTAAGAGAGTATAGTATGGAAGCAAAAATACTATATTTGAAAGCAGAAAACTTGGGACCTCAGACGAGTCATCTGATATCTGGAGCTGTATTTCCCCATCTGTAAAATGGGATAAGAATTATGACACTTCAATTTTGTAGAGTCTTTATCAAGGTGAAGTAATGTATGTGGAAACTGCTTTATAAACCAACTAAAAGTAAAAATGTATATGTGTGCATACATTTTTCCATCTGTCAAATGGAAATAATAATACCTCTTTTTAAAGTTGATATGAGGATTAAATAATTCATAGGGTTAAAGTGCTTGTATTTGCACCTGGTACATAATAAACATTTGATGAATGTCAGATAATATTATTAGTAGTCTAATAATTAATTTATTAAACTTAAAGTCCAGAGAGGTCCAGTCTTGGATATTTTACAGTATAAAATAATCCATCTGAAAATGAGTGGGGCATCATGAAACCAGAACCAAACCTGGCCAAGAACCAGAATGAGAAACAAAAACACAAAGTCAGAGAAAGACTTAAAAAAGATAAACTTCTAGTGTTTTTAAAGTATCATTTGAGGAGAAAAAAGAGATGTGTTTGAGCTTAAAATGTCTATCACATACTATTTTGGAAAACTATAGTTTCATTGGAACAGGTAAGTCAACTTGGACATCTTGGTGAGAACCTCAAAACTGTCAAGTTTAATTTTCAAAATCTTGGAATGACTCTTATGCAAATATAAAATAACCATGTATCAAATGTGTTTATGCTACTCATTAATTAATAAGGTAACCTGTAAGATGGCAAAGCTGGTTCAAAAGAGAATTGGAGGAATGGTGATTTAAATTTTCATATCAAATAATTTTGAACTTAAATTTGCTAATACATATGCACTGGTTAATATTATAGAGGACAATATAACTGTAACCTTTGGGTTTATCTTTTATATCAGACAGAAATCTATGATTTAACATGGCACTTCCTAAAATTTGGGCTTTATGTGAAAAGTAAGTATCAAGGACAAATTAAGGTGTGTTCTCCTTGATAATTAAACAATTCTTAGGTAAGCCTCAATAATGCCTCATATTGAAAGAACATAAAATCACCCTCTCTCCTTATTTGCAAGTTTTGGATACTTTTTTTTAATAATAGAAAGACAACAGAATGTTTTAAAGAGAATGATACAATATTCATATTTTAAGAGAATCTCTAGGCTGCTTTGGAGTAGTAGGGTTTAGGAGATCAATAGAGGAGGTAAGAAGACCTTCCAGAAGGAAATGACTTCAGTCCATGTGAGAGATTATATTGATGTAGACTACAGTGGTAGTGGCTGAGATGAAGAGAAGTGGCCATATTTGAAATACATTTTTTAAACTAGAGCCAACAGTATTTGTTAATGGGTTGGATATAGTGTGTGAGAGATATCGAGGAGTCAAGTTGAATGCTATGTTTTTGGCTGAGACATGAGTATGTAGTGGTGAGGAACAAAAATAAATTCCCTGCCCACATGGAGCTTATAGGTTACCGGGAGATTTTTTTTTAAAAGCAAACACAATGTTAATCCAAATTCAAAATTGTGTAAAGTATTATAAAGTAAAGTATTATAAAAAATACAAAGTGCTGAGATAGTGAATAAAGGGTGGGAGCCTACTTAATAGGTGGTGGAGGATGTCCTCACAAGCAGCCAGGGAAGTGAAAGTTGAGGAGCTAATCATGCAGAGTCAAGGGAGAAACATTCCAGAAAAAGAAAATAGCTATACAAGTGTTCCAAGGGAGAAAGAACTCAAGTTTTAGAAACTGAAAGAAGGCTTGCATGGCTGGAACACATTGAGTGATGTGAAGAGGCGGCTAACTGAGGTCAGAAAAGTAAGCATGGGAGAGCACTGCTTAACATTTTAAAGCATTTTGGTTTTATTCTTGGTACAATGAAAACAGTAGTGCAGGTGAGACATGATGGTTGCTTGGACTAGGGAGGTGGCAGTGGAAATGGAGTGAATAGATATGGGAAATAGTTTAAGGTAGAATTCATCACTTGAATTATATTATTCAGTGGGGAGATTCCAAAGGGAATTAAGTAGGGGAATAAAACCTCTGTTGATTCCTAACTCTCTCACTAATTATGGATATCAGCTGTGAATAAAAGACTTCACTTCTCTGGTTTTCAGGTTTTCATTATATGAGTTCTAGGTTGCAAGTCATTAGGCTGTAAATGAGAGAAGTCCAATTAAAGGGAATTAACTGACTCATGGATTCCAATAAAATGTTGAACAACAAAACTCAAGAAGGACAGGGACCCATCTAAGCCTCAGAAACAATGAGAAGTAGGTGATCAATGATACTAGGTCTGATTCACTGACCTTTTTCTCTTTTTAAATTTTAAAATATTTAATTGAAAAGTAAAGATGGACTACATTCAAGGTGTACAACATGATGATTTGATACACACATACATTGTGTAACGATTACCACATATTAGTTAACACATCCATTACCACCCATGTCTCAGCTGTGATTTGAGAGCAGTCCTGCTCACAGAGACTCAAGGGAGATGTGCAGGAGGATCACTTGAGGCCAGGAGTTCAAGACCAGCCTGAGCAATATAATTAGACTTCATCTCTAATTTTAAAAAATTAAATTAAACAAAGGAAAAAGCTCTGGTTGGCTCAGCTTGGGCTAGATATTTATGGTGGAATAAATTAACGGTGGCCAGAGAAGCATGAGTTCATGTAGGAATACGGCAGCTCCTATGAAATAACTGAGGAATAGGGAGAGTGGATCCCAGAAGTGTGTGTGAAAAGGTGCTAGTGTTATTATTCTAACATATAATCTGAGGGTGTTGGACTAGAATCAGTAGTTCATTCAGAGAATAATTACTGAGCATCTACTGTGTACTGAGTGCTTAAGATATAAGATGTCTACTGATGACTCCTCCAAAAATGATGCTCTGCAATTCTATGAGATTTTAACAACAGAATGACAAGACAGCCAATTGTCACACCTTTACATTTTAAATAATTATCTTCAGGTTTACTACTCTTTCTCCATAGTGGAAATAAGTAGTTTAAGCTCTTTGGACAAAACAAAGCTTTAGGTTCCAATGTATTATGTCTTGCCTTTTTTTTTTTTTCTAACTGATTTTCTCCAGTGTTTGGGGTTTACGTATCCCTAACACTAACACTATGTGCAAGGTTTTCAGGATGACAAATTAGATTTGATGTTATTACTGCTAAGGTTTCTCCATGTTATGCTCTGTCACTTGTTTCCAGAGCCTTACAGCTAACGTTTGAGAATCCACTCTTGTTTATACTCTAGCAAATTACATCAGGCACTGGAATTTAAAAGATTTCGTAACCAAAAAAAAAAAAAAAAGCTGACTCTTCATTTTCTCTTTCCTTTAAATTTTATTCAACCTTAAACCATTTTTTTCCTATTTCATTCATTTCCTTGGGTATCAAATAGATTTAAATAACATATATTGGCTTCTTCTAACTGCCTACTTGACATCTCCACTTGATTACCTGATAAAGTTTTTAAACCTAATATGTCCCAAGCTGAGCTAATCTTTTTCCAAGAATCTGCTCCTCCTGTGGTTATCCTTATCCAGATAAAAGGCAATTTATCCTTCCAAGTGCTTAAGCCAATCAAGGCCTCTCTCTCCCACCCAATAACTAATTCTATCAGAAAACCCTGTTGGCTCTACTTTCAAAATATTTGTAGCATCTGACCATTTTTCACCATATCCACTGCTGGATTCAGGTTCAAGTCACTATTATCTCTCACCATTTTGTTTTTTTATTGGTCTCCTAACTGGTCTGCTGCTTCTGACATTGACTACTATGGTAAATTCTCAACAGAGTAGCAAGCAGGATGCTATTAAAACTTCGGTCAGGTCATGCCTTTCTCCAGGTAAACTTCCTTCAGTTATTTCCATTTTACTCAGGGTCCTTCAGTCATCTACAAGGCCTACAAGACACTGAAGTATCTTCCCTTTTTACATTTCTGACTTCATCTCCTTCCACTCTCTCACTCTGTTCAAGTTATACATCCCTCCTTGCTGTTCCTCCAACATCCCAGGAGTACACACCCATAAGTGCCTCAGTTTTCACTTTTCCCTATTCGTGGAAAGCTCTGCCTCCTAAATATCCACAAAGCTTCATTCCTTACCCTCTTTACGTCTTGACTCAAGTGTCACTATGATAGGCCGAAAAATGGCCTACAAAAGAAGCTCTGGAACCTGTAAAGATGTTATGTTACATGGCAAAGAGTGATTAAGGTTGGAGATGGATTAATATTGCTAATCCATTGACTTTAATAGGGGAAGAAGCCTGGATTTATTCCCGTGTGTTCACTGTAATTATGAGCCCTTAAAAGAAGAGGGAAGTAGAAGAAGCTGCGCCAGGAGATGCAAATACAGGATATCATTCAGAGAGATGCAACACTGCTGGTTCTGAAGATGAGAGAAGGGGAATAGGAAGTAAGGAAAAGTGAGTGACTTCTAGGAGCTGGAAAAGGCAAAAAATGAATACTCCTTCAGAGCCTTGATATGGCTTAGCTGTGTCCCCACCCAAATCTCTTCTCCAATTGTAATCCCCATAATCCCTACGTGTTTAGGGGGGACCTGGTGGGAGGTGATTGGATCATGGGAGCAGTTTCCCCTATGCTGTTCTCGTGATAGTGAGTTCTCACGAGAGCTGATGGTTTTAAAATGTGGCACTTCCTTGTTCTTGCTCACATGCTCTCCTGCCGCCCTGTGAAGAAGGTGCCTGCTTCCCCTTCTGCCATGATTGTATGTTTCCTGACGTCTCCCAGCCATGTGAAACTGTGAGTCAATTAAACCGCTTTCCTTTATAAATTACCCAGTCTTGGGTATTTCCTTATAGAAGTGTGAGAATGGACTAATACAAGCCTCTAGAAAAGAATAAAACTTTTATGACACCTTGATTTTAGCCCAGTGAGACCTCTATTAGACTTACGACCTGCCAAACTCTAAGACAATGGATCTGTATTGTTTAGATCACTAGGTTGTGGTAACTTATTATGACAGTAATAGGAACGAACGCAGCCAACTAAGGCCTTCCCTATCAGCCCTCTTTAAAATTGAAACCATTTCCCCATCTCATACTCCATGTTTTTCTTTTCTAATCTATTGTTTTCCACAATGCTTACTACCATCTCTCACAGTATATATTTTACTTATGTGTTTATTCTCCAGCTCCATCCCAACTAGAATGCAAATTCCTGGAGGGAGGGGTTTTCTATTTTATTCAACAATGCATATTCAGTATCTGTACCTCGTAGGTGCTCAGTAAGTATTTGTTAAATGAATGAATGAATGAATTTACTGAACCTTGAGTCCGGTGAACATGGCTAGGTGCTGATGATATAAAGAACAAGCCATAAACCTTGCTGCCAACCAAAGCATAGTCTAGAGGAGACTGGGGACACATAAACAAATACTTGCCTGGCAATTATACATAAAGCTAAGAAGGCAGTCACATAGCACCACAAGAAGTGGTTGCACAAGGGGTTTAGAGAAGGTTTCAAGTAAAGGTAAAGTCAGAGACCAGTAGTAGGAGAGGCAGATAAAGACATTTTCATTGGATAATTTGCATATCGTATTTAAAACTTGATGTCCTTACTTTCTTAAACTTTCTGCCTTCTCTAAGAAATTATAAACTTTAAGAGGTCAGGGACCATCTGATACAATCTTGCAATGATTCAAGGTTAACTTAATATGCTAATCTCTTAAGTTTACATAGCATTTCAGAGTTTATGACGTGTTTTCACACACATTTTATTTTAAGTCTTTAGGTATCACAAAGATTCTGAAAAGGATGTAGATTAGGTGTTTTTATCTTAATTATGCTGAAACCATGAAGTCTAAATGATAATAATGATATATCATTGGCATACTTTTTCAGTATTTATATAGTGGTTTCCTATGTATCAACTTCCTTCATCTCCCCCACAATCTTAAGTAGGTAGGTAGGACAGCTACTATTGACCAAGTTTGCTGATGAAGAAGTTGAACCTGAGGGTGTTTAAATGACTGCTATGGATCAAGCAATGTTAGGAAATGGGACCAGGATTTAAACTCTTTCCATGCCACTTCCAGTCCAGTGAATTCATTTTTAATTCATTGACCATGAGTAGCTATGGGACATCCTTGAGGAGCTATTACAAAACAGTGGGGAGGTAGAGGTGGGCGGATCACCTGAGGTCAGGAGTTCGAGACCAGCCTGACCAAAATGGTGAAACCTTGTCTCTACAAAAAAAAAAAAAAAAAAAATTAGCCAGGCATGATGGTGCATGCCTGTAATCCCAGCTACTTGGGAGGCTGAGGCACAAGAATTGCTTGAATGCGGGAGGCGGAGGTTGCAATAAGCTGAGATCATACCACTGCACTCCAGCCTGGGTGACAGAGCAAGACTCCATCTCAAAAAATACAAAAACAAACAAACAAAAAACCAACAACAAACAAAACGTAGTAGAGAGAAAAGAGTTCAGGCTTGGGGTGGAGTCCAACACTTTTCAATCATTTCCCTTACTTCCCTAAGTCTTTGGGTGAGTCACTTAAACTCTGCAAGCCTTAGTTTCCTCATATGTAAAATGGGAATAATGTTGTTGTAAAGATTATATAAAATGATTATATGCAAAATGCCTAGAGCAGTGCTTCACTGATGATGACGATTGGTTTTAGTATGTAATTAAATTTATAGGTATGGCGTTCAGAGGAGCAATCTGGCCTGGATTTGGGAGATGGGAGCATAATAAGGCCTAATATATCTACTGGGGGAAGTTTAGTGAACAAACTAGTTAAGATCAGAAGCATTGAAGCCTGTGGCCCTTATGCTGTCTCCTGGGGGCCTCTGTTCAGTGGTCATTTTTTGGCCAAAAGGAAAGCAAACCTTCCACCTGACATTATTTTTTAGAGAGTAAGAGAAACCAACCTCCTCTAGCATTAGCAAGAAAGGGGAAAATATCATGTGTGTATAGGAATGTCTCAAATAATTTAAAAGCAGAAAGTAGTTAGGCCTCAGGAGTGAAAAGACTAGTTTTTCTCTATTCTCATCTTTTTTTTTTTTTTTTTCTTAATCTGCTGAGTGACCCACTTTCTCTGAAGACCAAATTTCTCTCCTTCATTCCACACGCTTGTTCCTAGGCTTATGTGTTATTGTTCTAGGCTACCCACAAGGACTTGCTCAACACTCTTGGTTGAGATTCTAAATTCTAAAGTCCTGGGGGTTTAATATTTAGAATCTCATTGTCCTGGCCTTAGTCAAATGTCCTTCACTGATTGAATCAACTAAGCCAAAGTTAGAGGGAAGGGTTGTGTGGCATAGATGTGACTGTTGGAAGCCACTCCTGTGAGTGGAGTGGGGTGTTACCCCAAAAGTTGTTCACAAAACTCCTCCACTCTGTCTCTTGGTTTTCATGGTTCCAACTCGACCTCATATAATGAAGTAGACCCTCATTATCAGACTCGCAGTGCTTAAGAGCACTGATCTTTTTCTATTCATTTTGGATCTTAAGTGCATGGCATGTAGCAATATTGATAATTCATGAAATGCTCCCAGGTCCACTGTTAAGCTTTCACACGAATTATCATATTTAATCCTCATATAGCTGACCAATGGGTGAGTATTACATTTCCATTTTCTATATGAGATACTAATGCACAGAAATATTATATGCCTTGATTAAAGTCCATAGCTAGTAAGTGACAGAGCTAATGTTCAAACCCACTTCTACCTGGGCTCTCAACTGTCACAACATTGCCTCTTACTGTGCTGTTAGCAGAGGCTCAATATATTCTTGTTAACTGTTTGCTGTTGCCCTAAAATTTTAGTCAACTCCAAGAAGCTGCCAAAATTCTCCCTTTGGGTGAAATTTGTTTGCATAAATACATTTGAAAGGAGTGAGATATTTGGAAATATATTCTGTGCTGTCAAGAGATTATTTGTGGAAATGATGGAGAGAGTGGTGCCATCCAGATGAGAAGAGGTTGGAGGGTAAAATCTATGTATCTACATCAGAACAATTTGTTTTTCTAATTCTTTAACATCAAGCCATTAAATGCATAGACACACACTTGTACATTAGAGCAACTCTCCAAGGGGCTTGGTTTTTTTTGTTCTGTCTGAGCTGATTAGAAGGAAGAGATCTGAGTTCTGAAGACTTAGTGGGTACATCTCTTATTCCTGGTGCTGAAAAGCCCAGGCAGACTTTCCCTGAAATACTATGTGAAAAGTATCCGCAGAATTGTATTTACTTACTTTCTGATTACAGCTGTCAAGTGAAGGCTCTGTAATGTGGGACAGTGTGTACCATGTTAGCTTAGGTGGGGAGGAGGCAAATAGCATTATGTTTTGTCATGATAGGAATGGTGTGGAACAAAATCAGCTCATCCAATAATGTAATAAGCCAATAGGAATGTGATCAGAGAACTGAGTGTCTTATTGAAACATTATTTTTACCCGGAGCTTGTGGATTTCTTCGTGTGTGTGTGTGTGTGTGCACGTGTGTGAGAGGATGGAATGAATATTTAACAGTCATATCCAGTGAGCCACTCTACCTGGGTCTATGTTCTCTTGGGCATTTATTACTTTTTTCCTTCCTTTTCCTCTTGAGTCCAACTTAGTACTTTCTTTGATCATTCTGATCTTGCCCATCAATAGAAAAGGTGTTTTTTTTCCCCCAAATCACAGCTTTGTATGAAAGGGATACCGAAGACCTCTGCTACTCAAGGTTTATATTTGCATGGTTTCCTGGGGGCAGGCATTAATTTTGTCACATTCTTAACCATCTTTGTTTATAATAGATTTCCATTTATTGATCAGTAACTGGGTATGAGAGACATGGCCTATAGAGGGAGACAGAGGCTGTTTCAATGATTCAGGCCAATGGAAATATTTCAAAAACTGTTTTGGCCACTTGGCTGGCCGAGGCAGTTATTTTTCATGGTTGATATATCTGACAGCAAGATCAACAGAGGCCAGCCATTCCTGAATCACACAACCATGCAAGCACACCACAAATCATGATTTGAAGAAAAATTAAAATTAAGATGTCTTTAAGAACTTTTCAAACTGCCATTCTGTGAGTAGATACAAACCAAAGGAAAGCAAGTTGCAGAACAATACTTAAACCCCAACTGTTTTCCTGTTAAAAGGAGAAATCCTACATGAAAGAAAAAAAAAAGAGTTGTAAAACTGGTTCATTTTGAGGCTGGAGTTAGTCCTATTCTACCGTATTCCATGGCTGCTCACCTCCCTGGTCAATTACTTTCTTTATATTTCACCTTCCTGTCTGATAATGATACCTAGGCAGGAGTCAGTATCTCTTAGTTGTGGTGAGAACCTAAAAAGGCTTGTAGCATAAAACCTTTCTGATAAACAGTAGTCAGGTTTCTAAGTTATGGTCTTCCTTTCTTTTTAACTACTATAAAAAAATCACAGCAATGCGAGGAGTTGTGTGATAGAACTTGCAAAGGTGTAGACTCTTGACCTGGGGTGAGAGTGGTAAGTTCATTGATCAGAATAAGCGCAGTGGTTTGACTCCTTCTCCTGTGTGTCTGTGAGAATACACGGGGGACTCTTTAGATGCTCCATAGCATGGAGTTCTTTAGGGAAGGGACCACCCTTCATCCAACAGAATGAAAATATGATACATAGGGTGATGTTTTGGTTTTCCATTAGCCTTTCTGTACTGTAGCAGTGAGGAGAGCTCCGGAAAGAAGGACTTGTGTTACTCTGGGAGGAAACTCCAAATATGTCTCTGTATATTTAGGGATCACTTAGACATAAGAATAGGGTATTATGTGGCCATTGCTGAAAGATTTGTGACCTGCCCATTCTAATATCTCAGAATCCCAGAAGGAGCTCTGTTTGTCCTGGATAGACTGGAGAGAGCATAAGCCTGGAGAAGATACCTAGACAAGAAGAAAGCTGCTCATGCCAGCAGAGCCTCACATTACTGGAACTCCTTACTTGTGTTGTGCCGGTTAAAGTTTAACAACTGGCCAGTAGAAAACAAAAGGGTCTGAGTTTTAGTGTTTGTCGATTTTCATGGTGTAAATACCCCTGGTACTTCCTCCATGAGTGGTTTCAAGCTACAAATTAGACGTTGCTGATGCAGAGTTGGAAATAAATGTGCACTCAGCTCTTGCAAGCTTGCACACCACTGCCTCTAACCCTCCTGCACATTCTTCCATACTCAGGGACTCTGGGTCAGCCAGCACAAGGCAAGTGGAACCCAGATAACCATTCCTGTTTCTGGACAAAGAAGCCTGACCTGAATCTTGTCTCCTTCAGTAATTTTGAGAATGGAGTTGCAAGATCTTAGAAACTTTCCCTTCTTTTCTGTAGGACAAACAGTAATATGTTAGTGATCAACAAAAAATATTTCTTTATAATGAAGACCTGTTTTCCTTTTGGATCCAATCTGGAGGATATTATTTGTACCAAAATATAAGGGGCTATAAATTTCTCTCCTACTGTAGCAGAAATACAGAGACATGGATTACTGGATGTTGAAGAGACTGAGAGACAGGGTTGAATTTTAGTAGTAAATGAATAAAACAGTCAATTCTAAAATTATAAATTACAGATGATAGAAGTTTTGTAAAGCATATTGGTAGAAATTGAAACCTTATAAGAAATACACTTGAGAACCACTCCATAATTAGTAAAGTCTGAACTTCGAACCATTGTAAACTGAGAGACTGATAGTTTTCTAAAAGCAATGTCGAATGCTCTTATGTAAAAGTGTAATCGTCACAGTGCAGACTAGACAGATGAAAACAGTAGGGAATACTGGTTGAATGGAATCAGAGATAATTCTTCTAGACCCTGAAACAATGGTGCTTCAGCTTTAGTGTGCATTAAATTAAATATCATGGAGGTTTGCAGGAGTGGCAGCTGCTGTCAGTGCACTGCATATATTCCGGGCATCTCATCTTCCTGTATACCTCAAAGACTCTATACAACAAGCATCTCTAACTCTGTGCTTGGGGACTTTCCCTCTAGACCTAGAAACAAACATGCTCAACCTCTGTGCATAGCAGCCTGGAAGTTCTAGGGAGCTAGTATGCCCTCAAACAATCAGGAATGAGATTTGGGACACAGATATCCCAGTGTCCATATTCTTCAAATTGTACAACTTTGAAATAATGTTCTACACTAGTGGTTCTCAAAGTGTGCTCTGGGGACCTCTGGAGGGTCCCTAAAATTCTCTTAGAAGGTCTTTGAGATCAAAACTATTTTATTATTATTATTATTATTATTTATTTTTTTTATTATACTTTAAGTTCTAGGGTACATGTGCATAACGTGCAGGTTTGTTACATATGTATACTTATGCCATGTTGGTGTGCTGCACCCACCAACTCGTCAGCACCCATCAATTCATCATTTATATCATGTATAACTCCCCAATGCAATCCCTCCCTCCTCCCCCCTCCCCATGATAGGCCCCAGTGTGTGATGATCCCCTTCCCGAGTCCAAGTGATCTCATTGTTCAGTTCCCACCTATGAGTGAGAACATGCGGTGTTTGGTTTTCTCTTCTTGTGATAGTTTGCTAAGAATGATGGTTTCCAGCTGCATCCATGTCCCTACAAAGGACGCAAACTCATCCTTTTTTATGGCTGCATAGTATTCCATGGTGTATATGTGCCACATTTTCTTAATCCAGTCTGTCACAGATGGACATTTGGGTTGATTCCAAGTCTTTGCTATTGTGAATAGTGCCGCAATAAACATACGTGTGCATGTGTCTTTGTAGTAGAATAATTTATAATCCTTTGGGTATATACCCAGTAGTGGGATGGCTGGGTCATATGGTACATCTAGTTCTAGATCCTTGAGGAATTGCCATACTGTTTTCCATAATGGTTGAACTAGTTTACAATCCCACCAACAGTGTAAAAGTGTTCCTATTTCTCCACATCCTCTCCAACACCTGTTGTTTCCTGACTTCTTAATGATTGCCATTCTAACTGGTGTGAGATGGTATCTCATTGTGGTTTTGATTTGCATTTCTCTGATGGCGAGTGATGATGAGCATTTTGTCATGTGTATGTTGGCTGTATGAATGTCTTCTTTTGAGAAATGTCTGTTCATATCCTTTGCCCACTTTTTGATGGGGTTGTTTGCTTTTTTCTTGTTTATTTGTTTGAGTTCTTTGTAGATTCTGGATATTAGCCCTTTGTCAGATGAGTAGGTTGCAAAAATTTTTTCCCATTCTGTAGGTTGCCTGTTCACTCTGATGGTAGTTTCTTTTGCTGTGCAGAAGCTCTTTAGTTTAATTAGATCCCATTTGTCAATTTTGGCTTTTGCTGCTGTTGCTTTTGGTGTTTTAGACATGAAGTCCTTGCCCATGCCTATGTCCTGAATGGTACTACCTAGATTTTCTTCTAGGGTTTTTATGGTATTAGGTCTAACATTTAAGTCTCTAATCCATCTTGAATTAATCTTCATATAAGGGGTAAGGAAAGGATCCAGTTTCAGCTTTCTACTTATGGCTAGCCAATTTTCCCAGCACCATTTATTAAATAGGGAATCCTTTCCCCATTTCTTGTTTCTCTCAGGTTTGTCAAAGATCAGATGGCTGTAGATGTGTGGTATTATTTCTGAGGACTCTGTTCTGTTCCATTGGTCTATATCTCTGTTTTGGTACCAGTACCATGCTGCTTTGGTTACTGTAGCCTTGTAGTATAGTTTGAAGTCAGGTAGCGTGACGCCTCCAGCTTTGTCCTTTTGACTTAGGATCGTCTTGGCAATGCGGGCTCTTTTTTGGTTCCATATGAACTTTAAAGCAGTTTTTTCCAATTCTGTGAAGAAACTCATTGGTAGCTTGATGGGGATGGCATTGAATGTATAAATAACCTTGGGCAGTATGGCCATTTTCACGATATTGATTCTTCCTATCCATGAGCATGGTATGTTCTTCCATTTGTTTGTGTCCTCTCTTATTTCACTGAGCAGTGGTTTGTAGTTCTCCTTGAAGAGGTCCTTTACATCCCTTGTAAGCTGGATTCCTAGGTATTTTATTCTCTTTGAAGCAATTGTGAATGGAAGTTCATTCCTGATTTGGCTCTCTGCTTGTCTGTTACTGGTGTATAAGAATGCTTGTGGATTTTGCACATTAATTTTGTATCCTGAGACTTTGCTGAAGTTGCTTATCAGCTTAAGGAGATTTTGGGCTGAGACAATGGGGTTTTCTAAATATACAATCATGTCATCTGCAAACAGGGACAATTTGACTTCTTCTTTTCCTAACTGGATACCCTTGATTTCTTTCTCTTGCCTGATTGCCCTAGCCAGAACTTCCAACACTATGTTGAATAGGAGTGGTGAGAGAGGGCATCCCTGTCTTGTGCCAGTTTTCAAAGGGAATTTTTCCAGTTTTTGCCCATTCAGTATGATATTAGCTGTGGGTTTGTCATAAATAGCTCTTATCATTTTGTGGTACGTTCCATCAATACCGAATTTATTGAGCGTTTTTAGCATGAAGGGCTGTTGAATTTTGTCAAAAGCCTTTTCTGCATCTATTGAGATAATCATGTGGTTCTTGTCTTTGGTTCTGTTTATATGCTGGATTACATTTATTGATTTGCGAATGTTGAACCAGCCTTGCATCCCAGGGATGAAGCCCACTTGATTATGGTGGATAAGCTTTTTGATGTGCTGCTGAATCCGGTTTGCCAGTATTTTATTGAGAATTTTTGCATCGATGTTCATCAGGGATATTGGTCTAAAATTCTCTTTTTTTGTTGTGTCTCTGCCAGGCTTTGGTATCAGGATGATGTTGGCCTCATAAAATGAGTTCGGGAGGATTCCCTCTTTTTCTATTGATTGGAATAGTTTCAGAAGGAATGGTACCAGCTCCTCCTTGTACCTCTGGTAGAATTCAGCTGTAAATCCATCTGGTCCTGGACTTTTTTGGTGGGTAGGCTATTAATTGTTGCCTCAATTTCATAGCCTGCTATTGGTCTATTCAGGGATTCAACTTCTTCCTGGTTTAGTCTTGGGAGAGTGTAAGTGTCCAGGAAATTATCCATTTCTTCTAGATTTTCTAGTTGATTTGCGTAGAGGCGTTTATAGTATTCTCTGATGGTTGTTTGTATTTCTGTGGGGTCGGTGGTGATATCCCCTTTATCATTTCTTATTGCGTCTATTTGATTCCTCTCTCTTTTCTTCTTTATTAGTCTTGCTAGTGGTCTGTCAATTTTGTTGATCTTTTCAAAAAACCAACTCCTGGATTCATTGATTTTTTGGAGGGTTTTTTGTGTCTCTATCTCCTTCAGTTCTGCTCTGATCTTAGTTATTTCTTGCCTTCTGCTAGCTTTTGAATGTGTTTGCTCTTGCCTCTCTAGTTCTTTTAATTGTGATGTTAGAGTGTCAATTTTAGATCTTTCCTGCTTTCTCTTGTGGGCATTTAGTGCTATAAATTTCCCTCTACACACTGCTTTAAATGTGTCCCAGAGATTCTGGTAAGTTGTATCTTTGTTCTCATTGCTTTCAAAGAACATCTTTATTTCTGCTTTCATTTCGTTATGTACCCAGTAGTCATTCAGGAGCAGGTTGTTCAGTTTCCATGTAGTTGAGCGGTTTTGATTGAGTTTCTTAGTCCTGAGTTCTAGTTTGATTGCACTGTGGTCTGAGAGACAGTTTGTTATAATTTCTGTTCTTTTACATTTGCTGAGGAGTGCTTTACTTCCAATTATGTGGTCAATTTTGGAGTAAGTGCGATGTGGTGCTGAGAAGAATGTATATTCTGTTGATTTGGGGTGGAGAGTTCTATAGATGTCTATTAGGTCCGCTTGGTGCAGAGATGAGTTCAATTCCTGGATATCCTTGTTAACTTTCTGTCTCGTTGATCTGTCTAATGTAGACAGTGGAGTGTTGAAGTCTCCCATTATTATTGTATGGGAGTCTAAGTCTCTTTGTAAGTCTCTAAGGACTTGCTTTATGAATCTGGGTGCTCCTGTATTGGGTGCATATATATTTAGGAGAGTTAGCTCTTCCTGTTGAATTGATCCCTTTACCATTATGTAATGGCCTTCTTTGTCTCTTTTGATCTTTGATGGTTTAAAGTCTGTTTTATCAGAGACTAGGATTGCAACCCCTGCTTTTTTTTGTTCTCCATTTGCTTGGTAGATCTTCCTCCATCCCTTTATTTTGAGCCTATGTATGTCTCTGCTTGTGAGATGGGTCTCCTGAATACAGCAGACTGATGGGTCTTGACTCTTTATCCAGTTTGCCAGTCTGTGTCTTTTAATTGGAGCATTTAGTCCATTTACATTTAAGGTTAATATTGTTATGTGTGAACTTGATCCTATCATTATGATATTAACTGGTTATTTTGCTCGTTAGTTGATGCAGTTTCTTCCTAGCCTCGATGGTCTTTACATTTTGGCATGTTTTTGCAATGGCTGGTACCGCGTGTTCCTTTCCATGTTTAGGGCTTCCTTCAGGGTCTCTTGTAAGGCAGGCCTGGTGGTGACAAAATCTCTAAGCATTTGCTTATCTGTAAAGGATTTTATTTCTACTTCACTTATAAAACTTAGTTTGGCTGGATATGAAATTCTGGGTTGAAAATTCTTTTCTTTAAGAACGTTGAATATTGGCCCCCACTCTCTTCTGGCTTGTAGAGTTTCTGCCGAGAGATCTGCTGTTAGTCTGATGGGCTTCCCTTTGTGGGTGACCCGACCTTTCTCTCTGGCTGCCCTTAAGATTTTTTCCTTCATTTCAACTTTGGTGAATCTGGCAATTATGTGTCTTGGAGTTGCTCTTCTGGAGTAGTATCTTTGTGGCGTTCTCTGTATTTCCTGAATTTGAATGTTGGCCTGCCCTACTAGGTTGGGGAAGTTCTCCTGGATGATATCCTGAAGAGTGTTTTCCAACTTGGTTCCATTTTCCCCCTCACTTTCAGGCACCCCAATCAGACGTAGATTTGGTCTTTTTACATAATCCCATACTTCTTGCAGGCTTTGTTCATTTCTTTTTCTTCTTTTTTCTTTTGGTTTCTCTTCTCGCTTCATTTCATTCATTTGATCCTCAATCGCTGATACTCTTTCTTCCAGTTGATCGAGTCGGTTACTGAAGCTTGTGCATTTGTCACGTATTTCTCGTGTCATGGTTTTCATCTCTGCCATTTCGTTTATGATCTTCTCTGCATTAATTAGTCTAGCTGTCAATTCTTCCACTCTTTTTTCAAGATTTTTAGTTTCTTTGCGCTGGGTACGTAATTCCTCCTTTAGCTCTGAGAAGTTTGATGGACTGAAGCCTTCTTCTCTCATCTCGTCAAAGTCATTCTCTGACCAGCTTCGATCCGTTGCTGGCGATGGGCTGCGCTCCTTTGCAGGGGGAGATGCGCTCTTATTTTTTGAATTTCCAGCTTTTCTGCCCTGCTTCTTCCCCATCTTTGTGGTTTTATCTGTCTCCGGTCTTTGATGATGGTGACGTACTGATGGGGTTTTGGTATAGGTGTCCTTCCTGTTTGATAGTTTTCCTTCTGACAGTCAGAAGGACTGTCTGTTGGTCTGTTGGAGATTGCTTGAGGTCCACTCCAGACCCTGTTTGCCTGGGTATCAGCAGCAGAGGTTGCAGAAGATAGAATATTGCTGAACAGCGAGTGTACCTGTCTGATTCTTCCTTTGGAAGTTTCCTCTCAGGGGTGTACTCCACCCTGTGAGGTGTGGGGTGTCAGACTGCCCCTAGTGGGGGATGTCTCCCAGCTAGGCTACTCAGGGGTCAGGGACCCACCTGAGCAGGCAGTCTGTCCGTTTTCAGATCTCAACCTCCACGTTGGGAGATCCACGGCTCTCCCCAAAGCTGTCAGACAGAGTTGTTCGCGTCTGCACCGGCCCCCGCTGCTTCCCCTGTTGGTCTTCAGCTGTGCGCTCTCAAAACTATTTTTGAACTACTATCAAGATATCACTTGTCTCTTTTACTCTCTTTCTATCACAAGGGTACAATGAAGAATCCCAGAGGCTACCTGACAGGTGATACTGTCACCCCTATGAATTCTTGTGTTTAAAAAATATTAGTTTTAATTTCTAATATAGTAGGTATCAATAGCTGTAATTCACACAAAAACTCTTTGGAGTCATCAACAATTTTTAAGAGCGTAAAGGGATTCCAAAACCAAAACATTTGAGAATCACTGCTCTCTACCATCTCCCAGACCCACAGAGATTCGACCCCAGGTGTGTGAAGCGGTGACCTGCTCATTAACATATTCAGTGCTGGTACCTTCATATCCTTGCCTCATTTTCTCTTATCCATTCTGGTCTCAGCGTCTGCTATTGAGGGATCCAAGTTAAGTCTCCAGACCTCACTCTCCAAATCAAGATTGGATGGTGCTTGGGAATCTGAAGTTTAATAAGCAACTTGGATGATTCTGATGCTGATGAATCATGGGCCTCATCTAGCTCAGATTTTCATAAATTCATTGTAAAGAGTAGGAATATATTGGAAGTTTGCACTTGAGCCATCATAATGAGTTCTCTCTCTCTCTCTCTCTCTCTCTCTCTCTCTCTCTCTCTCTCTCTCTCTCTCTCTCAGTCACTGTTTAACTCCTTGGGTCTGTAAATTCAGATTTTAATTCTGTTTTATCACCCAGCTTCCCAGGGTTTTCTTAATCTCAATATCAATCTCTTTCTGTTTGTCTTTCTCATTCTAATTGTAGTTACATTCTGCAGTGTAGTCAAATACCTATATACTGTATATTTGATATAGTTCTAGCTCTGTAATGAGAGTTGAGTCCATTTGAAATATGTGGGTTTAATTGCCGAGATTATGAAATTCTGAGTTAAAAGACACTCCCAGTATTGGAAAAGAGCTATCTAAACCAGGTGACCAGTGTCCAGAATGGAGGACTAGATAAGCAGTATATGTCAGGGAAGATTATCCGATAGACATTCATACTAATGCACGTCTGAATCAAAATGTCCATAGCCCTAATGAAGATCTAATATGCACTCAAGGGAGCTGCATGGGTGGCAGTAAAATGCAGTGGGACACAGGTTGGAGTCTCTAACTAGCTGTATGATTAAGTCACCAGATTATTGTGGAAATTATAAAGAGAACACATGTAAAGCACTTAGCCTTGTGAATCTCACAAAGTAAACATTTCATAACTGCTAGCTATTATTATTATTACTCATTACCAGGTTTTCAAAAGTATAAGCCATATTTTTAACATTCAAGAACTTATAATATGATTGGAGGGTGGCAGAAAATAATCGAGGTTTGCGACTAGCACAAGAGAGTACGCGATTAAGTGCTAAAGGACCAGACACAACTTTAAGGACTCAAAATATCAGAGAAGGGAATCAGAGAAACTTGTAGTGGTAAGAAAAAATTCTACAGTGACTGTGATTTGATGCATGTGTCTTTGAAAACTAACTGGGCATCCTATTTCTGAACAACTAAATCAGCTCACACTTTTCATGGCAGATTGAGAATGCAATGTATGGGACGGCCAGAGCTAGGGGCCGCTTCTCAAAGTAAATGTCCCATGAAAAAGTATAGACACTGTGTGTCTGCTCAAATAAGACATTCTGGATGATCTATAAGGGCCTTTTACCTATTATCACATGTGATGCTTTGTCATAGGTATTTCCTTACGATCTGTTTTCTTTCAAAGGCATTTCATCACATTTACTTAAACATTTCCCTGAGAAGAATTACAGTCATTTATTTTCTATTTATGCCTGTTTAGTTTTTGGGAAAGTCAAGGTACCACATTTATCTATCCAATATGTCATTCCTTTGGAACTTTCAAGAAAGTATCTCTATAGCAAAACATTTTTCTCCATTCTTCACTTACAAAATAATAAAAAAAAATTCTATTATGTACGTGTGTATGTGTGTGTATATGTATTTTTGAACCACAGTCATACGGGAAAAGGTATTTTATTGTTGGGTGGGTCTTGTTCTCTCTCATTAAGAAAAATGTATTGAAAGTCTAATTGCTTTACTTTCTTGTAGTAAATGGCTCATTTGAATACAAATTATGATGCTACCATTCAGCCATATCCTGTAATCATTATTAATGATTATTATTACTTTTCTATTACTTTATCAATGCTAACATAACATTGATTTTCAGACACATTATTATTTTATGTATCACTAAGGATGAAGAAATGATCCTACAAATGGAAATGTGAGTGATACTTTCCTGACATTTTGAATTTTGAGTCATACTTGTTAAAAGAGCTCTTTTTGATGTATTTAGATTTATGAATTGTATTATGTTCACTTTTTATACACATAAGAAGGCACTTCTTCATATTCCACACTGAAATATTTTTAATCATTAAGACTCAGAATTTTTTTTAACACTGCTATCCTCTTTATCTTTTGAACTGCTGATATGCTCTTCAATTTTGATGTTGCTACATTCCTGTTTGTAATTTTTTTCAGTTGAATCTCATGTTGACATCAGAAGTTAAGCATTTTCTCTTCAGAGTCATAGTGAACTGTAGACAAACTGATATTTGACAATGTAATGGCAGTCCTGAATGATGCATAACTCGGTCACACCAGCACTTCATTGCTTTGAAATTTCTCTAAGTTATTTTGTTGGATTTGGCAACCTTTTCCTCCCTTCAGTTGCATTTCTTGGTATGCAATATACCTTGGCATGTATTTCAGTAATCAAATGTAACACAGTGGTATATACTTCTGGGGATGCTTTGCCAGAAAATATGGAATTGTGGTTGTGCTAGGCAGGATGGGCTAGATTATATCAAAATATCTGTGGCTTAAAACCACAGGGCTTATTTCTTGCTCATACTACACAGTTTTCTGGGTTGGCTGGTAGCTTTTGTCCATATTATCCTCTCTAGGACCCATGCTGATAGAAAGTAGCCAATGTTTGGAACATTGCTGGTCCTTGCGGCAGAGGGAAAAAAGAAGTAAATTTCTCACTGCTCTTCAATGTACCTACGCTACTGGTGCTCATATTTCTCTTGCATGTTACATGGGCCACACCCATCTTCAGTGATTTGGGGAAATGTAGTCACACCAAATGCATGAGAGAAGAGGTGGAAATATTTGGTAGACACAATAGTGGCTACCACCATTTACACTTCTGGTCACATAATATCCTGTTCACACTCTTACTATATGCTGAACATACTTATCGCCTCCTCAAAGGAATCAGTTCACAAATTCAATCCGTTTCTATCATCTAGTTTAAAAACAGGATATCTGATTATGTAAGATGATTTCTGCATTAGGAGGTGGTAAGCAGTGGCTTCTATATCAGGTTTGAATGTGGCTTCTCTTGATCCAGAGACCTATGGACTAAGAAGGCTACTTGCTGTGTTCCTCTCACCAATTCCCTATGCCACACAATTAATGTGAAAGATAGAAAAGGGACTTTATCATTACCAACATTTGCATTCACAGAGCATAAGAATGGGAGACACACAGTAGTCAGTCTTCTGAAGCAATTTTCAAATTCCATTGGGTAGGCATTACCAAGGTCTCCTGACTCAGTGGGGAATGTTCCTTGATAAGTCTGCGGGGAGGGTATATCTCCCTACTCAGTTGCTCACTGTGAACTTTAGGTCCACCCTCTGGGAGTTTACTCTCCTTTATTCTCTCTGGCCACAATGCTTGAAGAGGGCAGTGGCGAATATGACTCACTTAGGAGTTGACTGAGATTGTAGCTCACTATCTACACATAGATAACTGGGGAATCCCATATTGGTTTTAAGACTCAAATAGTATACATTCATGTTTATTCCAGGCTGATGGTTCTTTAGGCAGTGTAATTTTCCCCAAATTGTAGCTTTTTATCTGTTTAATTTTAGTCAGTTTCATGTGTCAAGGAAGGTTATAGTTATCTTACAGACATACTTCTTAGATTTCTTCATTTCTCCTCTCTTCACTTAATTGTGAAGATGTCTATTTTCCCTGGCACATTTTGTTTACTTGAAAAAGTTTATTTTTCCTGTGCCATTCTTCATATGAAATGGGATTATTATTCCAGCGATGGGATGGTAAATGTTTAAAAACTAGCTCTCCAAAAACAAACAAACCAACCTTGATTTCTAGCATTTTATGATTTCTAGGGCATAAATACCATTGCCAGTTTCAAGCTGTGAATGTAATTGATATAATTACCCACCATGGAGATAATATAGATGTGAATAACTTCAATAGCATAGATAATAATTAGAAAACAATGAGTTTTGAGTATTTATTACCTTTGTTCAAAAATAAGTTATTTTTTAAAAATTAAGGAGCAAACATTAGAGGTAGTTATCCTATCGACATCTGCATTGAAATGCTCATTGCCCTATATTTCAGCCCTATAGATACTTGTATTTAACAACTGTCTTACAGATTTCTAAAAATTCAACCATTGACTCTTGTTGAGCCGGTGTGAACTGGTTCCAGACATAACTGCTTTAATCCCATCAGATGTTGTGACAGTGAGTGTGGGGGCTATACTTTTACTTTTGTGCATTCTAGGAGATTGAGTTTTTACTGTTACTGTTTTACCCATTTCTCAGTTTTAGGGTTAAAAAACCATTGCCTCAACAAGTCCTGAAATGCTCGACTGAGGGCAGAAGAACCTTCCAGTTTATAAATAATGAGTTTTGAAATGGTTTGTTATATAGCAGTATCTAATCAATAAACTATATAGTAAATTTTTGTCTGAGCGTAAGTAGTCAAAGCCAAATGTAGGCTTGCTTAGGACAAAATGAAGAAGTCATAGGTTCACAGCATCAAAGTAGTGTTCAAAATCAGAATGTGGGATCAATAGGACTCTGGGAACATCTGCTTTGAGAAAAACAGAAACTAGGGTCTTTAGCACTATTGGACACTGTGTCTCTCACCTCTGCTGTTTTCTGCATGTAATTTTTCTTTCTCGTTATCTTCCACCACCTCAGAGGTTTTAAAATTTTCAACTTGGAGTTACCACCACAAAGAAGGAATAATCCTTCACTTCCAGTTGAAATCTCAAGAAAAGATTTGAGATTATTGGTCTAACTTGGGATTGGTGTCCACCCATTGACCAGTGAACTGTGATTGAGGGAGTGGAAGTGGTGAGGCAGGTAATTATGATTTGCCCCCAGGACGGCTAGGCATCCACCCTTTAACTATGGAAGCTCACACTATACCATCTAGATGATGGAGTAAAGGTATGTGGTTATCCTAACAAGGCAAAGCTGTATATTATGGAGTACACTGCAAATGTTTTCATATTACCCTAGTGATAGACAAGAAATTGTGCATAGCTACCTGAGAGTTTGTGTTTAGCAATTGTCTATTAATTTCATTATCCATCCATCCTAATGAATTGACCTCTGGACTCTTTGAGGCAAACAAAAAGATGAAGAAAGAATTCAAAATGGAAAGACTAAAGAGGCTTCAAAATACAAGTGTCTTTTAAACTGAATGTTGGAAAGTTTTAAAATAATCTATTCATTGAGACAGGTTGGCTCTGTTAGGCTGCAAATCAATTTTAATATAATAGTTTGTTCATATTTCTGCTTTCATGTGAAGTTACACAAATGCACGTTTCAATTCTTGAGTAAAATCTAAACAAACTGTATCAATATTGCAGTTAAACCGTCTGAATGTGTGGGCTAGAAGTCAGGAGAAAGTGGAAGAAGAGACAAATGCAAATACAGCATTCCTACCATATAAGTGAGGGCAAACGGATTGGTAAAGATGTGTTTCCCTGACTCTAGACTAGTGGTTAGGTATGAACTATATGATACCAAGCATCTTTATCGTGAACTGAAAAATTTGGTCCGTTGCAAAGAGTATCTCTTATAGCTGTAAGATTCAACATTTGTACCCAATCTCCTTCCTTTGTTGGACAGTGCCTTGGTGAGGAAAAGCCTGCTTGATAGTAGTGCAGAGGGCAGGACTGGCATGGGGATAGAGTGCCTCTCATCCTGTGAAGGTGCAGATTGGAAATTGTCTCCCAAAGAAGTGCCAGGGTCTAGGTCAGCATAATACATTCAGACTTAGGCTGCCTGTCCAGCAGTTAAGAAAGAGGGTTGACAAAGTAGGGCCGAAGCAGAGAAGGCCAATGCATCAGGTAAGTAGGCACAAAGCAGTCAAACAGACACAACCTGCAGGAATGCCACAGATGAGTGTGTTGACGCCATAGTAGTGGCAAGGTACTGCAGTCTAGGGTCATATTGCTTGGGAAATTCTGGTTTATCACAGGAACTGTACAGGACGGGCAGAATCAATCATAGTTGAGGCTAAATATATGCTTATTTGGCAACAAAGAAATTGGTTACATTTTCAGTTTATTTACATATGTGGTGTTAGGACTAGGATGATGCTGAGATGAGCAGCAAAGGGTAAGGGCATGAAGGTGGTAGGTAACCTAATGTGTTGGAATGAATGAAAGAATGGGGAAAGATCTGCGTATAAAATGTTCATAAGCAGGCCAGGTGCGGGGGCTCATGCCTGTAATCCCAGCACTTTGGGAGGCTGAAGCAGGCGGATCACCTGAGATCAGGGGTTCGAGACCAGTCTGGCCAATATGTCAAAACCCTGTCTCTACTAAAAATATAAAAATTAGCCGCGTGTGGTGGTGTGCACCTGTAATCTCAGTTACTAGGGAGGCTGAGGCAGGAGAATCACTTGAACCCAGAAGACGGAGGTTGCAGCGAGCCGAGATTGTGGCATTGCACTCCAGCCTGGGTGACAGAGCAAGACTTCTTCTAGGCTGGGTGCGGTGGCTCAAGCCTGTAATCCCAGCACTTTGGGAGGCCGAGACGGGCGGATCACGAGGTCAGGAGATCGAGACCATCCTGGCTAATATGGTGAAACCGGTCTCTACTAAAAATACAAAAAACTAGCCGGGCGAGGTGGTGGGTGCCTGTAGTCCCAGCTACTCGGGAGGCTGAGGCAGGAGAATGGCTTAAACCCGGGAGGCGGAGCTTGCAGTGAGCTGAGATCCGGCCACTGCACTCCAGCCTGGGCGACAGAGTGAGACTCCGTCTCAATAAAAAAAAAAAAAAAAAAAAAAAAAAAAAAAGACTTCTTCTAAAAAAAAAAAGATATTGATGAGGAAATGAGGAAAAGCTGCCCATAATTATCATGCTTATATACTGGTCTAAAGGTTGCTGCTGTCTGCCATCATTCCTTCCTGCTCTCAACTCCCCATCCTCAGGCTTTCCATGGCTATTGGATTATGGAGGTGGGGGAGGAAAGAGAGTTATAATTACAAGGATAGGATTTAACTTTGGAGTCGAAACTATTCTGTATTGTTTACCTATTTCCCAGGAGTGTTCTGAGGATTTTTACTGATGAGATAGTTGAGAGTGTTATACAAAAAATCCAAATGTGCCTTGTTTAAAATATGCCTTCTTAGCCTTTCATTGCCTTTGGTAAAGCACAGATGTTTTACCATGCTTGTTTTTGTATTAAAATATAGATAAGATTCTACTTTAAATGACAATAAGTGATTCTAATTATAATTATTTCTTTATTCTGTATACATGTGCATTTTACACCGATTAAGGTGAATATCATGGAGCCTCTTAAGAAACATTCCTAACTTATGTGCTGTGCATTAATTATTTTTTAGGGTACATATTTGTTGAAAGTGCTGGTGAATACACTGGCTCTGAATTTCTTCCAAACATATTAAATCATCTTGTAGTATGATTAATCACAGTTGATTTTTTTTATGAACTCATATCATATTTTGATTTAACTTACCATTTTTTTTCTTCTTGTTTCCCTTTGCCCAATTCTTTTAATGAGAAATCAGATTCCTAGAGAAAACATTCCTTGGCACAGATGCCAATTCTCTGAAACTGGTGGATTGCAATGCCGCTGTGCTGAATCTCCCAGCGGAATGGGGTATCTGCAGTCAGGTGGTTTTCAAAAGGTTGACATTGGGGCTCTGGTTATGATACTACGGTTCCATTCAGTCTTTTATTATTCCTGCTCTGTAACCTGACTTTGGTCCAGGAAGAGGAAATCCTTAGGCTTAATTGAAGTCAATCAGTCTAAGGTCAGGAGGGTAATGCTAAACAGACTGGAGGTAAAGGTAGCATGGAAATAAGGAATAAGGTAAGACCAGAGTGGATTCAAAGATTAGACTCAAAGATGTTAGCCAAATGCATCTGGAAGGCAAAGTATGAACCCTAAAATATACAGAGCCCTGGGGAGATATAAAAATAAATCAAGCTTATTTGGTTTATTGCCTTTCCACTTCCCTGGTGGCTTGTCCAGCTGTTACTCCAGTTTGGGCAGGCAGCTCATATGCCTGATTTTTAGGTGTTTATCATGGGGTGCCCTGCTAGAACAGCTGCTGGTAAAAGGACCCTCAATTCCTTCATTATGCATCAGCTCCCAAACTTCACAGTTCCTGATATTAAACTGCTTTGATTGGAGATTATAGTGTTTCATTTAAATTTTAAATGGCATGTTGCAATGTGCTTTTAGGTAATTTGTAATGTGCCTCTGGGAATAACGCTATTTTAATGTTGGTGTCTAAATTACACAGGAGAGTGGGAATGCTTTAGATGAAAAGGAGTAACCAGCTTCATGTAGGATATTCTTTCAGACAGCTGTGTCGCCCCTTGAACTTCTGTACATAACTGATAAAATACTGTATCAAAGTTACTGAATGTTCAAAGTGGATTCTCCTTTGCAAAGGCCATTGAGAGTTGGCTGTAAGTTTTCCCTGAAAGGTGGTTGTTAATACCATATTATACATGAGGAAACCAAAGGCATTTATATAAGACTCGTAACTTCAGAAGTACCAACACAGTGGTCAAAAGCCAGGCTGTAGGACCGACTGCCTGTATTAGAAAACTGGCTCCATCACTATCTATGTTACTCTAAGTAAGTTACTCATCTGTTTTGTTTCTCAGTGTTCATATATGAAAATAGGAATAATAGTTTCTACTTCATATAGTGATGGAGAATGATGAGTTAATATTTTTAAAGCATTTAGAACAATGCCGGATACATAACAATGATCAGAGTATTCCAATAGATCCATGGTCTCTTATCTGAAACCCTAAGGGAGAGATAGGTTTTTGAATTCAGATTTTTTCAGATTTTAGAACAGTAATATGAAGCAAATACTATTTTACATAACAGCTACAGCAGGGTCGGGGGCACCCTATAATCAAACACTTTGGCAGTTTGCAACCCAATAGACGAATGATTGTTGTAAGTGGGGGAAAAAAAAAAAGAAAATATAAATAAGCTTACATAAGTTCAGGCCAGATTTAGTCACTAAGTAATTACAAAAACCTTTCAATTTCCAGAGCCTTTTCATATTTTGAAATTGTGAATAAGGGATTGTGGATCTGAATTAATATTGAGTGGTAGATAAATTATTGGAATCCAGAAATTTTCAAGCTCCAGGTTAGATTTTTGAACCAAAATTCTTCCTTTTTTAGTTTTGCAAACTGAAAACAGAGAACTTAAGTGGTTTCCTCACAGTCACACAGGTGCTCATGCCAAATAAGGGACCAGATCCTTGGCTTTCTGCTGTGGAGTACAATGTTCTGCACTAAACACAAATGTTTTTTTAAAAAAGGACACCCCTAAATGGTAATTCCATGGAATAATGCTTGATGAAATTTTTTTAAAAAAGAAAGGAATTCTGTATTCCTTTTTGAAACCTGTTTCCCCTCTTCCACCACCCTGAGCCTTTACTATCCTAATGACCTTTGTGAACCTATGAGACGAGATACGTTGTGCACCTTTCTTAAATGTATTTTACTGTAATTCCTTATTTTGAGAACTTCTCACAGAGCACAACGGGACATTCTGTTTCACTTTATTTGAAACAACAAGAGTTTTAATGATCACTGCACTGTGTGGATACAGGCAGGGTGGTGATTCCCATCATTATAAGCAACACAAGATACCGTTCTCTCTCTTAGACTGCATTTCCTTCCAAGGAGAGCTGCAGGCTCATCAAGCTTTATGAACTCCATGCTTCTAGATGAGGTTAGCTTGATTGAGAAGGCGCTGCAATCCATGGTTAAGGCATCCAGGAATCTCAATGTAGCAATTTTCAAAAATGTAAAAGTCCCGATGATTTATGGATGACATTTCTACAGACCATGTTATGTTTTCTTTTGTTTTTTTTCAAAGAATGTGGTTCATGGGTAAACAAAAAAGAAGTGAACTCATTCAAAACTGACTTCATCCAGTCTCCCATCCAATGACTCTAGTAAAGAAGCACAGTTTCCTTATGTTACAGGATTTCAGTTCCATCACTCTCACCACAAGATGGTGAGGGGGTTGATGCTTACAACATCTGTGGGTAAATCCATGGGTTTGAAATGAAATGAACCTCCTGGTATGTATGCCCTCAAGTCTTCCAAAGAAAACGTGGTTTCTTTTCATCTTAAGATATTCCAGAAATGTTGCTCAAGCCCTTAGAGATGAATTGTTCTTCCTGAAATAATACTGGTTCTTCTGGACATGCAATGAGGGTGTACACTATGTGCTTAAAGCATTTTGTTCTACTAAGGTTCTGTTGGGAAAACTTTGGGTTAGGAATTGGCTGTTATGCTAAAACTTTAATAATGTCCTCTATTTCTCTGAAATCTCTAGTCCCCTAAGTATTTACTGTTTATGTTTCTTTTATAAGCAACTGGCTTTTCTTCTAAGTTTGTGATACCTGTTATTAAATAAAATATTGACTACTTTGGAGAGAAGGATTGGATGGATAGACTTTACCTATGTTACCAGAAGCATAGTAAGTTGTATTCAAATGGACTCCTGAAAGAAGTAGTGCTACTTGGCTGTACATTAGAATCATTTAGCAATCCTTCAAAGTATCCGATGCCCTGGGTAAACCTGAGTAATTATATCAGCATCTCTAGGGACCGGATCCTGGCATCAATACTTTTTGAAGTGTCTGGGTGATTATGTGTGGCCGAGGTTGAAAAACGCTACCTTGGTCCAAATGGTTTGGTTGTCCCATCTAATTCTAATACCTTTCATTAACTCTATCTCAGGGGTTCTAATCTAGTAGCCCATGAGCTGAATCCTCTTTTGTTTGACCAGCACAGAACAAGGTTAAATATGATTGAATTAGAAAGACCCTAGGCAAGGTCTGCACTGCACAGTGGCAGTCTCAACAATCTCTTGTGTTATACCCGGCCACTTCTCACACTGAGGATACCTGCCTGACTCCTACAGGTATTTGATTTTGTGAGTCTTTAAAGATGAAAATATTTATTGTTTATGGAAACATAGATTCTCATTTTCTCCCCATGGCAGAGCTCCCTTCAGAGCAAAGAGGTGCTCCTGGGGTGTTGGGTAAATCGACACCCAAGATTTGGAGACAAGTCTTGGGTATCAGTTTACCTGTCACCTCCACTGACATGTGGTCAGTGGCAGCAGAATCAGATGGAAACTGAGACTTTCCCTGAGAGGAATCAATAAGACCTAACATTGCATCCCAGGGAGACACTAAGAGGAAAATAGTAGGATGAGTAATAAGGTTAGCAGTTGAGAGGGTTGAAAGCCAGACTGAGTTCAGATTCAGCAAGTTTCCAAGAGAAGCACTTTGAATCAGGGTGATGAGGATGGAGTCTTCTGTCACCCTCTACTTGGAGGTGCCCTGTGATAGTGGCAGGGTGTTACAGACTTACCTGGCCTCTCGTCAGGGCTACCCTTCCATCCCATTTCAGGTATTGCATGTCAGTACACACCACACCAGAGTCAGTAACCACAAGCATGTCAAAGGTCTATTACTCATGCAGGGATAGGTAAGGTGAGGGGAGTCCTTGGGCAAGCGGATGCGCCAGCATGAGGCTCTTTGCTCTCTGGGATAAAAGAGAGAGTCTGGTCATGGAGACAAGCATAGCACAGGAGCCCTCTGGTGGGATTTTTGAATAATGCCTGTGGCAGACTAACTTCCAGTGGCCTGTCCCCATGTGGGGGTAGATGAAAGGGGCAGGCAGGTTGCTTTGCGTGTGTCTTAGGGGGATTGCATAAGTAAGTCAGGTAAGATATACAGAGAACAAATAATTAAGAGACCTTTCAATCTATTAATGCAACCCCTTTAATTGAACAGCCATGGCATTATGCATAAACACTCTGATCCCTGGGCAGAGAGACACAATAAACACATGAATAAATATACATTATATCAAGTGGTAAGGATGGGATTCAAGTAGCATGTTATTTACATACAGCAGTCAAGGAAGGGCTCTCTGATAAGGTGACCTTTGAGAGAAGCCCAAATGAGGTGAGAATGAGCTTAAATCTATCTGGGAGATGAGGCAGAGTGTGCCAGGCAGGAAATACTAAGTACAAAGGCTAAGGGGAGCAACCTGGCTGAAGGGAGGGCAAGGAGGCCAGGGAGACTGGAGTGGAGGAAGCCAGGGCAGGCCAGGGAAGACTGAGGTCAGAGAGGGCATTCCTATGGGTCTATAATGCTATAGTAGGGAGTTCAGATAGTTTTTCCTTTTGTTTTTATTTAGCATGAGAAGGAAGCCATGGGAAGGTTTTGAGCAGTGGAGAAGAGCAATCTGATTTACCGCATACAAAGGAGTAACAATTTATGGTATATATACACTTATTGCAAAAGGAGTTGTCGAAGGGAGGAATGAATTTGGATCAGAACCATGAGACAAGGCTGTAAGAAGGGAGATAAATTTGTTCTGCTTCTCTTCCTGCATAGACCCTATAAAGAAATACCGAAGTTGGAAAATTGTCATGTGTTAATTTACCAAAGATGGGGTTTGTTGCCTGAAAAGTAGAGAAGAAAATTAAGCATTCCACATAAAAACATTTACTGGGGAAGAGGAAAGATGGACAAACTTGAAGCACTTCCAGAATGGACACAGTCATGTTGATAGAATGATTGTCCTTGGCAGTTGCAATCAACTGTGTAAATCTGGTTTGGATCAGTCTGAAGTGCATCTGTTGTAAAATCTTGAATTTACTTTCAATAGGCTGTATGTGTGTCTTATTGTAACCCTTGAATGAAAGACAGCTATGGTACTTCCTGCTCCATTTCATGAGGCCTGTGGAAGCCCTTACAATCATCCCACAGTATCCACAGGGGATTGATTCCTGGATGCCCCCAATACCAAAATTTATGGGTACATAAGTCCCTTATATAAAATGGCATCATATTTGCATAAAACCTATGTGAATCCTCCCATATACTTTAAATCATCTGGAGATTACTTATAATATCTAATACAATACTATGTAAATAGTCATGATACTGTATTTTTAAAAATTAATATTACTTTGTATTGTTCTATTATTTTTTTCCCCAAACATTTTCAATCCACAGTTGGTTGAAACTGTCATTGCAGAAGCTTGGATATGGAGGGCCAACTGTACTTCTTTCTGGCTGAAGCCCTTTGCTGGGAGCGTTGGTCACACATCTAGTTTGGGTCCCCTTCCTTTTCATTTCCTTAGTCTATGTCTGTAACTCCATTTCTTAGGTTGCCCCATTCACACGAATGAGACTCATGCAAGATTTTAATTCAATGAGATTCATCATGATGAGATTTATGCAAGATTGGGCACTTTTGTTTTGGAGCTGACGATACATTAATTGCAGAGTTTTCTTTCTCTTCATCTGCAGTCACTTAAAAGTTCAATCTTTCCAAATTTCTACCTTATCTAAGTTCTGCAACATATTTGTACTCACCTAATTATTTGCATCTGAATCGCTACTACACAAACCCATGCACAGTGAATGCCTTGGGTGTACAACTCTCAGGGCTGCAGAGGTCTCAATGAAATGCTCTGTGCCCATGAATGCCTTCTACAGTTTTTGCTACTTCTATGGGATAATTTTGTTTTAAAAGACACTTTTCAACTTTTATTTTAGATTCATGGGTATATGGACAGATTTGTTACCTGTTATATTGTGTGATGCTGAGGTTTGGGGTATGAATGATCTGGTCACTGAGGTACTGAGCATAGTACCGAATAGTTAGTTTTTCAACCCTTGCCTCTCTCCATCCTTCCTCTAGTCCCTAGTATCTATTGTTTTTGTGTCCATGAGTATCGAATGTTTAGTTCCCATGTTTTCACTTATAAGTGAGAATATTTGGTATTTGGTTTTCTGTTCGCCTAAGATAACAGTCTCCAGCTGCATCCATGTTCCTGCAGAGGACATGATTTCATTCCTTTTTACAGCTGCATAGTATTCCATGGTGTATGGGTACTGCATTTTCTGTATACAATCTGTCATTGATGAGCATTTAGGTTGATTCCATGTCTTTGCTATTGTGAATAGTGTGGAAATAAACATATGCATGCATGTGTCTTTTTGATAGAATGATTTATTTTCTTTTGGATATATACCCAGTAATGGGATTGCTGGGTCAAATGGTAGTTCTAAGGTTTTTGAGAAATCTCCAAACTGCTTTCCACAGTGCCTGAACTAATTTACATTCCCATCATCAGTGAAGAAGCATTCCCTTTTCTCTTCAATCTCACCAGCATCTGTTGTTTTTTGTCTTTATAGTAATAGCCATTCTGACTGGTGTGAGATGGTATCTCATTGTGGTTTTGATTTGCATTTCTCTAGTGATTAATGATGTTGACCATGTTTTCATATGTTTGTTGGCTGCTTGTATGTCTTCCTTTGATAAATGTCTGTTCATGTCTTTTGCCCATTTTTTTTTAATGGGGTTGTTTTTTGCTTGTTAATTTGTTTAAGTTCTTTATCAATTCCGGATATTAGACCTTTGTCAAATGCATGGTTTGTGAACATTTTCTCCCATTCTGTAGGTTGTCTGTTTACTCTGTTGATAGTTTCTTTTCCTGTGCAGAAGCTCCATAGTTTAATTAGGTCCCATTTGTCAATTTTTGTTTTTGTCTCAATTGATTTTGAGGACTTAGTCATACGTTCTTTTCCAAGGCTGATGTCCAGAATGTTGTTTCCTACGGTTTCTTCCAGGATTCTTGTAGTCTGAGGTCTTACATTTAAATATTTAATCTATCTTGAGTTTATTTTTGTTTATGGTGAAAAGAAGGGGTCCAGTTTCATTCTTCTGCATGTGACTGTCCAGTTATCCCAGCAGCATTTATTGAATAGGAAATCCTTTCCCTATTGCTTATTTTGTTGAAGATCAGATGGCTGTAGGTGTGTGGCTTTATTTCTAGTTTCTTTATTCTATTCTGTTACATTGATCTATGTGTCTGATTTTGTACCATGTTGTTTTGCTTACCATAGCCTTGTAGTGTAGTTTGAAGGTGGGTAATGTGATACTGCTAGCTTTGCTTTTTGCTTAGACTTGCTTTGGCTATTTGGGCTCTTTTTAGATTCCATATGAATTTCAGGATAGTTTTTCTAGTTCTGCAAAAAATGACATTAGTAGATCTATAGTAATACCATTGAATCTGTAAATCACTTTGGGTAGCATGGCCATGTTAACAATATTGATCCTTCCAATCCAAAAACGTCGTGTAATGTTTTTCTGTTTATTTGTGTCATCTATGATTTCTTTCTGCAATGTTTTGTAGTTCTACTTGTAGAGATCTTTCACTTCCTTGCTTTCATATACTTCTAGGTATTTCTGTGTGTGTGTGTGTGTGTGTGTGTGTGTGTGTGTGTGTGTTGCTATTGTAAATGGGATTGTATTCTTGATTTAGCTCTCAACTTGAACATTATTGGTGTATAGAAATGCTGCTAATTTTTAGACACTGATTTTGTAACCTGGAACTTCACTGAAGTCATTTGTCAGTTCCAGGAGCCTTGTGGTTGGGTCTTAATGGTTTTCTAGGTATAGAATTATACAATCAGTGAAGAGAGGTTGTTTTGCTTCTTCTTTTCCTGTTTGGATATTTTTTTATTTCTCTTTCTTGCCTGATTTCTCTGGCTGGCAGTTCCAAAAATCACTTTTTGTAATGTGGAATTAATTTATTTTTGTAGAAGATGTCTCAAGTACTTCTTGGTTCAAAATGCTTTCATCTTTATTTTTTAAAAATCTCTCCCAATTAAATGTCCCTTCTGCCTAGCTTCAAAGTTGGCAGTAAAGCTCCCTCTTTGTGGCTTTACAACTTTATCTTTCCATACTTCCACTGTATGAATCATGTTCATCTGTGAGGTATGATGAGCTCCTCACTGCTGTGGATTTTAGCTAAAACTAAAATTCACAGCAATGCCGCTCTTGCTGCAAACATTGGAATCAGCCTTGACTATCCCATAACATTATATTTCTGATTTTATTCTTTTTCTTTATCCTACCAATTTAATCTGCAGTCACTTCAAGAGAAGTCTGTTTAAAGGATATTCACATTCTGGTAAGGTTCTTTTTGAACTTTTATATGAAATGTAATATGTCATATATCTAACACATTGTCTTGCATGGAATATACATTCCAGAAACATCTTTTAAATTCCTCCCATGCTACTCCTCTTTTTCTCCTACAGCCTTAACTCAGAGCTACTTTTCATATCAGGTCTGATGCATTAAACCCTTGATTGGTTTTCTGCCTTGCCTTCTCTGGGTCTTACCTCTCCATGAGGACATAAGCTCTTAGAAAGCAGATACTTTCTCTTATTTCAATTTTTATTTCATTGTCACATACAATGCCCAGCATATAGTAGGTTCTTACTAAGTTTTTTTAATTTAATTTTTTAATTTTTTATTTAAGAAATGGTGCTTGCTCTGTAGAAATACTCCAAATCAGAATTTTCCAAAGGAAGGAAAATTCTGTGAGGGTCTCTCTTCAATATTCTCTGCTTAAAACAAACAAGTTTCATGAGCAAATAATTATGGGAACTAATACAAACTGCACCTCTATCTTGGATATTTGTAGTGGGCTTTAGATATCAAAAGCTATAGAAAAAAAACCCCACTTAACTTTAACTCTTATTTCCCAAACATATTTGACTATAGATTTTATTTTTAAAAATAGCACATATTGCTCTCTTTTGGAATTATTAATAATATTTTGTGTGCCACAGTTTAGGAAATGTTATTCTAAATTTTCTATTTCCAAAACAGCTAGGGAATGAATATTATCACTTATTGAGCCAATTAACTTATTAAAATAAGTAATTCAGGTTTCTTACCCTCCAGGTTCTAGCTAATAAAGTATGCATAAAAAGGGCTTGCAGCAATAGTGGTCAAAATGTTATTTTAATTAATGGCCAGTCAGTGCCAAAATACTTCCAAATTTATGACTGTGGTAAGCTCTGTTGAAGAATGTGGATGATAGTATAGGACATCCTATTCTTTTTCCTTACTGAATTGCAGAAAACCAGGCCCATGAGTGTCACAGATATAGACACAATAGTCCGGTACTTTTACTACCTGGATTCTGGAAGTATCATCACCTCTGGACTTCGTAAAGATCTAAGGAGTTGTGCAGAACCAAAGACAGGGGTTGGGAGTTGCTTTGCACTTGAGTTAGAGAAACTTTGCTCACCAGTGTCAAGGTGGTTAGAGTCTCAGAAATCATATTGATTGCTTCTGTTACACTGAAGAGATGGAAAAATAGATGGATAGAGGAACCAAAAGGTTTACTTGAGTATACTTTCATTTGTAACAAATAGGAGCATAAGAAAATAAAGGTTTCCTTCTTTCAACACTTTCCAATAATTTATATTTTTAGCCATTTGGGCTGAGTAGCTGTTCACTTGGGGAAAGGGCCTGTACTGAATCACTGCAATTGCAGTCTTATTTTTATTGGGGTGGTTTACCGCATATATACTTTTAGTCTTCTATGGCCATTGGAAAGTTTAGCTTTTGCCCCCCAGAAGATACTAAAATGCATTATAGAGAATATTAATTAGATTTGGCCTCTTTACATAATCTCATATTTCTTGGAGATTTTGTTTATAACTTTTTAAAAAATTTTTGTCAGATTGAGTTATTTTGGAGAGTCAGTCTTTAAGTTCTGAGACCCTTTCCTCAGCTTGGTTGATTCTGCAGTTGACACTTGTGACTATATTCTGAAATTCTTGAAGTAAGTTTTTCAGCTCTATTTGATCAGTTTGGTTCTTTGCCCTTCATCTCCTGTGTCATTTTATTGTATTTCTTAGAATCCTTAGATTGAGTTTCAACTGTCTCCTGAATCTCAGTTATCTTCCTTCCTTTCACATTCTGAATTCCATTTCTTTTATTTCAATCATTTCAGCCTGATTAAGAATCATTGCTGGGGACCTAGTGTGGTTGTTTGCAGGTAAGAAGGTACTTTGGTTTTGGAGTTACCATAACCTCTGAAGACTGAACCAGGAATAAATTGAATCCCTGAACAGACCAATAAGGAGCTCCAAAATTGAATCATTAATAAAAAGCCTACCAACAAGAAAAAGTCCATGACCTGATGAATTCACAGCTACATTCTGCCAGATGTGGAGAAGAGCTGATACCATTCCTACTGAAACTATTCCAAAAAAAAAAAAAAAAAAAAAAATGAGGAGGAGGGACTCCCTCCTAACCCATTCTGAGACCAGCATCATCCTGATACCAAAAACCTGGCACAAACACAACAAAAAATAGATCTTCAAGCCAATATCATCAATGAACATAGGCACAAAAATTCTCAACAAAATACTAGCAAATTGAATCCAGCAGCATTATCAAAATGCTAATCCACCATGATAAAGTAGGCTTTATCTCCAGGATGCAAGATTGGTTCAACATATGCAAATCAACAAATGTGATTCATCACATAAACAGAACTAAAAACAAAAACCACATGATCATCTTAATAGATGCAGAAAAGGCTTTCAATAAAATTCAACATTCCTTCATATTAAAAACCCTCAACAAACTAGGCAATGAAGGATCATACTTTAAAATAATAAAAGCCATCTATGACAAACCCACAGCCAACATCGTACTGAATGGGAAAAAGCTGGAAGTATTCCTCTTGAAAACCAGAGCAAGACAAGGATGCTCTCTCTTACCACTTCTATTCAACAACTACTGGAAGTTCTAGACAGAGCAATCAAGCAAAAGAAAGAAAGAAAAGCCATCAAAATAGGAAGAGAGAAGTCAAACTATCTGTTTGCAGATGACATGATCCTATACATAGAAAACCCCCATAATATTGGCCCAAAAGCTCCTTGTTCTGATAAATAACTTCAGCAAAGTCTCATGATACAAAATCAAGGTGCAAAAATCAGTAGAATTCCTATACACCAACAACATCCAAGCTTAGAGCCAAATCAAGAACACAATCTCATTCACAACTGCCGCATAAAGAATAAAATTCCTAGGAATACAGCTGACCAGAGAGGTGAAAGATTCACTACAACAACAGTTACAAAACACTGCTCAAAGAAATCAGAGATGACACAAACAAATAGAAAAACCTTTCATGCTCATGGATGGGAAGAATCAATATTGTTAAAATGGCCGTATTGCTCAAAGCAATTTACTGATTCAATGCTGTTGCTACTAAATTACCAATGACATTCTTCGCAGAATTAGAAAAAATATTTAAAAATTTATATAGAACCAAATAAAAGCTCACATAGCCAAGGCAACCCTAAGCAAAAACAACAAAGCTGGAGGCATCACATTACTCAGCTTTACACAATGCTACAGAGCTTCAGTAATCCAAACAGCAAAGTACTGGTACAAAAACAGATACACAGGCCAATGGAACAGAATAGAAAGCTCGAGTTGCTCATCTACAATAATATAATCTCCAACTAAGTTGACAAAAACAAGCAATGGGTAAAGAACTCCATATTCAATAAATAGTGCTGGGATAACTGGTTAGCCATACGCAGATGATTGAAACTGGACCCCTTCCTTATACTATATACAAAAATAAACTCAAGATGAATGAAAGACTTACATGTAAAACCTAAAACTATAGAAATCCTGGAAGATAACCTAGGAAATACCATTCTGGACATAGGACTTGTCAAAGATTTTATGACAAAGATGTGAAAAGCAATTGCAACAAAAACAAAAATTGACAAATGGGACCTAATTAAACGGGAAAGTTTCTCCAGAGCAAAAGAAACTAGATATTTTCTCCCATTCTGTAGGTTATCTGTTTACTCAACAGAGTAAATACAGAGTAAACAGACAACCTACAGAATGGGAGAAAATATTTGCAAACTATGTATCTGACAAAGGTTTAATATCCAGAATCTATAAGAAACTTAAACAAACCAACAAGCAAGAAACACACAACCCCATTCAAAAAAGGGTAAAGGACATGAACAGACACTTTTCTTTTTCTTTTTTTTTTTTTTTAATTATACTTTAAGTTCTAGGGTACATGTGCATAACGTGCAGGTTTGTTACATATGTACACTTGTGCCATGTTGGTGGGCTGCACCCATCAACTTGTCAGCACCCTCAACTTGTCAGCGCCCATCAACTCGTCATTTACATCAGGTATAACTCCCAATGCAGTCCCTCCTCCCTCCCCCCTCCCCATGATAGGCCCCGGTGTGTGATGTTCCCCTTCCCGAGTCCAAGTGATCTCATTGTTCAGTTCCCACCTATGAGTGAGAACATGCGGTGTTTGGTTTTCTTGAACAGACACTTTTCAAATAAAGACATACATGCAGACAATAAGCATATGCAAAAATGCTCAACATGACTAATTTATTAGAGAAATGCAAATCAAAACCACAAAAACATATCATCTCACACCAGTCAGAATGGCTATTACTAAAAAGTCAAAAACTAACATGCTGGAGAGGTTGCAGAGAAAAGGGAATGCTTATACACTGCTGGTGGGAATGTAAAAATTACTTCAGTCACTGTGGAAATAGAGTTTGGTAATTTCTCAGAAAACTCAAAGCAGAATTACCATTTGACCTAGCAGTCCTATTATTGTGTATGTACCTAAAGGCATATAAATTGTTCTACCATAAAGACTCATGCGTGCATAGGGTCACCGCAGCACTATTCATAATAGCAAAGACATGGAATCAGCCTAAATGCCCATCAATGGTAGAGTGGATAAAGAAAATGTGGTACCATGCACCATGGAATGCTACATAGTCATAAAAACGAATGAGATGATATTATTTGCAGCAACATGGATGGAGCTGGAGGCATTATCCTAAGCAAATTAACACAGGAACAGAAAACCAAATACCACATATTCTCACTTATAAGTGGGAGCTAAATTATGAGAACTCATAGACACTAAGAGGGAAACAACAGACACTGGGGCCTACTTGAGAGCGGAGGGAGGGAGTAGGGTGAGGATCAAAAAACTGCTTATTGGGTACTATGCTTATTACATAGGTGGCAAAATAATCTGAACACTAAACCCCTGTAACATTCAATTTACCTATACAATGAACCTGCATATATACCCCTAAATCTAAAATAAAAGAATAAAAAGAATGCTAATTAAACTAACTGTAGGATCACCCTGTACCTCATGGAAAAAAAAAAATTCCCTGTTTACTCTTCCACTTAACAACCTAGTCATGTTGTCTGGTGTAGCTTACCATAGAATACTGTACAAGTATATTGTGCATATGCAAAAGATGGCATAAAAATCTCCCCATATAATTCACTCTTAACAATGTAAAAGTGTCCTCGTGAACAAGATGAATGATGTTCTGATTGTTGTTTTCCCAGAAAGAAATAGAAATGAAATATCCGGAAAACACCCAGAGAAGTTAAGATCAAATATTTTTCCTTTTTAATTACATATTCTCCTCAGTCTATGCTCAGAGGGAATAATGATTCTCAAAACTGGTAGGATTTCAGAATCTTTTCTGAGGTATATTTACTAGTAATCAGGCTTGCTTGCCCTCAATGATTCTAACATCTTGCCTTTATTCTTTCTGTCTCTTTAATTAGAAGGATAGGAATTTCTTCAGAGTATTGTACCCTTCAGCCAAGTAGGAGATAGAAAGTCTCCTACCATGAAGACACTTTACGTTCAGACAGAGTATGGAGGGTTCATCTTGACTAAACCAAAAGAACCTGCATTGTGTCATTTTCAATTACTTCTGCTCAATAAACTGCTCAATAAGCTCCTTCATTCAATAAACATACATTGAGTTTCTATCATGAATTAACTATGTGGTAAAGAGCAGGGATTTGCTATCCGCCCTTGTGGTACTTAGAGTAACAGTGGGTTTTGCAGAATACACAAACAATGATTATTTGCAGCTGTGGGTGATACATTTTCAGAGAGGAATAGAGAAATTGGGTGTGTCAAAAGAAGAACAAGCATAATGATTATGACTCTGCCAATCATATCAAATGGATAACAGTGGGAAGAACCAAGTATATTGCATTTGAAGGCATCTGCCCTTCATGGTCACTATGTGAAGAAAACAAGCCCACTACGGGTGGTTCTAGGGGACAAAACTAATCACGATGGGGAGAAGTAACAAGGAGGCAGTTTAACGAGTGGGGAAGCTAAGTTGCGCAGGCACAGAGTGGACTGTCCTACTTACTGTGGAAATTCCAGTCCTCAGAAGTGCTCAAACAGTTGCTGCTTACATTTTTGACAATGCTGTAGAAAAGATGCTGAATAAATAAGGAGATTGAGCTAAATAACATCAAGGTTCTTCAAGCCTTTATGATTTAACATCTATAGATGCTAAGGGCTTGAAGAGCACATCTTAACACCTCTTATGATCTGTGTCAGTTCAGATCCTCTGGGAAATAGACACCAACATAGAGTTAGAAACACCTGTGAAGGATGAAGGGGAGAAGCAGCCGGAGTTGTTGGAGAGAGCCTCACTGTGAGGCAGGTCTGACTCCTGTGAGGGGAGACAGGAAAGGAAGGGAGATTGAGTAGAAAGATTCTCATGCTACAAGGTGCCTTTGAGAAAGTCTCAGCCAGGCTGATGGCAAGCTCCAGAGAAAAGATCACCAGCTAGAGGAGTCCCACACTGGGTGGGAATGGCTTGACTATGGTACCCCTGCTGTACTTGGTCACTGGTTGGGGGCAGCTCAGTGACAGCATGTCCTCAGCATGAACACCACAGTGGATCAGAGAGCACAGTAGTTAGATACTGTCCACTCACTCCAGTCCTCACACCAGGTTCTCTCTTGAGGAGAACCTGAAGAGCACACTCCTATGACTGCCACGTGATCTCTAGTGCCCAGCAAAGCATCTTACATATGGCAGATATCTAGTAAAGGTTTGGTATGAATGAAGTTATTAATGTATTTGCATTTCAATGTCTTAGCCAAAAAGCTGCTTAGTAGTGAATTTTAATTATTGTATAATGAGTCTTATTATCTGGAGCTGAATTCAGTTAGGCACAGTGTGGACTCCAAGGAAGCCTAGCGCTCTGCATACTATCTTGGGTCCTGAAATAGACAGGGTGAGGAGGAATAGGAGAAATTGCTCACAGCGAAACTGTCTGACCTACCTGAATTTCACATACATTAAAGGCAAGGACCAAGAAGGAACAAGCTGTAGAAAGACATCCCAGTCCTGTGAGGGGATGTAGTCCTGGATAGTTTGCTTTCACTCCCAGCTATGTTTCACTTTGCCATTCCATTTCTGGATATATCTAATTAAAAAAAAATTTGTCTTTTTTTCCCCTGGTCTTTGACTTCTTTGGTCTTGCCTTTGGGATTCCTCCCTTTCCTTCTCTCTTCTGCCCTCCTTGGCCCCCATCTGCCCTTTATTTAAAGCTTCAATAAACTAGCTTCCTGATCAAGTCTGAAACTGTCTCCATTACAGACCTACTTGGCTGGGGTCCAACCATTTTTAATGAGAAAATAGACATATGTCCACTGTTTCTGTGATTGAATGGATGTTTTTATGAAATCCATTGCAAATCAGTTTTTAGCCAAATCAAGCTCTAGTAGACTTGTTACTTATGTTGACTTTATTCTCCTTTCTTCTCCATCATAAAATGTTGGTTTGATTTCAGTTCTCATGTCTGAGGAGAAGCCAACCCTTGCCCAGCTTTATAGGCGAATCTGAGTGATCTAAGGATAATCTCATCTTCTGTTTCCAATGACTGGTTCGGGAATGCAGGGCTAAGCCAATTATCACATGACATTCCTTGGGTTGCCTGAATACATTCCTTGGGATACGTTTAGGATGCACCCATAACCCCATTCAAGCCAGTGAGACTTATGAGAAAGGTAGCTGGAGCTTTCAAGAAGTTTATTTGCTCTTAAAGGAAGAGTTACAGGAAGAAATGACCTTCCTTTACATGGATGTTGTCAGAATGTGAGGTCTGGAACAGCTGAGGACATTTTATCAGCTTGGCAATAAGACTACACACGGAAGTTGGCAGAGCCTTTGTGTTAAGTTTGCAAAACAAGTCATCTAACTTTGGGACTTCCAGTTCTGTGAGCTAATGCTTTTTCAGGATGTTTATTGCCAGTTCGAATTGGATTTTCTATTACTTAAAGGTCAAAGACCTTTTCACTTATGTACAGCTTAATATTATTAATATCACAAATAGAAGGCTGTGGTCCCTTGAAGTCCTAGAAAAAAAAATGTGTATATCCCACTGTCTCTCTCAAGCACACACACACACATATACACACACACACATACACACAGATACACACAAGTGTATGTATGTATATCTATCTATCTCTATCATCTACCTGTCTATCTATCTAGATACATTCTAAGATTGTAAAGAGCATCAAGGAGAAGCATTACAAACTTGGGGCCTAAGGAAATGTAGAAATACCTGGAACTTAGAAGAAGAGGCATGTGTTATCTTTAGCACCAACATGTGATTGGGTAAATGATAATGAATGAATTTCCAGACTTCTATCACCATGTGTTTAGTAAGTCATACAAATGGCAGAAAAAGTATTTACATTGAAAAACCATCTTTGTTCTGGTGAGGAGCTATCTTTTCCAGTAGGAAGATCATCTAGTTACAGCTTTGCTTACTTCATTCTGCTTCCAAAGAAGCCTATCAATCCTTTCCACCCCTGCACTGGCTGTGGCTGACAAGGAAAAAATAGAAAACGGGACAATATCTTGCAGAAAATAATTAGCAAAGGTTAAGAATACCATGGTGCTGTACAGCAGCTGCTGTTGATAAGGCACAGAACAGTCATCTAGTGACAGGAAACTGGGCAGAGAGGTGATGGTGAACTCTAATATTAGGCTGATGCAAAAGCAATTGTGCAATTACTTTGATAGTTCAGCTTTGAAAATGGCATGCCTTCTTCTGTCCCTGTTGTATTGACTCATATAGAGCTGCTCTTTTAAAAACACCTGTGGGGGATTGTGTGGATACAGTCATGTATACATAAAAATTTAAAGCAGAAACTTAATATTCATTTTTTTTTGTTGTTGTGAAAGGGATCCCTAAGAAGCAATTTCCCTATGATAACTCCTGGTTTTATATTGCTGAGGGAAATGGGCAGTGGTCACTCTTAGGAAAAGGACTGTGTAAAGGAATCCTCATTTTCTTATTCTGATTGTGCTTTATAGCTTTCACAAGTTTAGAGTATCATGTCACAAAGCAATGTATGTACCCAACTTTAGGGAGTGAAATCAACTAGAAGAAATTGTGGAAGAAGACAGTGCTATGAGCAGTAATAGAGCTCAGGACAAGCCTAAGTTCCATTGCTGCTCCAATATTCTCCAATGCTAGATTTTTCACCTCTATTTGGCAAAAGAATTGGGAGCTGCAGGTTGTTGCTATGGATATCAATCATTATATATATTATATATATATATGATCTAATATACCTGAAAATGTTTTATAACATTATATATAAAACTAGGAAATTTTAATTATTGCTTGAACATGCAATTACTGAGTACATTTTGAAGAATGACTACATCTAGAGGGTTGCTAGGTGCCAGAGATGCAAAACACTACAAGACAAATTTCTACCTTCTATTGTCTGATGATCTGGTTAGGAGTATTACAAAATAGCATTTGTAAAACAATGAGTGAGCAAGGGAAGGAAAATAACAGAGCTTGGGGAAACAGATTAAAACAATATAATAAATATGATTTGATTGTAGTGGTTTTAAAAATTCCACAGTTTCTATGTTCCATTTGTTATACTATAAAATGTGTTTATAATAAAGGAATTTTGTTGTAGATGATCCACAAATACCGTTGTCATCAATCTCTTCTCTATCTGTATGTATGTTCTGCTTCTTACCTTAAGAGGTGGGACCTAGTTTCTCCCTTTGAATCTGGGCTTGTTTTTCTTTTTACCTGACAAGGTCTTGCTCCAAGTTCAAACTCCTGGGATCGAATGATCCTCCTGCCTCAGCCTCCAGAGTAGCTAGGACTATAGGTGTGTGTCACCATTCTTGGATATTTTGATTAAATTTATTTTTTGTAGGGACAGGGTCTTCCTACGTTGCCCAGGCTTGTCTGGAACTCCTGGACTCAAGCAGTCCTCCCACCTCGGCCTCCTAGGATTGGGATTAGAGGTATGAGCCACTGTTCCAGGCCTGTGCTGGTTTTGGTGACTTTGTTGAGCAATCAGGTGAGAAGGAATTAATACTTTGATTTCTAAGTCCAAGGTCATAAGCATCCTTGCAGCTTCTGCCCAACTGAGGCCATTTGACTGACAGAACCATGAGAGACAGTCATATATTTTAAATTACTAAGTTATGAGATATTTATTATGTGTTAATTGTTAGCCACAACAGAAACTATACTGAAAACAGGATACTGCTGTAACAGAAACCTAAGTCATACGGGCATTAGCTTTGGAACCAGGTGGCTGGAAGAAGCTTGGAGAGCCTTGAGGAGCCTGTAAGTGAAGGTTTCAAGACAGCAAAGAACTTGTTATTAGAAAATTGAGAAGAAAGGACTGTGTTATAGTGTAGCAGAAAGTGTGGCAACACTGTCCTCTAAAGTAACATGGAAAATAGAAACATACCTAATGAACTGGTGAATTTTGTTAAGGTGATTTTCAGACAGACTATTGAAGGTATTACTGGTTGCTTTCAGGCACATATGATAAGGTAAAGCTAGAGAGAAATGGACTGAAAAAAGGAACTGTTTGGTTTTCAAGTAGAATTTAGGGAAAGTATAAACGAACCATGGCTTTATGGGTTTTAAAATACAACTGTTTCTATTCCCAGCCTTTTTACAGAGTAAGAGGTTCTTAAAATACGAAATGACTCGAAAGCAAAGATTAACTTATGGGCATAGTTGCAAGATCTTTTACTTAGACTTCAGAAAGTTTTAAGGGTATGCCTCAGAGACCCTCTTCAATTAGACACATCATAAAGGGCGTTTACCCTCAACAACCTAGTTCTCAACCCAGTTCAGAGAGGGTAAAGTTTCAAAGAGATTTGTGGGTATAACTTTTGTCTGTTGAAATAAATTAGAGGATTCATAGGAGATCCACACATTTTGTAAGAGAACCATATTGTTGAAGTTCTATTGGATTGAACTTAAAAGGACAATGACAATTCAAAATGAAAAGAGCTCTCAGGACTCCAAACTTTTCTTGGATAAGAAGAAAGCTGTAAAACCTATTCAACTGAAAACACAAGGCATTTGTTTAAAAAAAGGAAGGATGACAGAGTAAAAGGTCAACATTCACAAAGTCCCAGGCAGCAGGGCTGCATCATCATCAAAGAAATGGTGATATATGCCTAGCTGGATTTCAGAATTGCTATGAAGTAGTGACTTCTATGTGCTTTCAACACCCCTCCCACCACTGAATTTGAATGAATATGTTTATAGTATTTATCTTATCACCATTGGATAGATACATAGGAAATAATTTGTCTTTTTAGTTCACAGATTTTGAGAGGAACTGTATTCAGGTTGCTGAAACCAAGGAGCTACACTCATGAATCTCACCTAAACTCGAATCTGATTTAGATGACATCATCCTCGACTTTGAGTTGATGAAGCCTTGGAGGTCTTGGGAGTAAAGTAAGTGTGATTTACATATTTGGATATGAATTGTAATGGCCAGAGCATGGCTGTGGTAGATAACGTCTAGAGAAGGCTACCATTATTTTTTTTTTTCTCCTCTATCCGCACATACTACTTCTCCTGTACTCTTGAAACTGGGATGAAATTAGCAACTTTGTTAACCAATATAATGCCACAGAAGTGACTTTCGAGACTTACAAGGTTATATCTTAAGAAGTCTTGTGTCTTCTTTCTGGATCACTTGGAATGCTTGCCATGGGAACCAAGCCACTGTTTTATGAGAAGTGTAAGTCAAATGGAGAAACCATGTGTTGGCAAGCTAGTCTGCATCCTCAGATGAGCTGCCAGCCAATAACCAGCCTTAATTTCCAGTTAAGTGAATGGCTGGATGTCTAACTCAGTTAAGACTTCTGATTATTGCAGCCTCAGGTTACCCCTGACTGCAACTGCACAAGTGGTCCAGATGAGATCAATTTCACAACTATAGGAGAAAATAATACTATTTTGTGTTAATGACTAAGTATTAGAATAGTTTGTTACACAAAACAGATATTAAGATTAAGATATTTATGTCTCCAGATAATAGGCCCAGGAGCTTCCTTATGTCTATTCCCCTTTAAAGTCCTTTTTAAAAAAAATACTCACAGCTGGAATAATTATGCCAGAGCAAGGCAAGTTGGGTAGCAGCATTTGGCTTCTGATGATTCTTTCCTCAGTGGATGTAGGATGCTGTCATCTTAGAAACTTGAAAAAGAAAGCCTACTGTTTCTTGAAATTTAATTAGTCATGCTAATTATAATAAAAGTTTTGCTGGAATAATAAAAGGGCTGCATGTCTGAAGTAAGCAAAAAAAAAAAAAAAAAAAAAAAAAAAATCCACATACGCACAGTAGTTTTAGTGATATGTCCCAGTTAGTTGTAACCATTAAATAACTGCTAGGAAAAATACATGGCCTTGGAAAGTGTTTCCTTGGCGGTAGTGGAGGGGCAGGAACAGATCTGTATAAACACATTTTTGTTACAGGCTAGAGGCAATTTTAGAGTCTGATGGATAAGAATGACATTAGATAAAGCATATTGTATTGTACCGGGAATAGCTCATTAACAAGCAATTAACTTTGTGTGTGTTTACACTCATATTGGTCATGTTCACACCTGTATCCTCAGCAACTAAAACAGTAACTGGCACTTTAGAGAGACACAATAATTATACGATGAATTAATAAATTCCACTTGTTTTATTTAATGAAGTCTTTTGATTTAATATTAGACTGTGCTTAGATCAATGGGTCTAAAATAACTCAAATTTTCTTTGAAAATAAGTACATTTCTTCTGGTGTGAATGTAGTCCTCTTAATGGTCTATATGTGAATTATTGAGTTCAATTTTAGAAATTGACTCTTGTTTTCCTTCAATATGCTTCTAGTACCTGTTCTTTACCTCTTTCAGTCCTGAGACTAATGATAAATTTTTGTTTGTTCAGGTAACAGAAACACATTTTCTTAATATTAATAACAGATTTAGAGTATGTATTATGTGTCAGCCACTGTACTTAGCTCAACTAAGCTCCGTGATAACTTCTGATGTAGGGACTATTATTATCCCACTTGTAGAGATGAGGAAAAAAACTACAGGGGAGTGAGTCTTTGCTTGAGATTATAGTGATTTTAAGAGGTGACGCCAAAATAAGAGTCCAGAATAAGTGGCAAAACCCAAGGGGCACTTATTTCCTGTTGCCTGATTTTTAAAGTTGCTAGGCTTATCTATGAATCTTTGTATTGAATAACTATTTTAGGGGTTAGGGGAGTGATAATTATTTATGGTTCTGACTGCTCATTTTGTGTTTGGAACAAATTAATTAAAAGATACAAGAGTCACAGAGATAGAGATTTATAAATGTTAGCTCTATAATTGGTAAAACTAAGTCATAGAATGCTCCTTGGATTCATGAAGAAGATGGAGCCTTTCATTGTTACCTCCTTAATTCTAGACATAGAGTTAACCCAGTAGAAGAAGTTGAGTTCTGCAGAGAAGACAAGGAGAAGCAGCACCTTAAATTTAGTACAGAAACTCCAATATTGTAATCACAGAAATAAAATACTCTAGCAGATGAGCCATAACCCATGAGTTCTTACATTCTGGTGTAAAGTCCAGAACCAAATTCACTAGTTCCAGGAATAGGTAAATTTCACAATAGAAGGGAAAAAGCTGCTGAGCTAGACATGTTCCTATTTGTCTGTCAGGCTCACCAATCAGGTAAGTTGGCCCTCTTCCCTTGGGTAGGAGAGAGCAAGGTATTATGTATGTGAACAGAAGATTTTTGTCCGTTACGTTTTCAGAGGATGAAAACTCACATTTTAGGGAACCAAGACTGAATTCCATGATTTACATGGATGTTTGGAAGGTGTCTGCAACTTAATCTGTATTTGTTTCTGAGATGTTGGGCAACTCCTTCTTGGAAGATGTGGTAATGGTCTCTTTGAAGAGAAAATAATCATCTGAGTTTTGGCCAAAATTGTTGATCAGATTACCTATGAAAATGAGTCTCACCCAACTACAAGAATGTTATGATGTAGAAACTCTAAATGTATGAGTAATTAACTATAGAACACTCCATTCCCATGTGAAAATCTTTAATCTTTTAAGATACTGAAATTCTGTGCATGTGTCATGATTTTCTGTATATGGTCAATGAGTTTTGCCTTAGCCGTAAGTGGTCTGTCTGAATTCTTCTCTATTATTTGTGGATTTTCTTCCTGATGTACCAAGCCTAGTCTGTTTGTTTTTTCCTAAGAGAGGGGCAGATGATTCAACAATGTATTTCTCAGTGTTGATATTGTGGTTATGAGCTATTTCATAATCTTGAGTAAAATCTTGTCAATTTCTTGCTATGCCTTGTGGGAATATATTTTTATTTTTAAGTCTCTTTGGCAAAGTGGAGCTTCCTTTGTGTTTCCTCACCAAATGTATTACCCATTGTTTTCTGGTTAATTCTTTTTCAGAGTGTTTACTCCGTCTTACCTCAATGTCATTTCTTTTCAGTCTTAGCTTTGGGTAAACCTAGGACAAGAATTGGAAATCCAAAGCCAATTTCAATAAAAACTATAATATCTATCAAAATCTATCTAAAATCATGTGTGTATTTCTCTTCTTTGTTGAACAGGGGCTTATAATCTTGTAGGTAAACACACATGGTTTTGATTTCAGCACTGATGACCAAAGATTTGTCTCCCATTCTTCTGGGCCAGGCCCACACACAGTTGTAGTTAGAAGTAAAACTATTTGCTATACCTGGAATGCCTTTCCTTTCAATCTCTGAATGTTTAAAATTACTTCTTCTTTGAAGACCATCTCAGGTGACCCTACTGTGGGGAAAATGCTTGAATCATCTTTGTAATCCCAGCTCAGCCACTTAAAGATTGTGTAAGTTTAGTGTCAGCATATTACTTAAGTTCTTTTAGATTTAGTTCCCTCATATGTAAGCTGGGGATAATAATACCTACCTCATAGACATAAATGAGAATCAAGTTATATAATGTATGAACAACACTTGATACTGTGTATGAACACTTAATACATGTAAATCATTATTATTAGCAAAATGATTATTAGGTTCTCATGCTAATCCACAATTTTGATTGGCAGATATCCATTAGTTTATAGTTAATGTTATTCATAATCTTTTCTTCATATTCAAATAGGAAGAGGAAGAGATGACTTCTCAACCTAGTTAATCCTGGATGTGTATTTCTCTTTTTATTGGCTATAAAATGCTCATTTATGTACATACAATTTCCCTTATTAGTGAACATCTAGAAGGCAGAATACTATTTCATTTCCTTCTCTATGTTTAGCACCAAGGACAGTACCTGGTACATAGAAGATACATATTAAAGACAAATAAAACAACTCTTAATGGATTTCATTTTAACAAAATTCTTGGGTAATTATAAAGTCTCTAGTAAACCAAATAATTGTATATTAACTTATTTACTTTTATTACTGTGTTTATTTTCTCCAACTGCTTCATCATACAAAGTAAACACCTGAATGTAAGCTGCATGAGGGCAAGAGCTGTGTCTTGTTTACTGCTCTCAAGAACATTTGAGTGAAGTGCCTGGCACATGGCAGACACTCAGTAAGTTACAGTTAATACTCAATGTATGAACTGTGCTATACTTAGAATTGACTAAGAAGAATAAGTCTTACACAGACTCAGTCTCTGAGAACTTGACAATCTAAGTTTGCATATCTCTGTTAATGTTTTCAGGTTACTCAGTAGGAAATCAAGTTATTTACATATTCTCAAGTGTCTCAAGGTTTAATCTTCCATGCATAAAATATCTGGGTGATTGATTGTGTTTCTTACTTTGCTTCTAAGTATGTTAGCGTCGTGTAGGCACAGCCTAAGTCAGACCAAAATGAACTCACTGATTGACTCAACAAATGTTTACGGATCTCAGATATTATATGGAGATGGTGATATTATATGGAGATGGTGTCAAACAACAGCATGTGCTGTGGAATTTGATGTGGAGGCTGAAGGAGAGGAATCTAGGCAGACTCACAGATTTTTTGGCTTGAGTAACTTGGTGAGTAACTGGTAGTGCCACTTAAGAAGGATGGAAGAATGAAGGAAGAACAGTTTTGTAGGGGAAATTATGTATTTTAGCTTAATCTTAATCATTTTGAGATGCTTTTAAATACAGAAATATTTAGGATCCACTCTCATCATCCTCATCCATCCCTTGCACTTTTCCACTCCTAATTTGCTAGATCTTCATTCTAAGCAGTGCTCAGCACTTAATGCTATAGCTTTCTATACAGGATGCTATCTAAAATATAACAATTCTGGCTGGGTGCAGTGGCTCATGCCTGTAATCCCAGCACTTTGGGAGGCTGAGGTGTGCAGATCACCTGAGGTCAGAAGTTTGAGACCAGCCTGGCCAATATGGTGAAACCCCATCTCTACTAAAAATACAAAAATTAGCAGGGTGTGGTGGCGCATGCCTTCAATTCCAGCTACTTTGGAGGCTGAGACAGGAGAATGGTGTGAACCTGAGAGGTGGAGGTTGCAGTGAGCTGAGATGACACCACTGCACTCCAGCCTGGGTGACAGAGCGAGACTGTCTCAAAAAAAAAAAAAAAAAAAAATCTGGAACACAGGCAGCACTCTGGTGCACACTAAGATGTGGCTGTCTGATTAACAGATAAATGCATTACATTTCTTAGAAGCCTTGCTTTCTATCAGATAATGCTATGTTAACATAAAGAAAATAAGCCACCATGGTGAATATCCAGGTAACAGTATACTGATAGCATTATTATTGGATAGTAGGCCCTCACACACTATTTTCTGGTATCAATTCGTTTGTTTGTTTGTTTGTTTGTTTTTTGGTATAAAATCCGTAGAACACTCTCTAAATGAATTCTTAAGTTTGCTTTGTGGAGGTAGAATAAAAGTAGAAACAGCTACATCATTCATTTTTAAAAAATTTCAGTCTATCACTTCTTTATGTGGAAGTTTGTGTTTTATCTGGTATGTTGATGCTCACTTTTTTACATCACTGATATAGTTCGTATTGAAAACATAAATAATTATGGAAGACTTAAGTTTCTTGTTTAATTCTATAAGAGTAAGTAGAATGTATGTGTATGGTTGTGGGTATGTATGCACATACATATATTTGGTCTATTTCTACAATTATCAAAAGTCAAAGTAATCCATATGATTGTGGTATGACACCGAAAATGACAACTCATTGTACTCTGTTCTATTTTTAAAAAATTTTCCTCCACTCATTTCTTCTGTTGCCCCTTTCTCCTCAAGTTTTGCATGTTTCCCAAAGAAAGCAGGGATAACTTTTTTTTTCCATAACAAAAATTTCTAAGTGAAACACAAGCTCTGGGTAGGTAACGAGATATTGAATTTGAAATTTCAACTGTGGCAACTGGATCCAATAGATATGAAACATCAAAGTAAAATGCCAGGCAAAGATGCAGATTTTTAAGTTTAAGTTATAGAGCTTCCTGAATTTTTATCTAAGTGTAGAGATGGAGATAAGGCTTGGAGAGATAGGTAAAACATGCATTTGTGATTTTGTGTCACAAATTTCAGCTTATGCAATTAATTGGTTACAGAACCTGTGGTAGAATTTCGAAAGACACATGCATATGTATGTTTACTACAGGACTATTCACAATAGCAAAGACTTGGAACCAACCCAAATGCCCATCAATGTTAGACAGGATAAAGAAAATGTGGCACATATACACCATAGAACACTATGCAGCCATAAAAAAAGAATGAGTTCATGCCCTTTGCGGGGACATGAATGAAGCTGGAAACCATCATTCTCAGCAAACTAACACAGGAACGGAAGACCAAGCACCGCATATTCTCACTCATAAGTGGGAGTTGAACAGTGAGAACATATGGGTACAGGGAGGGGAACATCACACACCGGGGCTTTTCAGTGGGTGAGGGGCAAGGGGAGGGATAGCATTAGGAGAAATACCTAATGCAGATGATGGGTTGATAGATGCAGCAAACCACCATGGCACATGTATACCTATGTAACAAACCTGCACATTCTGCACATGTATCCCAGAACTTAAAGTATAATTAAAAAAAAAAAAAATCTTCTCATGGGTCTCAGCTAGTAAGCAGCATGTTTATCAGCATCTTGCTCCTTGACTGCAATCTCAGACTGCAGGAGGTATCTAGACAGAACTTGAACAGATAAACAATGTTCAGTTTTTCATCATTTATTCAAGAAACACTTGTGGATAATCTAATGCATGTTCACAACATGTGAGGTGAGAACCACTGCTTTTAGTTCTAACAGAATAATTGAAACTCTGACTCAAATTTTAGCTGTACATATAGAAGCAAATCCAATGGTAAAATCATCTTATCTTTCAACCTTTTGATTTACTTGTGTTAATTCAGGCTAGCATTACACTACAGGACACAGAACATCTTTATAAAGTGCTACACATGTAGATTATTTTCTAAAACAGTATTTTTCATCCCAAACAACACTTTTCTCACCAAACAAACTTATTTGACCCTGTCTTTTTTTATGGGTTATTCTAAGGTATTATTTTATTAAAAGTGCCAATCTCTGCCCTCTATTATTTATTTTCAGTTGCTACATTTACTAGTAATCAAATTAATAAAAAAATCTCTCCTTAGAAAACATGATATGATCTTCCCTTTTAGCCTTGGGAAAAATCTCTGGAAATCTAGTTTAAAAGATATATGTAAAAGAACCTGGGAATATTCTACTTCTTTTAGCCAACCACCTGATTCCACCAGGCCTCTTATTTCTTGATGGACTAGTCATGTATTGTAGCTGGTGGTGGCAATGATGCTGGGATGAATATGTCTTGCAGGACATTATGGTGAATTATTGAATGGAAGTTTAGGGATTGTTCAACCTCTGAAAATAGACCACATCCCATTGCATGAGGAAATTTGGGTGAAGTTCTGCCTTTTCTCATAAAATCAGACTGATCTAATTTCTTTCACAATTAAGCTTATCTAAAATATGTTCACGCTGAAAGTTAATGCATTTTTGTCTGTCAGCATTTGGTGTTGCCTTGGTGGTGACAGTACAGAGCTCAATTGTTAAGAGAGCTTTTTTTTTTTTTTTTTTTTTTTTTGAAACAGCTTTGCCGGTTCTTTCGTCGTAGTGCATATGCAGCATTTTATGTTCAATGTTATTTGCTTCATTTTCTACAACTGGAAAGAATGTATTTTGAAGTAGCATAAGACAGTATATTTGAAGATTCTTCTTGTACCTTAATATAGTCATTAAGAAAGCTTTTCAAAAGGAATAATACTTGGGGGTTGCAGAAATGGCATTTGAATTAAAATTTAAAAATATGTAAGTGAAAGAAAATATCAAGTTTATTTCAGGAATTATAAATCATAGTCTGTGTGATAAATGTGTGGAACTGGTTCTTGTTGCCTAACACAGCTGAGAAAACAATTTAATGTCAACCTACTGACAAATTAAACTGCCATAGCATCATTATTGTTTTAAGAAACCACAATGGAAGCCAAATGTTTCAAAGTTAACGTGTGTGCTGTGTATTTTGTCAGTATAGTTTGCTTATTACTGAGCGAAAGAAGGCAAATAGTTTTATTTGGTCTAATGATCGACAGAGGTGAGATTATAGGATTATGGAGTACTATAGTGGAATGGTAAATTGGCAGTCCTTTGGTTACCTAACTGAAGCTCAGAGAGGTCAAGACACTTGCTCAAGGAGGTGAGTCCCAACCCCCGCACTTTTTTTAATCTTCCCTAATTTCAGGTCAAAATTCTAGAGAGGGTACACAGTTAAGAATCTATGCTTACATGGAGCAGGGTGGTACCTTTCTACTCCGGCATCTGTTGAAGAAAATTGAGCTTAAATGTATATGAAACAGAATTTTCTTTATGAAGCATAGAAATTATTTCTTGGAGAAACAGCAGTTCAGATCTCTTGAATACCTTTTAAAAATGCTCCCTTTTAAATGTTTGTCCTGTTCATGAAATAATTAATAAGAACTTGCTATTAGGATTTTATTTTTTTCTGAGCACAGAGAAGCTAAAATATGGGGCTATTTAGCTCAGTGACACTGTGACACAGATTTCTAAAAGTTATTTTGGGTATATATATGTCTATTTAGCTGAAGATGTGGTACACCAAAACATGATTTGCAAGCTAAATTTATTCTAAATGGGCTTATTGTTATAAGTGAGTTAGCAGCATTGTGTTAGGAAAACTGGCAATACTATGATCACATACCCAGGCACAGAGTGGAAACTGAATGGAGGGATTTGCAGTGAAGAATGATGCAAAACCTACCAAGACAGGAACTTTCATAAATTAAGGCTCACTAACTAGAAAGAAGAGTTGAGGCCATGCTCCCATCAGAAAATGTCATGCCGTAGAGATTTTTCATAGCGCTTCCAAGTCTCTCATCTGACCAAATCCCACTGGAGTCTTTGTTCATGTATATATCCCAAGGTAGATGGTTGGCAATTGGGATGATTCCTTTGTCACAACCTCTCATCTGTGAAGTTTGGGCAGGGTTTCACCAGACCTTAAAACTTTAAAGCAGTCACAAGAACATTTTGAGTTACTACTCAACAGTGCTCCTAAATACATCCTAAGATAATATAAAGTACAAGTCTAGATAATAGAGGCACCTCATTTTGTATTAAACCAAAGTCATGGGCATATGTTATTAATTTGAAGTCTTTTGGTTTCACATCTTAAATGTTGTGAAAACAGTTAATCTTTCACTTTTTTTAAGCAAATATCTGGGCATCTACTACATATCAGAAATGTCAGACACCAGTGGTAATTATAATACCTGACTTTATTATCTATTATGTGCCAATTCCTCTTGTAAATGATTTGCATGCTGTAGCTTACGTAAACCTCACAATAACTCTCTGTGTTAGGTGTCATCATATCTTCATTTTGCATATCAGGATTTCAAGGCAAAGAGTGGTTGGCTAACTCTCCCAAGGACACAAAGCTAGAGACAGTGGATCTGGATGTGAAAGGCAGTGCAGTGTTGTTTCAGAGTATGTGCTCTTGCGCCATATGCTATTCTGTTTCTCCAACAAATGGTAAAATGACTCAGGCCTCTGTGTTCAAATAACTTACTTTAAAAAATTTACTTTAAGTTCTGGAATACATGTGCAGAACGTGCAGGTTTGTTACATAGGTATACATGTGCCATAGTGGTTTGCTGCACCCATCAACCCATCATCTAGGTCTAAAGCGCTGCATGTATTACGTATTTGTCCAAATGCTCTCCCTCCCCTTTCCCCCGTTCCCCCAACAGGCCCTGGTGTGTGATGTTCCCTCCCTGTATCCATGTGAAGAACTTACATTTTAATAAGATAAAAAGATGATCACATAAATAGTGTAATAAGTGCTGTGTTAGAAGTGGAGGACTCCAAGGGAACACAGAGGGGACACCCAGCACAGTCTTGGTCCATTAGGGACAAGTCCTTGGAATGATATGTTAGCAGAACCCTAAACTTTAGGTTGCCTTCCAAAGTTCTCTATCACTAACTTGAGTCACAGACTCATAGAATCTTAGAAAATATTTATGTCAGCACCTTCAGTATACAGATGAAGCAAATGAAGGCTCAGGCAAGTTATTTGGCTAGTAGCTGATGGAGATTTAGCAAGAATGCAAGGATCCAGACACGGTTACGCTTTTTTTTTTATTATATCACTTATTTAGGCAGTGTCTTAAAAATAAATTAATAATACTCATACTTTGATTGAAGATAAAATAGTCTTCTTTCTTCTTCTGCCTTTCTATAGAACTTTTCACTTTTTTTGATGTCATGTGCACTTCAATCAAGATACAAACTCTCTATGTAGATTAAGTGATCTTACAAAGTAAAGAGAAAAAATCTTACCGCTTATGAACCCTGCTGAGTATACATTAATGTATTTTGAGGTGAGTCACAAGTGCGCCACCATTAACATAGATTTTTGGTACATTAGAATTCTAGCTTTATTACTTAGTAGCCAGTAAACTTGGGCAACTTACCTTTTCTAGGCCTCAGTTTCTAATGTGTAAAACAGGAAAAATAAATAATAATCCTTCCTGTGCATCAGCATTTTGAATCCAAGTTGCACTAAATTTTTAATCTTTCAGTTGGTAATTACCCAAAAATCTCTCTCCCTCTTGGTTTGTATTATCTTTCTGTATTGGATGTGACTGTCTCCAAAATTTAAATAATAGTTAACGATAGTGGTTGTAGTGGAAAATTTGACTAATTCTTGACATCATAGAACACTTAGTAAGTATTATGCTGGTTGTTCATTTGAAACAGACATTCTTTAGCAGGTTAAAGAAGGATCTTTTTATTCTTAGTTTCTAAGACTTCTTTTTTTAAGTATATATGTATAGGATTGATCATTCAGCTTTATCAAATGTCAGTAATCAAGGTGCTCAAATGGTTTATTTCCTTTGGTCTATATATGTGATAAATTTGAATATATTTTAAAATATTAAGCTCTCCTTACACTCTTGGTTGATCATGATGCATTTTTCTTTTAATATTTTTCTTAATTTACTTTTAATTGATAAGTAAAATTATATATATTTATAGTATGTAAAATGATATTTTGATATTACAAAGGTATCTTACAGATTTTCTGTTAACTGTATAGTATAACTGATGTTTCTACCAAGATTTTGATTGAAAACAGATGCATGTTTATTTACATTCTTCACTGTGGGTTTTCATTTGAGGTCCATATACCTCTTAAAGTCTATGGATTGGTGTAGAGAGTTCTTAACTGGCTAATATTGTGCATTTTTAGGGAGAGAAGGCTCGTGATTTTCTTAGTGTCTTCAAAGGGTGTCCATGATCCCCACGTTTTAACGACTACTTTGTATTCTACAAAATGAACTCAAAGCTGCTATCTCTTGAAACTGATATCTGTTATTCCCCCTTGCTGATCAGAACTTCTCACTATTTTGCACTTTGCTGACTACACATTAGTGGTAGGAGAAGTTTTATATTCCCTTCTCGATTTTCTCTCTAGAAAATAACTTTCAGGTTATGTATAACCAGAAAAGATCTCTTGTTAACCAAACCAAGCAACTGGTGAAGCAACCAGTCACCAGATGGAAAGACAGTTGACAATCAAACTCTGCTGAAGTAAGCCTGTGGAAATCATGAGGTCTGTGGCAATGTCTCTTCTGATTTGTTTGACTAGATTCAGAAGCTGTACCTAGATGCAGAGGAGCTGATTTTTTCGGACAAACAAGCTTTAGAATTGAGAACAGAAAAGTGGTTGAGGCCTTGTGTCCATCCATTTTAGACTGGAAAAAAAAAAAAAAGCAAAGACCAGGTGAAGCCTACTATCCAGTTGCAGGAAAGGGTTGAGTTGCCTATGTGGCTTCTCCGGCATTAAGTGGTGTCAGAGACAGAGAGGCTCACGCAGAAGGTAGATCATCTGTGTTGTCCCATGGCCTGACTATGCAAATGGAAACTAACATTTGGAAACAAGAGTATTTGAAAACGAGCAGTGCAAAAAACAAAAGAAAGAAAGAAGGAAGGGAGAGAGGGAGGCAGGGAGGGAAAAAAGAAAGACAATCAATCAGTCAATCCCCTTAGATAAGTTAGTGTCAAGTATATGTGTGTTTCCCCTTAGTTGATTCCATTTGGTCCCGTAAGCTAGAAGCACTGTCTTATCTGAAGTCAGATAAGACTTGGATGAATGTACTCCCAGGAACTCTTGCCTGTCTGCCTTCTTAAACTGGTAACTCTGGTAACTCTTTTATCCAGGGCATCAATCATCCTATAGTCTTCTACTTCCTTCTTCATCTTACACACAGTCTTAAGGTCCTCTACTTAAAATCTGTTGCCTCACAATGACCAGGGTCCTCCCCACTAGAAAATAAGAAGGTAGGCTAATTTCCGCTCTTGAATTTGAAATGTTTCCTAATGGCATTCCCATTTTTGGATGGCATGTTGTTGTCTGTATCTAAGCAACCTGACCTCTTCTGGTCATTGAAGTAGTCAAAAGGGCTTGGCTTGGGCCTTGAATAATTAATTTCTACCGCCAAGATAAAAATGTTATTGGCAGTTTAAAAAGTTATAATTGGGAGGTTAGCTTGTCTAGAACAATATCTAGTGATTTTTAAGATTCTCAAGTGAAAATGTCTTATTGATTCAAAGTTGATGCTTGCTTTAAGTCTTCTTGCATAGGGATTTAAAATAATTTCCCAGCTACATAGTTTGTGTTTTTCAGATTTTAACATTTTCTCTCTAGAAACAATTGCAGTTAAATTTGGGAAAGTGGTTGCTATACTTATTGGCAAAGTCATCTGTCTCCTAATATTGTTTGGTAGCCTGAATAACTGCGTTCTAAAAAGCATGCTTTTTGTTTGGTTGGTTGTTTTTACTGGCCCACACTTTCATTGCATAGAGGTGGTGGTGTACGGGTTATCTCCTGTAATTTTTTAATGATCCCAGACTTAAAAATCTAATCCAGGCAATGGAATTCCAAGTAAGTAGTGATAGTCAGTTATATTTATCAAGTTGTGACTTGATAAATATAATCCATTCACACTTGAAATCTACTAACTATTGGTCTTAACATCTAATCTTCCTTTGCAATTTATTTATTTATTTATTTGGTTGGGGGAGGCAGGTAAACTTAATATCTGAAGGTCCCAGCAGGTTATGTGGATGGCCCCTGAGTAAGATTTTAGGGAACTTTAGGGATTAAGGAAACTGAAGAGAATTTTGTTCCCAGAGAGCAGCTAATACTCACTTACAGACAACTGTGCTTTACAGGAATATGGTACCAGTGTTGCTAGAACGTCTGATTTTTAATAGAAGGCTGAAATACACATTTTATATGCAATATTCTGATTTTAAAAATATTATTTTCACTTAAAAATTGTATTTTATTTTTAACTGAGAGATAATAATTGCATATGTTATAGGGTGCAATGTGATGTTGTGGGACATGTACCTGTTGCAGAATGATTAAATTAGGCTAACTAACATATCCATTACCTCACATACTTTTCTTTGTGGTGATAACATTTAAAATCTTTTAATAATTTTGAAATATACAATATGTTATTATTAACAAGAGTCAGCATGCTGTGCAATAGATTACTAAAACTTATTCCTCCTGCCTGACTGAAACTCTGCACCCTTTGATCAACGTCTCCTCTTTTCCCATCCCTCCTCCTGCAGTCTCTGTAACCACCATTCTACTCTCTAATTCTATGAGTTTGACTTTTTTAGATTCTACATATAAGTGAGACCATACGGTATTTGTCTTTCTGTGCCTGGCTTATTTTATTTAGCATAATGTCCTCTGGGTTCATGCATGTTATTGCAAATTTCCTTCTTTTTAAGACAGAATAGTATTCCATGAGGTATGCACACCACATTTCCTTCATCCACTCATCTGTTGACGGACGCTTAGGTTGTTTCCATATTTTGGCTACTGTGAATAATGCTGCAGTGGACATAGGAATGCAGTTATTTCCTTGACATACTGATTTCAATTCCTTCGGATATATACCCAGAAGTGGGACTGCTGGATCCTATGGTAGTTCTATTTTTAGTTTGTTTAAGGAGCCTTCATACTGTTTTTCAAAATGGCTGTACTAATTTACCTTTCTGCCAACAGCGTCCAAGGGTTCCCTCTTTTTCACATTCTCTCCAACGCTTACCTTTTGTGCTTTCGATAATAGCCATTTTAACAAGTGCGAAGTGATAGCTCATTTGGTTTTAATTTTCATTTCACTAATAATTAGTGAAGGTGAACATTTTTCATTTATCTGTTAGCCATGTTTACATCTTCTTTTGAGAAATATCTATTCAGTTTCTTTGCCCACTTTTAGTTTTTAAGTATTAATTTCTTTTTTTTTTAACTTTTAGGTTTGGTGGTACATGTGAATGTTTGTTACACAGGTAAACATGTGTCACGGGGGGTTGTTGTACAGATTATTTTATCATCCAGGTATTACACCCAGTCCCCAGTAGTTATCTTTTCTGCTGTCCTCCCTCCTCCCACCCTTCACCCTCAAGAAGACCCCAGTGTGTGTTGTTTCCTTCTTTGTGTTCATAAGCTCTCATCATTTAGCTTCCACTTATAAGTGAGAACATGAAGTGTTTGATTTTCTGTTCCTGTGTTAGTTTGATAAGGATAATGGCCTCCAGCTCCATTCAAGTTCCTGTAAAAGATATAATCTCATTCTTTTTCATTTTGCCCATTTTTAAATCAGGCTATTTGTTTTCTTGTTATTGAGCAGTTTGCGTTCCTTACATATTTTGGACATTAGCTTCTTATCACATATATGATTTGCAAGCATTTTCTCTCAATTTGAGGGGGGAAGGGGGTTCTCTCTTCACTCTCTTAATTTTTCGTTTGCTATACAGAAGCTTTTTAGTTTGATATCATCCCACTGATCTATTTTTGCTTTTTTATTGCATTATATTTAAGGTGTTACAACATGATGTTCTGCTATACACACATATATATAGTCAAATGCTTAGTACAGTCAAACAAAATTACATATTCATCATCTTCCACGATTACCTCATTCTCCTTGTGTTAAGATCACCTAAAATCTAATGTTAGCAAATTTTCAGTATGCAGTGCAGTATTATTAACTACAGTCCTCATGCTGCACATTAAATCTCTAGATTTATCCTACCAATTTTTAAATGATAGCCATTCATTCACTTCTTAATTTTTGGAAATACTGTGTGGTCAAGAACAGTTTTACCCTGGGTTAGAATTTACAAAGCACTCTTAAGTCCACATTTGGTCCAAACAAACAGGCTATCACATAGGAAGATGTTTTTTTCCTTTGCAAATAAAGAAACTGAGGAATAGAGTGATTATGTGACCAGCTCAAAGTGACATATCTATTATGAAAAAAGAAAGTAGGACTAGAACCCAGGTGTTTACATACCTCAGCTTAATCAAAACTCTCCTATGTTTATCGAGCCTTTGTGCAGATGCAGAAACAGTCATTATTTATGTTATAACAGTTTCCACTTAATTTCATTCTTGCTCATTTGGTTCTTCTGCTTTTACATTTTATATAATCTGGGTTGTCGCCCAAACAAAACTCAAAGAGTAACCTTAACACTTTTGACTTGGTCTGCTTCACTGACTTGACTTTGAGGAGTAACAAGAAAATTTCATAATGGAATTGATTATTCTCCATCTAGTTTTTTATTCATTTCATGTACTAAATAATTTCAGCACATTTTCAGCTGTAAGCCTCTTTGCTGAAGTCATTCTCAACAATTATGAACATACTACCAAAAAGAAATGAGTTTGTTTTTGTGAAATACATCTCAGAAAGAACAACTGTGATAAACCTATTTGTACAAAAACTTTGTACTGTAAGTTACACATTATCTTTAATTCCTAGGATTTACTGCTGTAATTTCTGATAGCCTAGGACTTCTGAGACCTTCACCACGAACCACTTAAGACAGAATAGAGGCTTTCCTTTAGTAGTTAATAGGAAAATTATATTGTACTAAAACCAAACTTTTAAAAAATTATTATACTTTAAGTTCTAGGGTACATGTGTACAACATGCAGGTTTGTTACACAGGTATACATGTACCATGTTGGTTTGCTGCAGCCATCAACTCGTCATTTACATTAGGTATTTCTCCTAATACTATCCCTCCCCCAGCCCCCAACTCCGCAACAGACCCCATTGTGTGATGTTCCCCTTCCTGTGTCCAAGTGTTCTCGTTGTTCAATTCCCACCTGTGGGTGAGAATGTGCAGTGTTTAAACCAAACCTTTTTTGAAGTAGTAGATGAGGCATTTCTTTTCTGTAAATGAGATTTGCAAATAGTGATTTTATTTATTATTTTAGGAATCAAGAAATACCCAGAATGAATGGTAAGGTAATTTGAGGGTCTTTTGATAGAATCACACTATTGGTCCCCAGAATGAATGGTAAGGTTACTTGAGGGTCTTTTGATAGGATCACACTATTGGGTGTTTGGAAAGTTTCCGGATTTTTTTTTTTTTTTTTTTTATGGTAAGCTTTTGCACCAGAGTTTCAGAGAGAGAGAGAGAGAGAGAGAGAGAGAGAGAGAGAGAGAGAGAGAGAGAGAGAGATTGGAACATTCTCAAAGGGGCGTTCATTGGTTTTACCTGCAGCTCATAAGCTTCTTGATACCAAGCAGGTGCATCCTCAGCAACAGCCATGTCTTTAGATGCTGCTGAGGACGCACCTGCTTGGTATCGAGACTATTGTAGATGTTAAAACTAGCTCTTGGGCAAGTTTAACATCTCTGAGGCTCTGTTTCCTTAAAGGCTTCCTGAAAATTTTAAATGAAACAGTCATTTATGCCCTACACTATTAGACTTTAGACTTCCCAGTGGCCTCTTCCCTGGAATTATACATATACAATTATATATGTACACACACTTGAAACACATGTAGTCTCTAGATTTGTTCCGTCTTCACAAAACATATATTTTAAATTATTTGCATTACAAAGCTTTATTATTGCCAAAAAAAGGAGAACAGAGTAAACCTTTCAGGAGAGCAAGAGCAATTTAAAACTACCCACCCCTTTTAGCTTTCCTTAGAGATTTAATAATTACCTTAAAAGACAGAAAATTCTAACAGTACATCTGCCTATCAAGTCTTTTTAACATTTTTACTTTAGCTCAGTGATTTTCAAGTGTTCAGACACAAAAGTACTATTATAAAGGGTTGTATGCTCAACACCATGGTGATTCTGATGCGCAGCTAATTTGGATATGGTTGTGTTCCTCTTTTTGCTTCCTTTCACTAATTTAAGCATGAGGGATGGTAAGAGACTGCCATTAGTCTACACAACTAGTTCATATGATAGGTCACTATCTGAAGCAAAATCAGTATCTTTTTTCATTTGTTTGTTTTTGCTGTTGCTTACCTCAACTTCTATTTTTTTCCTATTTGGATAAATAGCAAATCCTTCCAGATTATTTCCAACCTGATCTCTGTCCTGCTCCCTCTGTTCAAACTTTCTATTTAATAATATATTTGAACAAAAGCATCATTTTAAAGCAGCAATGTTTACAATGGTGATGGCTTGATTCATTTGTTTATTTAAAGTAGTTGTCTCCACAATGACTTCACTTATTTATTCATCTAAAGTATTTGCTTCAAGATTCAGAGCAACCCGAGAAGGTTGAAAGTTTTCTTGGAATCATGGAAGGTCAAGCTGAAAGGATGCTTTCAAGTTATTTAAATCCACATGTGAAACCTGGAGAGGGTGAGTAACGTGTTTTACATTATACATCAAGTAGGCATAAGGACTAGGATCTGTGTCTCCTCACCCGTGGACCAGTGCTCTCTTGTCACCATTTTGCTACTTCTTACTTTATGATTTCTGTCATCCTTAAGGCTTCCAGTGTGATCCATTCCACAAGGTAATTTTAGCTTAATATCCCATGGGAAGTGTGATGCTTTCCCCCTTGCACCTTAGTTTTTGCTGGGAAAGCCTAGGGAATATGGAAGTCAAGTAGGCTGCCTCATGATCCCATCATTGGACCCTGAGTTTAACTTTTCCACTTGACTCATTTGGTATTTTTCACAATAACTATTTTTTATGAGATGATTCCTTATTTTGTCTTATTTTCCATGCTTAAATGTGCCAATTCTTGTTCAGATGCATACACTGGAAAACAACCTAGGAAACAGCCTAGGAAAACAACATAATTTCTGCGCTGCTTGTTAGTTTCATTGTTTTTTATAAAACATATGGATCTTGCTCATAAATATATTTGTATGCATCTAATTCAGAGGGACAACAGAATATTTATAGTGATTTTTATGCCATTTCTTTCTTTTCAACATCTAAAACTACATTTTATGATTATTTTTATCTACTTTTCTTTTTCCTCTAGCTCTTTAAGACATTAATAGTTGATTTTGCACAAGCCCTTGACTTACTTGACTTCTTCAAGCAAGGCAGGGGCTTGTTTTCCCAATTTGGTTGACTCATGTGTAATTTCATTTAATAGATTAGGGAATTTCAATTTCTTTGACAACATTTAAGTTGTATAGACACCTTTTTGAATGAAACCTGATGAATTAAATAGAGTTAAATAACATTCAAGAGGAGTTTTTTTCTCTGGTATCTAATAGTTGTTCATACTTTTGCCAATTGGGATTTTGAAGGTGAAACCAGGGAGCATGGATATAGAAAAGATTGGCTAGCTCTTCACCAAATCAATTTCTTTTCTCTCTTGGGAATGAAGCTGGATACATTTTTCAATGCCCACTGCAGTTAATGTGTCCCTATGACTGAGTTTTAACCAATGGAGTGTGGGTAGAGTAATGTGCACCACTTCCAGGCCTGGGTGTCAAAAGCACTTCACACTCTATTCATTCCACAAATATTTATTAAGTGTCCACCATGTTCCAGGCCCTTGTAAGTGGGTAAAGTGATGCTGTTGTCAAAAGGATGTCAACAGATAGGATTTAAGAATATAAAGTTTCTTTAACAGCAAAGAATATAAAAACTTATTTGCAAAACTCCCCTCACCCCCAATTCTAGGTGCTTGACAAATTCATAGTACATCTTTACTTTTAACAGCTTTATGGAGGTATAATTTATGTGCAAAGAAGTACACATGTTTAATATGTTCAATCTGATGAGTTTGGACAGTTCCAAATCCTTGTGATAACCATTACCACAATGAAGCTGATAGATATATCCAACACCTTCCCTTTTTTTGTGGTAAGGACACTTAACTTGAGAGCTATCTTCTTAATAAATTTTGAAGTGTACAATATTTTATTGTTAACTATAGGCACTGTGTTGTACAGCAGATCTCTAGAACTTATTCATCTAGTATGACAAACTTTATATCCACTGAACAACAACTCTCTGTTTCCATCTTCACCCCCCACCCCTGGCAACCAATTTTGTATTCTTTGTTTTCATGAGTTTGATTATTATGGATACCTCATGTGGAGGAATCATGCAATATTTGTCCTTCAGTGACTGGCTTTTCCTAAATGAGCAAAGAACTTGAACAGATGTTTCTCCAAAGAAGACATGGTATATCTTAATGAGATTAATTTAGAAAAGCTGGGAAGATGGGCTCAGGAGGAGGTAAGAGTGGTGATCTCAAACGAGGACTTAAAAGGACCCTGGGTTTATTTTCCTTTGCTTTAATGAGGCTAATATCAAAGTGGGAGGGCTCAAACCACAGCAACAAAAAAGAGGAACCATTGGGTGGCCTTACTGCAGAGTGGGGATGCTGGGACACCCTGCAAACAACATGGTAGGGGAGCTGTGGCTCTACGAGGAGGTTGGTTAAGGGTTGGTGGTGATAAACAACACAGTTTTCTGCACTTAATAAATAAGAGCACAATGTACTGTTATATTTGGCAATTGTTTTAATGAGGTCTTGTTTTTGTTCAAGCAGTTTCATTGGCAGCTTCGTGTCTTCCTGGAGTCATGGAAATCGGGAAAACTTACTCTTCTCACTAGCTGTGGGTGTCTGTACCTCTTGCTCTGTGTAGCCATCATTGTCCCATTTGTTTCCTCCATCAGAGGAGTTTCACCGTTGGTGTTTTCTGTCAAACCCCATTTCCCTTGTGTCCATTCTCAGCGATGGCAAATGAAACAAACATATAGGACCTATCATTATTTGCCTGCAGTGGATTCAAATAGGTAGTCCAATAAATAAGAAAGCAATCGAATAGTTATAAACAAAATAATATGGACAATTCTAAGAAGGAAATAAATTAGGTGATGGACCGTGCAACTGTTGGTCCATGGTATGCCTCTTCAATGAAATTAGAATATGACACTTTCTCTGAGCATATGCCACAGAGTTTGGGGAGCAGAGAGCTAGAGGTCAATTCCTGCTGACCTCCCTTGGTTGGATGCCTTTGTGAAGGTACAACCTGCACAATGTTCTTTGTGTAAGTATGACCTACATAATGTCCTTTGTATACGTAAAACTTGTACAATATCCTTTGTGTAGGTACACCCTGCAATATGTATGTGGCAACCATGATGATAAGATAGAGCACAATTTTAGATAATGTGGTGGGAGAGGATGTTGAGGCTGAAGGATGAAAATGTACTAGCTTTTTAAAATTGGAGGAGAGTTTTCGAAAGAAAAATCAACATATGCAAAACCCCTAAAACAGAGAAGTGCTCTGCCTATTGTAAAAATCAATAAACAAAGAAAGACCAGTGAATTGAGAGGTAGTGAACAGAAACAGTGGGTGAAGATAGAGATGGAAGCAAATTTTCTGGCCAGGCAAGATTTAGATGCCAAGTATAGAATTTGTGTTTTATTCCGAGTGCAGTATTCATTGAAGAGTTTTTAGAAGTGAAATTATATAATCTGATGGACATCATGGCTTCTGTGTATAGAATGCAGGCTGGTGGAAAAGTCCAGATGAGAGGTTATTGTGGCTTGAACTGGTTGGAAGTAGAGCTGGAATGATCTGGCTTGAACTGGTTGGAAGCAGATGGGATATACATGTATATACGGACAGGATGGACAGAATCTCTTTGCTTGCTCATCAAGACCTCAGATGAGGAAACTAAGACTCAGAGATGTTGAACTTGTCGAAGGTCAAAGAGCTAGTAAATGTCGAGGCAGGTTTCAAACTCAGGTCTGTATGACTCCATTTCCTACACTCTTAACCATCATGCCATGCTACAGTTCTTGGTGCATAGAAGATCCTCACAGCTCCTCATCAAGTTAAATTGCCAGTATGTTAGTACTTAATAAACAAGGCTTCCCAAATGATAAAATGAATGAAATAGTCAATAAACTATACACAGAGGAATTATATGTTAATTGTTGCCCCCTGCAGTACTGTCTGAATCGAGAATAATATGGCACAGAGGGGTAGGTTCTAGCCCTTGCACTGCCATTGTATACTGTGTTTAGAAATCTCATCCAACTTATCCGAGCCACCATTTCCTCACCTATTTAGTCTGGTAATTGGACTGATTGCTGAGATCCTTTCTAGGTTTAAGATTCTATCCAGTTTGTAATGTTCTCTTGGAGTCATGTGATGGGGACCAGTTGGAAGCTATAGTGATGCCTATGGTCATGTAAGCTCTGTACTTCACTACTCTAGGGGCACTATTCACTGATTGCAGTGTCAGTATTGTCTCCTGGAGTTGTACATGTGGTAGGGCCATTCTTTCCTCATTGTCCTCCTGCATATGTTTCTTGGGGTGTGGTTTTGTTGGGTGAGCTGATATGGCTGTGAAACTTATGAAACATGTGGGGCCAGGCTAGAAGGGTTATTTGGGATGAGTGGGTTTTAAGAGTATGGTATCATATTAAAACTGTGTCCTAACTACCCAGGACTGTATTCAAAAGGTGAAGAAGGAAGGGAACATAGAATGCTTCACTTCATAGAGCCCTGTGGCTGTTTTATTTTATCTATCTATCTATCTATCTATCTATCTATCTATCTATCTATCTATCTATTATCTATCATCTATCTATCTCTATCATCTACCTATTTGATGTGAGCATAGTGTGCTATCCAGGACTGGGTCTCTTATTGTAACAATCTTTAAGATCCTGAGATAGCCCTGGGCATTAAGGATAGCTATTTTTATTTGAATGATTTACACTAAGTCACCTGGCAGCCAGCCAGCCAGCTGATCATCCAACTGACCCAATAAGCAATGAATAAAATACAATAAATATCTGACTTAAATACTGAATGACCGTGTTTTTCCACCAGATGAACACTGAACACATTCATCCTGGAACTACATAGCTCATCACAACTACTGAACAACTAAAACCAACTTGATTTTCTTGTCTCCTCTCAACTAATACTTTATTCAAAACTATAAATTATTCTGATTTCAAAATTGCATCTGTTATAATTTCCCCTGTTCTCGTTCTAGTTCCTCCTCCAAAATGTCATTCCTATGTAGATTTAAAAAAATGCTACTGGAGTGTGTGGAATATTGAAAGGATCTGGGTTTAGGAAACATGGGTTTAAATATCTTTCTGCTTTTTTATAACATGTGTGATCTTGGTTATGAAGCTCAACCTGCCTTGTTTTCTCTTTCTTCAATTTGTTTAATGAGAATAATAGAGTCTGAGCTAATGCATGTGAAAGTAATTGGTGGGTACTTGGCACATAGTAAACACATAATAAATGTTTGTTGAACCCTAACTCAGTTAAATAAAAAATAAGAGCACTGACTGGGCAAGATTTGGGAACAAAATACAGACAGCTCAAAGGGTCTTCTTCCCTCTTGTTTTGTGTCTGCTCCAAGGTGACAACTTCAGTCATGACTATAGCTCCTTTTGTCTCTTTAAATCCAGCAATTTTTACCCTAATCTTCTCTGAGATAGTTAGGGAATGGTCATTGGAAAGAAATTTCTCCAAATAGTATCAACACAATCAACCTTATGCTAATTTGAATCATGCTTATTTGAAATGGTGAGATTACAACAGCCCTAGGGAAGCCTTGTTTTATGCATACAACTAGAAATAATGTGAAACCTTTCAAATTAAAAGTTCACTGAGAAGAGGAGAATTCCAAAGTTAAAGGACTCAGTAGATAGTAAAGTGTATTTACTTCCTTGCTCCCACTTAGCTGGTGAACAGAAATACTCAGCGTGCTTTCAGCAATGTGAGCTTTGCATAATATAAGTCGTTAGGTAACACATCCCTTACAAGAATGCATTATGCAAGTAGTAAGCCAAGAGAAAGAAAATTGTAAGAGAATAGTAATGGTAATAAGAATGAGATGTTATGGCTATCTAAATATGTAAGGAGGGGAAGGATACATTACTAAGGAAAAGGTAAAAAAAAAGAAAAGGTGAAAATATAACTCATAATCTTCTAATCTTGATTGAAGGTCCTTTCTTTGTGTGCTAGAAGCCTGGGTTTTTCTGATACTTAGAAGCATGCCAGAGGTGTGAACATACTTTGTAAGTCAGAGAATCCTTGGTAAGGTAATTCTTGTCTAGGCTGGGGAGATAGCCGTGTTTCATTAAACAGAGAATGAAACTGTTTGGATCTAGCAAATATTGTGTCTATTAATAAATGCCAACATAGTAACATTTATTTATATTTTGTTCTAAAATGTGCACTTCTCAAATGTACATTTTAAGATCAAGATATAAATATTTACATACATTTTTGTCCTTGTAAATAGTACTACTTTTATGTAATACTTAGCCCCCTCTAATGGGACAGGAATCTCATTCATATTGCCTGCAGGTCTTTCAAAACTGCTGCAAAGTAGACATCATTATTCCCTTCCTGAAAAGGTTGAAACTGAGGCTCAGAAAAGTTAGGCAACTTGTTCAGAACCACAGAGATGGAAAGTGGCAGAGCAGAGATTTGAATCCAGGTCTGGCTTCCTAGTCATGCACTTTGTTGCCCCAGCCAAGATACCACTTTGGAGATGCTTACTCCCAACTGAAGCTCAAATAGGAGGAAGTTGGTTTTCAGCACTAGCCTCACAAACACAAACCTAAACATGAGAGACACCACAGGCACCTAGTGCTGTTTTGTAGTGGTCTTTAAATTATTTGGAGTAGTACCTGGAGAGCATCTCTCCTCAATGTGACCCGTTTACCATTTCCATCTTAAAGAAATAGGAAACAATCCTTTCTAGCATATCACACTCTAAGTGCTGGCCTAAACTCAGATGGGACACCCAACTGCCAAAAGCCATCTTTCTGCTTTTTGTGCGGCTGATACAAGCTGAAACTGAAACAGTATTAAGAGCCTTGATTTTTCTCCACGTGAGTTCTTATTTTCTTTTTTTTTTTTTTTTTTTTTTTTTTTTTTTTTTTTTTTTTTTTTTTTGAGACGGAGTCTCGCTCTGTCGCCCGGGCTGGAGTGCAGTGGCCGGATCTCAGCTCACTGCAAGCTCCGCCTCCCGGGTTTACGCCATTCTCCTGCCTCAGCCTCCCGAGTAGCTGGGACTACAGGCGCCCGCCACCTCGCCCGGCTAGTTTTTTGTATTTTTTAGTAGAGACGGGGTTTCACCGTGTTAGCCAGGATGGTCTCGATCTCCTGACCTCGTGATCCGCCCATCTCGGCCTCCCAAAGTGCTGGGATTACAGGCTTGAGCCACCGCGCCCGGCCGAGTTCTTATTTTCAAGATCTACCTTCTCTGGATTTCTTTCATTCCCTCAGTTCTTGTGTCCACCAGAGGTCATCGTACCACTGCAACTCACATGGCCATCCCTGGCCCCATCCTTGGGTATGGTCTATACAGCATGGTTAATGAGAGAGACATACGCCCAGAAAGGGGAATTTGAAATTCCATTATTTATTTTGTAGGGAGGAGGATGAATGGTGAGGTTGAATAACACTTTAAGATTATTTGAAGGACATCTCAATGTGTAGAAGCCTACTGAAATGCTGCAGTGCGTCACTGTGTTTTGAGTACCAGGAAGAGTTGAACTGTGTTTGGCACTTTGCCCCATATCCTTTTCAGATAAGCCCTGGAAGCATGTTTGGAGGACCTGGGACAGTGCAGGGATATGTTGCCATGGCCTCATTTGGAGCCAAGGTAATGTTAACACACAGAGCATCTCCAGCAGGAAGAGCTCAATCAAAGCCAGGTGGACCTGGTGAAATTGCTACTTGTTCAAGGGAACAAAAAGAGGAAGCCCAAGTAAAACACCAGACAAAAAGTGTAGTGGACTGATGACAGACAGGTAGGAGCAGAACTTGAAGCACTGCTGTAGTTACAGTGTTAGAGAGGCTCTTTATCCCAACCCTAAGTAGAAACTTGGGGGAAATTCTGAGACTCCTTAAAGGGTCTCCTGAAAATGGGTATCATTTAGATGAGAGATTGGAGAATGTAAGAACATATCATTTTTATATCCAAGTTTTTCACAAGAAAATGTGTCATTTCAATAGAGAGGTCTCTTTTCAGATAAGTTAGGGCCCCAGGATGAATAACAAAGCAAAGATCTGTATATGGTACTGGCTCTCACCTTTCTACCTCCCACCTTTCTTCCTCTGATGATACAAATGTGTCTTCCATGATAAATTCTTGGGAAGTGTGGGACATCAGGTGGATTATATGCCAAATGAATAGAGCTGTAAAATGAAAATTCTGTAACTGTGACCCACAGGAAGAAGATATGTTTTATATATTTTCTGATGCTAGGACTGATAGAAGAGGAGTTTGAGGTTTGTTATAGGAAGGGCAAATGTGTGTTTGGATGTATATGTCTGTCTGTTTCTCACAACATTCTAAATCCAAATGTAAATTGCTTAGAACTACTCTTAGGCTGTCTTAGTAGAAACACAGACCCTGCACACTTTTAGAGTATAATTTAATGTTTTATGAATCACTTGGCCTAAATCCACCATTTTAAATCAGAGTTGGCAAATTAAAGCCCTATGGCCAAACCCAGCATGCTACCTGTTTTTTAAATAAAGTTTTATTGAAACACAACCATGCTCATTGTATTAGTCTGTTCTCACGCTGCTAATAAAAACATACCTGAGACTGGGTAATTTATAAAGGAAAGAGGTTTAATTGACTTACAGTTCAGCATGGCTAGAAGGCCTTAGGTGTTGCGGGAAGTCAGGGACCATGAACGGAGGGAAGGGCTGAAGCTGCGGCAGAACAACATAAATTGTGAAGATTTCATGGACACTTATCAGTTCCCCAATCAATATCCTTGTTATTTCCTATGCCTGTCTTTACTTTAATCTCTTAATCCCGTCAACTTTTTCGTAAGCTGAGGAGGATGAATGTCGCCTCAGGACCCTGTGATTGTGTCAACTGCACAAATTATTTGTAGAGCATGTGTGTTTGAACAATATGAAATCTGGGCATCTTAAAAAAGAACAGGGTAACAGCGATGTTCAGGGAACAAGAGAGGTAACTTTGAATTGGCCACCCGCCGGTGAGCTGGACGGAACAGAGCTGTATTTCTCCTCTTTCAAAAGCAAATAGGAGAAATATCGCTGAATTCTTTTTCTCAGCAAGGAACATCCCTAAGAAAGAGAATGCGCCCTGAGGGTAGGCCTGTAAACGGCCCCCTTAGAAGCCTGCCTTCTTTTATGGTAGAAGCCGAAGGGATGAAATAAGCCCCAGCCTCCTACAGTGCTCCCAGGCTTATTAGGACGAGGAAATTCCCGCCTAATAAATTTGGTCAGACAGGTTGTCTGCTTTCAAACCCTGTTTCCCAATAAGATGTTATCAATGACAACGCGTGAGGAAACTTCATTAGCAATTTTAATTTCACCCCATCCTGTGGTCCTGTAATCTCGCCTTTCCACATTTGCTTTGTGATATTTTATTACCTTGTGAAGTATGTGATCTCTGACCCACACCCTATTTGTGCACTTCCTCCCCTTTTGAAAAATTGCTAATAAAAACTTGCTGGTTTTACGGCTCGGGGAACATCACGGATCCTGCCAACATGTGATGTCTCCCCCGGACACCCAGCTTTAAATTTCTCTCTTGTGCTCTTTCCCTTTATTTCTCAGACCAGCCAAGACACCTAGGAAATAGAAAAGAACCCACGATAAATATCGGGGGTGGGGTTCCCCCGATACTCAAGAAACTACCAATCATGGCAAAAGTGGAAGCAAGACGTCCTTCACATGATGGCAGCAGGAGTTGTGCCAAGCAAAGGGGGAAAAGCCCCTTATAAAACCATCGGATCTCGTGAAAACTCACTCACTATTACAAGAACAGCAGCATGGAGGTAAACGCTCCTGTGATTCAGTTGCCTCCCACCGGGTCCCTCCCAGGACACATGGGGATTATGGGCTATAGAGGATATGTGGAAATATCTCATTCAAGATGAGATTTGCATGAGGACACAAAGCCAAACCATATGACTCATTCATTTATGTATTGTCTGTGGCTGCTTTTGCACTGTAATGGCAATGTTGAGCACTTGTAATAGACCACATAGCCCAGAAAGCTGAAAATATTCACTCTCTGGATCATCACAGAAAAGGTTTGACAAACTCTGATTTAGATGAATAGTTTGGGAGTCAGGTAGGTTATACTGAAGCTGGATGTCTTAATCACGTCCATGACTGCACTTCTGGGATGTCACTTTCACTTGGGTCTAACTCACAGGTCACTTCTCAATACTCTTTTTCGAAATAGACTTTATTTTTTACAAACGTTTTAGGTTCACAGCTAAAACGGAGTAGAAAGTACAAGGATTTTCCATAAACCACTTGCCCCACACATGCATAGGCTCCCCCATTGTCAACATTCCTCACCAGAGTGATATACTTGTTATCAACGAACTTACACTGATACATCATCACTCAGAGTCCTGTAGTCTACATTAGGGTTCATTCTTGGCATTGTACATCATATGGATTTGAACAGAATACATGTGCGTGTCATTATGGGGTCATACAGAGTAGTTTCACTGCCTTAAAAATCCTCTGTTGTCTGTTTTCATTCCTCCTTCCCCTCCACTCCTGGCAATCACTGATCTTTTTATTGTCTCCATAGTTTTGCCTTTTCCTGAATTGTGATAGAGTTGGAATCATACAGTACGTAGCACTTTCAGATTGACTTCCTTCACCTGGTAATTTAAGTTGGATTTAAGTTTCATTTATGTGTTATCCTGGCTTGATAGTTCATTTCTTTTTAGTGCTGAATAATATTCCATGATCTGGCTGTACTACAGTTTATTTACTTCTTCACCTATTGAATGATATATTGGTTCTTTCCAATTTTTGGCAATTATGAGTAAATTTGTGATGACTGTCTGTGTGTAGGCTTCTGTGTGGACACAGACATAGATTTTCATGTCTTGGGTAGATAACAGGGAGTTCTTTGTTGTTGTCTTTGTATCTCCCTAGGAAAATTCTTAGACCTCTTTTCTTATTTACATTCATTTTCTAGCTGACCTTATTTTGGTCTTGGCAATTTCAAATACTTAAAAAATACTAACTTCTAAACTTAGTCTTCTGCCTAAACCCCTCTTCTGGATTCCAGACTTCAATACCCAATTGCCTACTTGACTCCTCTGTTAGTATGTCTAATAATTACTTCAAAATTGATGTGTCAGAAACTCCAGATTTCCTCTCTCCAAACATACAGCCTTCTCAGTTTTTCTGTTCTCAGTAAATAATAACTCCATGTCTCCGGTTGCTCAGACTAAAAAGTCTGGAAATTTTTCCCACATCCCACATGATTCTTTAGCAAACTGTTGGCTCTACCTTCACAGTATCTTTATAATCTGCTCCCTTCTCACCACCTCCATGGTTACCACCCTGATCCAAGCTACCATTATTGCTCATTGAGATTTAGCCATGCCTTTCTAACTTTATTACATCTACACTTACCAACCTCCAGTGTATTTTCAACAGAGTAGTCAAAGTGATTCTGTAAAATTAAGAGGTTCTTGCTGACTATAATCATGCCACTGTGCAATAGAACACCAGAACTTATTCTTTCTTTCTAATTGTAACTTTGCATCTGCTGACCAACCTCTTACCATGCCCCTCTTTCCCCTCCCCTTCCCAGTTACCAGTAACCACTATTCTATTCACATGTATTGAAATATCACATTTTACTTACTCCATAAATGTGTAGAAATACTATGTGTCAATTAAAAATAAAAATAATAAAAAGAGATTCCTGTTACTAATGACAATAATTACAAGGGGCAAATTAAGACAGATTTTGCTTCATTGTTCCATGTATGTAATTAAGGGAATACATCCAGGTTACCATTTATCTATTTAGTGAGTATTTCACAAATGTGTGTCAGTTTCCAATAATGGTAGTAGTAGTAGTCATAGTGATGGAAATAATTCTTTGCTAGAAAATTTCCCAGATTCCAAAAGATTATAAATAAGAGTCTCAGTGCTAATTGTTTACAACAGTGGTGTAGCACTGTGGTGAGCCAGGAGAAATGTCTGCTCAGGGATACTTCAGGTTAAGTATCTCCTAAAGAGGTACTTAAGGGGTAACAGGGAAAGAGGGGATTGATAGCAAAAGTATATCAATATAGTGTCTACATGTCAGGAAGGGAAGAATGGGATTAGATTAATTGTCAGACACAAGTCGGATTGTCAAAAGTATATGGAACGATTATAAATTGTAACACCAAGTCACTGTAACACACCCATGTTCATAGCAGGGTTGTTTACAGTTGCCAAAAAGTGGAAGCAACCCAAGAATTTATTGATGGGTAAATGGACAAACAAAATGCAATATATGTATACAATGGAATATCACTCACCTTAAACAGGAAGGAAATTTTGATACCTGCTGCGACATAGATGGACCTTGAAGACATTATTGTAAGCGAAAAAACTCACTCACAAAAGTACGAATATTGTATGATTCCGTATCTACGGGGTACCTAGAGTAATCCAACTCCTAGAGAACAGTGGTTGCCAGGGACTGGGAGAGGGAGTAACAAAGAGTTAGTGTTTAATGGGATTGGAATTTCAGTTTAGGAAGATAAAACAGTTCTAGAGATGGATGATGGTGATGGTTGTACAACAATGTGATTATACTCAATGCAACAGAACTTTACACTTAAAAATGATAAAAATGCTAAATCTTATGTATATTTATCATAATAAAAAAGGGAAGTTTTGTACTTTTCTGAAGAAAACCTTTTAAAAGTTCCTCATTGCACTCTGAGTAAATGCCAATGTCCATGCCATGGGCTACAAGGCCCTGTGTCATTGGCCTCCCTCCTCTACCTCTCCAGCATCATCCCCACCACTTTCTGCATGCTCCACTCTGTTCTAGGGCACTCCAAATGCATTATTCACTCAGGCCTTGGCTCTCAGCATCCCCTCTTCTGACAACAAATTCTTCCTAAATATTTCCATGACATGCCTCTTTTCTTTCAGGTCTTTGCTCAAATGCCACCAGATCAGTAAGGCCTTCCTTAATAACTTCATCTTAAATTACAATCCTGGTATTTAGCATTTGTCTACTGCTCTTTCTGCCATAACTCTTATATTCCTGACACATTACTTGCTTAATTTAATTGTTGTCTGCAACCATCATCCCCTGCAATGGAATTTGAGCTTTATGACAGAAGTGATTTTGTCTATTTTTGGATGGCTGAATGCCCAGTGCCTAAAGCATTCAAACTTATGTTATAAAGAATATCTAAGGCAAAAATGAATAAACAAATGAAATTATTAAATGAAATTAAACAAAAAGTCAGGTGCCTAAATTCAGCAAGGAGCCACCTGTTTTTCTCCCTTGAACTAAGACTTAGCTAATCTTAATACACTGTCAAGTGTCATCCAGATGTATCAACAACCTATGACTTGAATACAGGACTTATTTCTCTCAACCAGGGCTCTTTACTTTTCATCATGCTGCACATCAAGGAAATAACCCTCATTATGCTTTCATCTTCCATCCCTCTGCTTTGTCATCATGATAAACAATAACTTGATAATATTTAATCCCAGTTCATCATAGGCTTCATGCTTTTGGTCTGCTCTTGAATAGTCCACAACTATTTCAACATGATGGCTCCATTTGACATATCACGCACCAAACACAGGAGGCCATTGTAGATAGAGAAATCAGGGACTAATTAAAACCTGGAGTCTGAAAACCTTATTTCATTCTACCCCCTAGTTTAAAAAAAGACCACATGTAGCTAGTTGAAAGCTGCATTTTCAGGAAGGAGGTCTCTTCTCTAATCACTTCCAGGACTTAGTTGGATGTGACTGCTGTTCTGGGATTCTAGTAAGTTCCCTGAGCCTGGAGGCCAACTGGAGTTGAAGCTCTAGAGGAGGAAAGCTATTCAATTCAGAGCTGTCAGCACGTCTTTCTCTATGATTTACTCTCCCCAACCTATCAGGCTTTTTTTTCCTTTTGGTATAATAGAAGACTTTCTGTAAGAATGGGGCCCATTCAGAGCAGTCACCACAAACATAGATTTCCTTGTTAATACTCATTTGAGCCAAAGTATACTTCTCAGTAAATAGGATTGGGAAGAAATGGAACGGTTGAATCAGACAACATTTGTTATGTGGGAATTTTTAATACATTCATATTAACTCAGCCAAACAAAATCCCTCTTTTCTATTTTGGCACTAAACATGGGTGGCATTTTGACACGATGGCCAGAACATACGAGTTTATCATGGAAATGAGGTGAGAGCATATCTTGGGTGGGGAAGTAGAAAAAGAGTGGATTGATATTAGGCCTGGCCCCCCTACATTGAAGGCCCTCCCCAGAGCCCCTGAAAGAACAGGAATAGTACATTAGGTGCAGAGATCCAGCCAGCTCTGTCTTTTGACCTTGGCTGCCACATCAAAAATGGATTTTGTAAAGAATCAGGCTGACCCCATCATTCATCCATCATTGGCCCTGGAAGCGATGTCTACACAACAGCAAAACAATTGAGTGATTCAGGCTGCAGCTACACCAGGGAGTTCCCAATCTGTTGTTGCTTCCAATAGTTTCAAGGCATGTTACAAAATTTCACCCACTGTAGGTTTTTTTTTTTTTTTTTTTTTTTATGAAAACTTCAAAAGGAGTAAGGATCACCCATCTATACAAGGCCCACGTAAACAATGGGGATTGAAAGAATTCATTAATCCACTGGTTATTTGGACTTCAACAGACCAAATAGCCCTTTTGGTGAGCTTTTTAAAAACTGAACGATGTCCACGTTTTATAGTTCCTTGAGAAACATTCTGTTGTATTAAATGAAAAGTGAGAGTGAATTATTATTTTGAGAAAGGGATCTTTTAATCAAGCAGAGTTTTTCTTTTTTCCTCCTTTCCTCCATCTCTTCCTTCATTCCTTCCATTGAGGAGAGGGAAGCTATTTACAAGTCGTTTGAATACAATAGTGCTTTGTAATCTAGGGAGATAGGTGAATATTTAGGTTTATAAGAAAATTTTTGTTTATACCACTAAGACACTTGGCTAGGCTTTGAGTTTTTAGTACTAAAAAGGGGGTAGGATGAAACTTCAGGTATTCAATTGTAATTCATTGTCCTCAATGTGCCTCCAATCATTTTTTGATATCTCCAAAGTCTTTCCCAATCAAGTATAAATGAACAGCATCACTATGGCAAATAGTCTCTCCAGTTCTAACATCATGCATTTGGCAAGTCACATATGTCTGTGAGCCTCAAAGTTTTAAAATCTATATCCTGTATTTCCTGCTTCTCTGGGAAGCTGTAAGTGTTCATTGAAAATATTTTGAGACATAAGAGTTAAATAAAAGTGGCTTGTCTCAGTGGTGAAATGGGATCCTAGAATTATAGTTTATACATTTGATTTCAGTTGCTTTCATATTAACTTTGCAATTGTAAGTAAGAATTCTTAATCTCTGTGCATATAAAACTCCAGATAATAGCATTATGTTATTAATGAAATTATTAATATGATAAGAAAATAAACCAATACGTGGAAAACATTTAGCATAGCATCTGGTGCAAAAATAAGTCCTCAATAAAGGCTAATTGCAATTTGTATGTCTAGAGATAATTATAAAAGAGGATTAAAATACTTAAATAGGAGAAACATTTCTTATTTGCATTATAAAATGCAAAAATAAGTCCTCAATAAAGGCTAATTGCAATTTGTATGTCTAGAGATAATTATAAAAGAGGATTAAAATACTTAAATAGGAGAAACATTTCTTATTTGCATTATATAATGCAAAAGTAAAGTTCTTTACCACAGATTTCCTAGTTATCATGAGTTGTAAATTAATAGAATCCAAATTAAAAAGGGAATTTGGTTTATTTGGTTTTAAAGCAAAATTCATAGTGAAATATATGGTTACATAAACAATTAGGGATAGAGACAATAGAAGTCATATCTGAAAAAAGTGAAAACAAGCTATTAATGTTGTTGGTCATTTAAGCTCAAAGCAGATCTCTCCTCTCTGAACTCTGTCTCCCAAGGAGATTCCATCCATTGCAAGCCTTTGTACATTACATAGGTCTTATTGTCAGTCTTCAGCCTGGACCTTTCTTCAGAGCTCCAGCCCTCATGTGTTCTCGTTTCCTCTTGAGTGAATAGCAGGCACCTCAAACTTAATTCCTCTGAATTGGAACCTTTGATTTGTCTTTGGAATCTTTTGCTCCTCAGTCTCTGTCTCTGGTCAATGGCATCATAGACTCATAGACACAGAGAGAAATCTAGATAACATCCTTGAACTTTCCCTCTCTCACACCTGTTATTTGTTCAATCATCAGTTCCTTTGATTCTATCTACTTAATCTTTATTTAATCTGTGTATTTATTTTTCCCATTTCTACCACAGCCACCCTCACTTCAGTCTACGTTATTCTCTTGCCCAAACTCTTGCAATAGCCTCTTGATAAGTTTTCCCAATTCCACTCTTAGCTCTCTTTAATCTACTTTCCATATAGCTTCAGAATGTTATTTTACAGAAGACAATTACCGTGCAACTTCCAAGCTTCAAATCATTTGACACTCAAATCATAGAATAAAATCCCCGTCCCTTAACTTCACCTACAAGACTGCATGGGCTGGCTCTAGCTCAGTAGGTTCTAACCACGTATACTTTTTATTAGTTTTCCAACAAGCTGAGGCCAAGTTCCTTCTCGTCTTTGAATATTAATATTTTACAAAGTTTTTTGTCTGCCTAGAATTTTCTTGCCTCTCACCTTCATATGCCTACATTCTCCTCATTTTAGGAGGAGTGGGGATAGAGCTCAAGTTGTAATGACTTTTCCAGACTATTCTATCTAAATAGATATCTACCTCAGAGTTCTCTGTTTCAGAACTGTGTTATGCACATAGCACTTACACAAATTGAATTATGGATTTTTTTTCTTGATTTACTTCGTATTGTCTGTCTTCTCATTATGCTTTAAGCTCTATGAGGGAATATCCTTTCTGTTCATAAATGATGCTCAATTTCTATGACAAGCACAGGGCTTGTCCTAGGAATTCAATAAGTATACAAAAAATGACATTTTAAAACTTGGAAAGATGTGCCTGATAAAGGACTGTTATCCAAAGTATATAGAGAACTCTTAAAGCTCAACAATATGGAAATAGGCAAACTGATTAAATATGAGCCAAAGACTTGAACGGACATCTCACCAAAAATGATACACAGATGGTAAATAAGCATATGAAAAAATGCTCCACATCATCTGTCATCAAGGAAAGTGCAAATTAAAACCATAAGATACCACTGTACACCCATTTGAATGGCCAAAATCCAGAACACTGACAACACCAAATGCTGATGAGGATGTGGAGCAACAGGAACTCCCATTGATTGCTGGTGGAAATGCAAAATGGTACAGCCATTTTGGAAGACTGTGGCAGTTTCTTACAAAACTAAAAATACTCTTAGCAAATGATATAGCAATTACACTCCTTGAGATTTACTCAGAGGAGTTGAAAACTTATGTCCACATAAAAACCTGCACATGAGTGTTTAGAGCAACTTTATTCATAATTGTCAAAACTTGAAAGCAATAAAAATGTCCTTCAGAGGTGAATGGATAAATAAAATGTAGTCTATCCAGGCAATGAAATATCATTAAGTGCTAAAAAGAAATGAACTATCAAGCCACAATAACACATGGAAGAAATGTAACTGCATTTTACTAAGTGAAAGAGGCTAATCTGAAAGGGCCATATACTGTATGATCCCAACTATATGACATTCAGGAAAAGGTGAAACTATGGGGACAGTAAAAAGATCAGTGGTATCCAGGGTTTAGGGGGATGAGACAGTTGTATAGGTGACGCACAGAGGATTTTTAGGGCAGTGAAACTGCTCTATGATAGTATAATGGTAGATATATGTCATTATATATTTTTCCAAGCCTATGGAATATACAATACTGAGAGTGACCCCACTGTAAATTATAGACTTACTGATGATGATGGTCAGTTTAGGTTCATAAATTGTAACAAATGTACCTCTCTGGTAGGGGATGTTGATATGAAGGGGGCTATGCTGATGGAGGGGCAGGGCATAGAGGCAGTATCTCAGTACTTGCTGCTCAGTTTTTCTGTGAACTTTAAACTGCTCTTAAAAATTAAGTGAAAAATGGCCAGGCGCGCTGGCTCACACCTGTCTGTAATCCCAGCACTTTAGGAGGCCGAGGTGGGCAGATCACGAGGTAATGAGTTCGAGACCATCCTGGCTAACATGGTGAAACCTGGTCTCTACTAAAAACACACATAAAAAATTAACCGGGCATGGTGGTGGGTGCCTGTAGTCCCAGCTACTTGGGAGGCTGAGGCAGGAGAATGGTGTTGAACCTGGGAGGCAGAGCTTGCAGTGAGCCGAGATCATGCCACTGCACTCCAGCCTGGGCGACAGAGCAATAAAAAAATTAAGTGAAAAACAAAAATTTTGTCATTGATTGTGGTCTTAAAAGGCATAGATTAATAGGAGACTTGAATTCTGAATTTTAGGTTTTTCTTTAATGACTTTTATGACCTAAATATAGTAGTTTTATCTTTTTATATCTCTCATTGTATTTTTTAAGAGAATGAGTAAACAGCAAAAAATAGATGCCCTCTGTTGACTCCTTAATTTTTTATTTTCAGGAAGACTATTTATGTTGAGGTAAGTTGGTGAAAAAGAGCATCTACTGTTTTCATGAGTCTCATAGTAGATAATTGCATGATCCAATGGTCCAGAGTCCCAGGTGACTGTATGTCTATTTATTTTCCCTGTGTGTCTCTCTCACACAGACAACCTCTGTCTCCTTGAATATTTTCATCTTTAATAATTTTCAGTTGCCAGACTCTAGTTTTTACTTTTCATCCACGTGTTTGGACTCAACAACCGTTGCTGGTTCTTTGTGCTATCTCTATGTCACCCTTTTGAAGTTTTCTTCATAGGCACATCTTTCTAGTTACCTATTTATTGTTACACTTGAAAACTTCTCCAGTTCCCATTATCTGTCTGATCCCTCCCAAAGTCCCAACTCAATAGAAAGTTAGGAAGAAGCATTTGATTTTGTAAATCTTTTCTTCATCTTTGCCAACTGAGACTATTTGACCAATTCTAATAATAGCATACATTTCTGACCTTCTGTTAATTTCGAAGAGTACTTCTCTAGAGATGCTGCTATCCATTCTCTAGATAGGACTCCTCATAACCCAGGTAGTGGCTCTCATATAAGACTAGGATGAAGCTGGAAACCATCATTCTGAGCAAACTATCACAAAGACAGAAAACCAAACACCGCGTGTTCTCACTCATAGGTGGGAATTGAACAATGAGATCACTTGGACACAGGGTAGGGAACATCACACACGGGGGCCTGTCATGGGGTGGAGGGAGGGGGGAGGGATAGCACTAGGAGAAATACCTAATATAAATGAGTTAATGGGTGCAGCACACCAACATGGCACATGTACACATATGTAACAAACCTGTTGTGCACATGTACCCTAGAACTTAGAGTATATATATATATATATATATGACTAGACATTCTTGCTTTAGTGTTGTAACAAATGTACCTCTTGGTCTCCATAGGAATCAGAACAGCTCTGTGAGCAGTACTTGTTATTTAATCCATTCATGAGGGGATAACTCACCCTTCTTCTTTACAAAACTTTGCAAGAAAGCCTTCATTAATATCTAGATATGGTGAATAATTCTGGAATTGACAAAACAAAGGCAGGACAATAGGATATAAACTTTCTCTTACCATATTATGTTATAAACTAATAAGCATTATTATGCATTTGATAGTGTATAGTATCCTTTAATTAATTTCATATGCAGATGACATTCAGGTATACTGTTTCTGTTTAAAATACTTTTTAGAATGAATTATTTTGCTTTATTATGCACTTTGTTATTCTATTTTTAAAGAAATGTGATATATTAAAGTATTTTTGAACTAATATTTTTATTATAAATAAGTATAGTATGTGTCATGTATAATTAAATTTTCATAGTATGTTTAGTATGTATAATTAAATAAACAAACATTTACTGGCCACCAACTTTGTGCTGGATATGGGACTACAAGGTCTAATGAAGAACTTAAGGTTTAGTGAGAGAAACAACAACTATAAAGGAACATTCATTTTGGTCTGTGTGATGATTTGTAAGATGATCAAAGATTTCCATTCAGTGCACAGTACTCAGATAGAGTATTAGTTTCAAATTAAAAAATTGTCAGAAAAAAATTAGGAAGCTTATGAAGAAGAGAAGAATGTCGGCAGGGAACTCTAATTAGATTAAGGGTTAGAGCTGAAGATGCCAGGTTCAGCTCCAGGTGGCTTGTATTATACTGTAATTCATTTAATTTTTGCAACAACCACATGACATGAGTACTGTTATTACCCATGACTTACAGGTTAGAAAGCTAAGGAACAGAGAGGTAAGTCATTTTCCCAGGGTCACAAGGCTTGTGGGGCTGGGTTTTAACCCAGGCAGCCTACCTCTGGAGCCTATGAGTTTAGCCATGATGCAAAACTGGCTTCCAGGTTAGTCACAGGATTGACCTTGCTTCCTCATGATTGTTCTCTGCACACCATTCCCTCTCCTGCTCATGCTCTCCCATTCTATCTCTCCCCTCTCTTTCCATTGTAAAGTGTAATAGAATATAAAGGAGATGAAGACATATCACATTTCATAGATCATGAGAAGACGAGAAAGTGAAATCAGGTCTTTCCTTAACTAACTCTGATGGGCCAAGCCGCAAGTACACACCAGTTTAGTGGAAGCTAAGAAAAATCCTGAGCAGAGTTGTAGTGAATGTGTTATACTAAGCACAAGATCCTGGACCATGCATGTTTATTGTGAGAGAGTAGAAGCTGGGGACATCCATTGGCAGAAAACTCTCTCTCTCTTTCTAATGTAAGAATATTCAGAAAAGAGGCATACGAAAGGCAGTTTTTTAAAGCAATGACTACTCCTAGGTTTTCACTTTTGGCAATAGTTTTTTTATGATATGAGCATTAGCTAGTCATAAATATAGTTTAAGCTTGGTTTTAATAAATTGTAAATGATAGCTAATATTTAAAGCAATTAGTGTGTGCCAGGCATTGTTATATATTATTTTACTATATTAATCCATTTGGTCTTTTTAACAACTAAGAAAATTATGTACAACTATTTCACAGATGAGAAAACAGAAGAGTTGTGAGAGGCCAGGTCACTTGCCCAAATTCACACAGTCACACAACTGGAACAAAGTGCTGCTTTGAAGCCAAATTGACTGACTGCAGAGCCCATTCTCTTAACCCTTTCTATAACAAGAGTACTTGTATCTGTTTGCCTGGCATATGGTAGGCACTCAATAAACATTAGTTTATTTATGGAATTACATAAATTCTTGTTGGGATTGTTTCCCGTTACAGATCCCATCTTTTTATTTATTTATTTATTTTTATTATACTTTAAGTTCTAGGGTACATGTGCATAACGTGCAGGTTTGTTACATATGTATATTTGTGCCATGTTGGTGTGCTGCACCCATCAACTCGTCAGCACCCATCAATTCATCATTTATATCATGTATAACTCCCCGATGCAATCCCTCCCCCCTCCCCCCTCCCCATGATAGGCCCCAGTGTGTGATGTTCCCCTTCCCGAATCCAAGTGATGTCATTGTTCAGTTCCCACCTATGAGTGAGAACATGCGGTGTTTGGCTTTCTGTTCTTGTGATAGTTTGCTAAGAATGATGGTTTCCAGATGCATCCATGTCCCTACAAAGGACGCAAACTCATCCTTTTTTATGGCTGCATAGTATTCCATGATGTATATGTGCCACATTTTCTTAATCCAGTCTGTCACAGATGGACATTTGGGTTGATTCCAAGTCTTTGCTATTGTGAATAGTGCTGCAATAAACATACGTGTGCATGTGTCTTTGTAGTAGAATAATTTATAATCCTTTGGGTATATACCCAGTAGTGGGATGGCTGGGTCATATGGTACATCTAGTTCTAGATCCTTGAGGAATCGCCATACTGTTTTCCATAATGGTTGAACTAGTTTACAATCCCACCAACAGTGTAAAAGTGTTCCTATTTCTCCACATCCTCTCCAACACCTATTGTTTCCTGACTTTTTAATGATTGCCATTCTAACTGGTGTGAGATGGTATCTCATTGTGGTTTTGATTTGCATTTCTCTGATGGCAAGTGATGATGAGCATTTTCTCATGTGTCTGTTGGCTGTATGAATGTCTTCTTTTGAGAAATGTCTGTTCATATCCTTTGCCCACTTTTTGATGGGGTTGTTTGTTTTTTTCTTGTATATTTGTTTGAGTTCTTTGTAGATTCTGGATATTAGCCCTTTGTCAGATGAATAGATTGCAAAAATTTTCTCCCATTCTGTAGGTTGCCTGTTCACTCTGATGGTAGTTTCTTTTGCTGTGCAGAAGCTCCTTAGTTTAATTAGATCCCATTTGTCAATTTTGGCTTTTGCTGCCATTGCTTTTGGTGTTTTAGACATGAAGTCCTTGTCCATGCCTATCTCCTGAATGGTACTACCTAGATTTTCTTCTAGGGTTTTTATGGTATTAGGTCTAACATTTAAGTCTCTAATCCATCTTGAATTAATCTTCGTATAAGGAGTAAGGAAAGGATCCAGTTTCAGCTTTCTACTTACGGCTAGCCAATTTTCCCAGCACCATTTATTAAATAGGGAATCCTTTCCCCATTTCTTGTTTCTCTCAGGTTTGTCAAAGATCAGATGGCTGTAGATGTGTGGTATTACTTCTGAGGACTCTGTTCTGTTCCATTGGTCTATATCTCTGTTTTGGTACCAGTACCATGCTGTTTTGGTTACTGTAGCCTTGTAGTATAGTTTGAAGTCAGGTAGCGTGATGCCTCCAGCTTTGTCCTTTTGACTTAGGATTGTCTTGGCAATGTGGGCTCTTTTTTGGTTCCATATGAACTTTAAAGCAGTTTTTTCCAATTCTGTGAAGAAACTCATTGGTAGCTTGATGGGGATGGCATTGAATCTATAAATAACCTTGGGCAGTATGGCCATTTTCACGATATTGATTCTTCCTATCCATGAGCATGGTATGTTCTTCCATTTGTTTGTGTCCTCTTTGATTTCACTGAGCAGTGGTTTGTAGTTCTCCTTGAAGAGGTCCTTTACATCCCTTGTAAGTTGGATTCCTAGGTATTCTATTCTCTTTGAAGCAATTGTGAATGGAAGTTCATTCCTGATTTGGCTCTCTGCTTGTCTGTTGCTGGTGTATAAGAATGCTTGTGATTTTTGCACATTAATTTTGTATCCTGAGACTTTGCTGAAGTTGCTTATCAGCTTAAGGAGATTTTGGGCTGAGATGATGGGGTTTTCTAAATATACAATCATGTCATCTGCAAACAGGGACAATTTGACTTCTTCTTTTCCTAACTGGATACCCTTGATTTCTTTCTCTTGCCTGATTGCCTTAGCCAGAACTTCCAACACTATGTTGAATAGGAGTGGTGAGAGAGGGCATCCCTGTCTTGTGCCAGTTTTCAAAGGGAATTTTTCCAGTTTTTGCCCATTCAGTATGATATTAGCTGTGGGTTTGTCATAAATAGCTCTTATCATTTTGAGGTACATTCCATCAATACCGAATTTATTGAGCGTTTTTAGCATGAAGGGCTGTTGAATTTTGTCAAAAGCCTTTTCTGCATCTATTGAGATAATCATGTGGTTCTTGTCTTTGGCTCTGTTTATATGCTGGATTACGTTTATTGATTTGCGAATGTTGAACCAGCCTTGCATCCCAGGGATGAAGCCCACTTGATCATGGTGGATAAGCTTTTTGATGTGCTGCTGAATCCGGTTTGCCAGTATTTTATTGAGGATTTTTGCATCGATGTTCATCAGGGATATTGGTCTAAAATTCTCTTTTTTTGTTGTGTCTCTGCCAGGCTTTGGTATCAGGATGATGTTGGCCTCATAAAATGAGTTAGGGAGGATTCCCTCTTTTTCTATTGATTGGAATAGTTTCAGAAGGAATGGTACCAGCTCCTCCTTGTACCTCTGGTAGAATTCAGCTGTGAATCCATCTGGTCCTGGACTTTTTTTGGTGGGTAGGCTATTAATTGTTGCCTCAATTTCAGAGCCTGCTATTGGTCTATTCAGGGATTCAACTTCTTCCTGGTTTAGTCTTGGGAGAGTGTAAGTGTCCAGGAAATTATCCATTTCTTCTAGATTTTCTAGTTGATTTGTGTAGAGGCGTTTATAGTATTCTCTGATGGTTGTTTGTATTTCTGTGGGGTCGGTGGTGATATCCCCTTTATCATTTTTTATTGTGTCTATTTGATTATTCTCTCTTTTCTTCTTTATTAGTCTTGCTAGCGGTCTGTCAATTTTGTTGATCTTTTCAAAAAACCAACTCCTGGATTCATTGATTTTTTGGAGGGTTTTTTGTGTCTCTATCTCCTTCAGTTCTGCTCTGATCTTAGTTATTTCTTGCCTTCTGCTAGCTTTTGAATGTGTTTGCTCTTGCCTCTCTAGTTCTTTTAATTGTGATGTTAGAGTGTCAATTTTAGATCTTTCCTGCTTTCTCTTGTGGGCATTTAGTGCTATAAATTTCCCTCTACACACTGATTTAAATGTGTCCCAGAGATTCTGGTAAGTTGTATCTTTGTTCTCATTGGTTTCAAAGAACATCTTTATTTCTGCTTTCATTTCGTTATGTACCCAGTAGTCATTCAGGAGCAGGTTGTTCAGTTTCCATGTAGTTGAGCGGTTTTGATTGAGTTTCTTAGACCTGAGTTCTAGTTTGATTGCACTGTGGTCTGAGAGACAGTTTGTTATAATTTCTGTTCTTTTACATTTGCTGAGGAGTGCTTTACTTCCAATTATGTGGTCAATTTTGGAATAAGTGCGATGTGGTGCTGAGAAGAATGTATATTCTGTTGATTTGGGGTGGAGAGTTCTGTAGATGTCTATTAGGTCTGCTTGGCGCAGAGATGAGTTCAATTCCTGGATATCCTTGTTAACTTTCTGTCTCGTTGATCTGTCTAATGTTGACAGTGGAGTGTTGAAGTCTCCCATTATTATTGTATGGGAGTCTAAGTCTCTTTGTAAGTCTCTAAGGACTTGCTTTATGAATCTGGGTGCTCCTGTATTGGGTGCATATATATTTAGGAAAGTTAGCTCTTCCTGTTGAATTGATCCCTTTACCACTATGTAATGGCCTTCTTTGTCTCTTTTGATCTTTGATGGTTTAAAGTCTGTTTTATCAGAGACTAGGATTGCAACCCCTGCTTTTTTTTGTTCTCCATTTGCTTGGTAGATCTTCCTCCATCCCTTTATTTTGAGCCTATGTATGTCTCTGCATGTGAGATGGGTCTCCTGAATACAGCAGACTGATGGGTCTTGACTCTTTATCCAGTTTGCCAGTCTGTGTCTTTTAATGAGAGCATTTAGTCCATTTACATTTAACGTTAATATTGTTATGTGTGAACTTGATCCTGCCATTATGATATTAACTGGTTATTTTGCTCGTTAGTTCATGCAGTTTCTTCCTAGCCTCGATGATCTTTACATTTTGGCATGTTTTTGCAATGGCTGGTACCGCTTGTTCCTTTCCATGTTTAGGGCTTCCTTCAGGGTCTCTTGTAAGGCAGGCCTGGTGGTGACAAAATCTCTAAGCATTTGCTTATCTGTAAAGAATTTTATTTCTCCTTTACTTATGAAACTTAGTTTGGCTGGATATGAAATTCTGGGTTTAAAATTCTTTTCTTTAAGAACGTTGAATATTGGCCCCCACTCTCTTCTGGCTTGTAGAGTTTTTGCCGAGAGATCTGCTGTTAGTCTGATGGGCTTCCCTTTGTGGGTAACCCGACCTTTCTCTCTGGCTGCCCTGAAGATTTTTTCTTTCATTTCAACTTTGGTGAATCTGGCAATTATGTGTCTTGGAGTTGCTCTTCTGGAGGAGTATCTTTGTGGCGTTCTCTGTATTTCCTGAATTTGAATGTTGGCCTGCCCTACTAGGTTGGGGAAGTTCTCCTGGATGATATCCTGAAGAGTGTTTTCCAACTTGGTTCCATTTTCCCCTTCACTTTCAGGCACCCCAATCAGACGTAGATTTGGTCTTTTTACATAATCCCATACTTCTTGCAGGCTTTGTTCAATCCTTTTTCTTCTTTCTTCTTTTGGTTTCTCTTCTTGCTTCATTTCATTCATTTGATCCTCAATCGCTGATACTCTTTCTTCCAGTTGATCAAGTCGGTTACTGAAGCTTGTGCATTTGTCATGTATTTCTCGTGTCATGGTTTTCATCTCTGTCATTTCGTTTATGACCTTCTCTGCATTAATTAGTCTAGCCATCAATTCTTCCACTCTTTTTTCAAGATTTTTAGTTTCTTTGCGCTGGGTACGTAATTCTTCCTTTAGCTCTGAGAAGTTTGATGGACTGAAGCCTTCTTCTCTCATCTCGTCAAAGTCATTCTCTGACCAGCTTCGATCCGTTGCTGGCGATGGGCTGCGCTCCTTTGCTGGGGGAGATGCGCTCTTATTTTTTGAATTTCCAGCTTTTCTGCCCTGCTTCTTCCCCATCTTTGTGGTTTTATCTGTCTCTGGTCTTTGATGATGGTGACGTACTGATGGGGTTTTGGTGTAGGTGTTCTTCCTGTTTGATAGTTTTCCTTCTGACAGTCAGGACCCTCAGCTATAGGTCTGTTGGAGATTGCTTGAGGTCCACTCCAGACCCTGTTTGCCTGGGTATCAGCAGCAGAGGTTGCAGAAGATAGAATATTGCTGAACAGCGAGTGTACCTGTCTGATTCTTACTTTGGAAGCTTCCTCTCAGGGGTGTACTCCACCCTGTGAGGTGTGGAGTGTCAGACTGCCCCTAGTGGGGGATGTCTCCCAGTTAGGCTACTCAGTGGTCAGGGACCCACTTGAGCAGGCAGTGTGTCCGTTCTCAGATCTCAACCTCTGTGTTGGGAGATCCACTGCTCTCTTCAAAGCTGTCAGACAGAGTCGTTCGCATCTGCTCAAGCCTCTGCTGCTTCCCCTGTTGTTTTTTTAGCTGTGCCCTGTCCCCAGAGGTGGAGTCTATAGAGACAGGCAGGTTTCCTTGAGCTGCTGTGAGCTCCACCCAGTTCAAGCTTCCCAGCGGCTTTGTTTACCTACTTAAGCCTCAGCAATGGCGGGCGCCCCTCCCCCAGCCTCGCTGCTGCCTTGCGGTTAGATCGCCGCAGACTGCTGTGTTAGCAATGAGGGAGGCTCCATGGGCGTGGGACCCTCCCGGCCAGGTGAGGGATATATTCTTCTGGTGTGCCCGTTTGCTTAAAGCACGGTATTGGGGTGGGAGTTACCTGATTTTCCAGGTGTTCTGTGTCTCAGTTCCCCTGGCTAGGAAAAGGGATTCCCTTCCCCCTTGCGCTTCCCAGGTGAGGCGATGCCCTGCTTCAGCTCTCGCTGGTCAGGCTGCAGCAGCTGACCAGCACCGTTTGTCCAGCACTCCCTAGTGAGATGACCCCAGTACCTCAGTTGAAAATGCAGAAATCACCGGTCTTCTATGTCGCTCACGCTGGGAGTTGGAGACTGGAGCTGTTCCTATTCGGCCATCTTCCAGATCCCATCTTTTTAAAAGATTAGGATAACTATTATATTAAAATGAAAAGTTCAAGCCAGAATTGGGAAGTAGAGCAGAAATAAGAGCCACAGAAACTTTCACAATAAGAGCATCAGCTTTTTCACAGCCCACAAGTCATTTCAAGCCATTTTCCAAGTATGCCTCTCCTATGCCTCTGTGATGGTTCTAGGGACATTTAGTGCTTGAAGTATCTTTTATTATTCGATGAGTGCAATTCACATTTATCTTTCAAAAGTTCCTGCTTAATAGCCTCTGATATGAAGTTTGTATACTTACTCTCCAGTTACCAAGGACTCAGTTATCCTTCTCCAAGCTGACAGGAAAACTACACTAGGTAAGGAAGACTTCATTTAAGCCTTTTGCAATAGAGGATGAAGATTGAACTCAATTCTGCTCAAACCAAAGCAGGCTGATTTTTGAGCATTGGGTGAGCTAGTGGAAAAGTCCTGGAAGACTTCGGCGGGGTGGTTAGTCGATTTGATTAGGCCATCTGTGTTTGCTAACTTTTGCTTGTCTAAGTTAAGCTCCTAGTCTCTCGGTAGAAACTGGGAGATGGGGTCTCTATCTTTCTTGATAATTACATTTCAAAGGGACAGCTCCCAGGTCCTTGAGAAAGACATTCTTGGGTTGTAAAACTGGCAGGAGGTTGGGAGAAGATTTGCATCTCAGAGAGTCAAGAAAGAATTTACAATGAAAAGTTTCCTACCATAAATGCTCTAAGGAAAGGAGGCCAGGGGCCTCTAGTCAGGAAGCAATCTTTCTAAAGTTGAGTCAAGCTGGGGAGAACTTTAGTGGTGTTTTGGTCATAGCACAAACATCTTTAATACTGGCTTTCATTGTATTATAACCAAGTCTTTTGCCTCATAAAACACAAGCCTCTTAAATATTAAGTCTTGGCCTGACTGCATGAAGCTCAGTGCCATGCTCATTGAAATACCCAGTAACTGTTTATTAAATGAATAATAAAGACCCCAAACACACATAATAAAAAGCACATAATAAAAAGTAAAAAGGCTTTTTACTTCTATTTCCGTCCTGAAATACCTTTTGCTGTAGACTTTAACAGATATGAAACCGAAAGGAGAGCTTTCTCTTGTGTAATTTTCCTTTCAAGTAAATCAAATTGGAAGAGTCTTGCTGAGAGAAAATGTTAGGTGTTAATCTTATTGCTGATGACAATCATGTTTAAAATGTCTTTTTCTCTAAGCACGTATTTTCTCTCTGTTTGTTGATAGATCTCTCTCGTTAGGTCCCTCTGCCATCTGGCTGCCCTATCGGTATCCTATATGTATCCTATATACACATGTGATAAATAGTCTTTATCCAGGAGAGTGTTGTAAGAAGAGCACACCAAATAAAGAGGCAGAAGGCTTGGGTCTGAGGTGCCTGAGTCTGTTCCAACTTACTTCTTGTTGTTGTTGCTGTTGTTTGAGACAAGGCCTCATTCTGTTGCCAAGCTGGAGTGCAGTGGCGTGATCATAGCTCACTACAGCATTGACCTCCTGGGCTCAGGCGATCCTCCTGCCTCAGCTTCCTGAGTAGCTGGGACCACAGGCACATGCCACCATGCCCAGCTGATTTTTAGTTTTCTTCTTTTTTGTAAAGACAGGGTCAAACTATGTTGCCCAGGCTGGTCTTAAATTCCTGGGCTCAAGTAATCCTCCCACCTGGGCCTCTTACTGTGCTGAGATTATACAGGCATGAGCCACTGTGCCCAGCCTCTAACTTACTTTTTGAAGGCAAATATTCTACACTGAGTGGCTGCGTTGGCTTATAGACAAAGAATACACATTAGGCTATTTCACATTAAAACTGCAGTTTCCAGAATATATTGGAAAGTTTGAAGCCCTGTTCTGTTGAAAGACTGTACATCTCATGCAACAATAGTTCTCGTCATTCCTCCACACTCAGCCTACTCCCGTCATATATATCACCTGCCTGGTGCACAGTCAGCCCGATTTCTTCCTCTTTCCAGGACTCACTTTCTTCATTTATTAAGTGGAGTAGGTCTATTAAGAGGAGGATGAACAATACTTTGTAGGAAATGTAGGAGAATAAATGGAATTTTATTAATGGTCCATATTACTTACACATTTCATATCCAGGTTTTATTTTTATTGCTGGTATAGAATAAATATATTGCTTGGCTCTGCTTGTCAGACAAATTTGTTGATAGCTAAAATATGTTGATTTTCTGCTGACATTGACCAGTTAACTCATTCAAAACACTCACAAAATGTACATTAAGGCACTCTTTAAGGCACTTCTTAGTTGAGTAAACATAATATATCAGTCATCCAACCTTCCATTCTTCCACCCACCATGTGTTTCCTTTGTGGATTAAACATTATAGCAAGTGTTAAAGGTACATCACCATTATACACTATCTAAGTTGAATGACCATTAACTATGCAACAATTACATTAGTTCATTATTTCACTTAATCTTTACAACAGTCATATAATTTAAATAATATTTCCATTTTAGAATGAGGAAACTCAGGCTCAGAGAAATTAGACAACGTTCTCAAGGTCCCAGGACTGTTAGGTGGCAAAAATTAGAATACATTAACAATACATAGTATTCACCTTCAAGAAATTCATAGTTTTATAGGGGAAGACTAAAGAGTATTCTTCAAATTTTTACTGATTTTAACAGATTGTAAACTTTAACAAATTTCCTCTAATCTAAACTTCAACTAATCTAGCTAGGTTGACATATCTCTTTTTCCAATTCTGTAGTAACTAAAATAAAGCAGAGAAATAGTCACTATAGCTCCACTGTATAAAGTTAATACTGAGAAATTATTAGCAACATTAATTTTCTTTTTGATCTCTGAAGCTGAAAGTATTTTCATTTCTCCTTTTCTTTCTCCAAAATACACACAAATTTTGGACCCTATGTGTGCCTTTCAGTGATGTTAGGGTATGTAAAATGTGAAGACCTTTGCTACTTAGACTTCATCTAGAGCTCACCTTTTGAGCACACCATTACCATACATAGAAGATATTAAGAGTCAGGCACTGTGCTTTAATAAATCAGACACTTTCCTACCCTGGCTGACATAATTGGGCTATTATTCAGGTTTTTCCTTTCTCCCCGCCCTTCTAAAATATTTTCTGCTTCTCCAGAAGTTGATTATTCAGCTTTGTGTAATACCATATTGCTTATGTTCACCTTGTATTTTACCATGTGGAACCTGGAATGATTTCCTAGAAGAAAGACTCTTTTTTCTATTCTCTGGTAGTTTCCATTATGTTCTCTTCAGACTTATTGTTCTACTTTTTCTTCATTTTCTTTCTTCAATAATATTTAAGACAGAAAAAGTCCCCTTTTCTTCCTGAAAGGTTGCCATCAGTAGCATCAAACCTCAAAAGTCCTCGCGGCCAACCTATATCTCTTGGTACAATTTTCTTGGGTTACATCTAATTGTGGAACTCCTCTAATAAAAATCTTTCAACTGAGCTTCCCAATGCCCATTAAGATAAATTCCAAGCTCTTCATTTCAAGATCACAATAAGCTCTTTATAATTTGTCCCTGCTTTCTGGGGTTTTATATTTTACCACTTTCTCCCTTGAGCATGTAGCTCAATTTTCATTCTGAATCTTCTGTTCTTCAAAGGCAGAAGCTACCACTGGCCTTTGAAATCTTTTGCCCCTATTTTAATGTCTTTTTGCGGGCTTTTAATACCTATTTATTTAAAGCTGATTCTTGTTATTTAAGGTATTTACGTTTTATAAAGTTGCTGCAACACTACATTAGTAGATATTAAACCATTGCTCCTAGAGGATATGTATGTAGGGATTATAATCTTAAATCCTAAAAATAACTCATCTTGGTGGAATCTGTTTTCTTTATTTTACGAAAGAGTAAACAAGATCCAGAAATGTTAAGTGACTTGCCTGAAGCTGCCCTACTAACAGGGACCGGAGTTGAGATTGAAACCTAATTAAGCTGGAGCAGTGTTAGAGCTCCTTGCACCAGGGGGTGCAGTCCTTACATCTCCATCCTCTACTCATGTCTGTATAAGAGCTGAAACAAAGAGGAAGGGTTCCACCTAGTTCAGGTTCACCTGCAAACATGTGAGTTGAGGCAGTCAAAATGCACGCCATTCTGAGCATGTCTGTAAATGATGGGAAAGTGCTGTAAGTATTAATTCTGGGGTTCCAAGCACATTTTAGTGATAGATGATTTTGCAAATACAGAACCTGCTAATAATCGGAATTGACTGTGCGAGCTTCAATTGCTACTCCTAGACAGGGTTACATATTCCTGCTGGTTGCTCTTGAACCTCCTCTATTATAACCTTTATCATACAGTATTGGAATTGCCTATTTCATTATCCTCCTACCCTGTGAGAGTATCTAATATACGAGAATAGGGAGTTTCCTCTATTATTATTCTTGTTCTCCGGGTCCTATTCCAGCACTTGACATATAACAGAAATCCAAAAAGTGCTTGTTGACTGTACAATCTAATGAAAACACTACAAAGCATAATATGAACAAGTGGTAGGAAGTGGTACCCCTCAATTGCACCACCAAGATTGTACTACTCATGCTATATGGGTTTCACGCTGCTGTGCTTATACAACCACCTTAGTATTGGGGGCTAGCAAATCTTTGGTTAGAAACTTATCAACAAAGACAAATGGACAAGTGCTTTGAGGACGTTTTGATCAACTTCCCCGCAGTTGTTGTGAAAGGCAATGATAATGCAGCAGCGCTGAGGCTCTAGGGGTTTCCTCAGTTGTTTTCTTATGTTAGGAGAGCCTTTAACAGACGTAAGTGGAGTCATTATTTCAAAGGGTTCTTGTATTAACTTTAATTAGAAGAGATTTCTTCTTTTACCCAACACACCCATCAAATAAAAGCTGTGTAACAAGCTTAAAAGGGAGGCTGACAAGTCTAATTTCTACATCTTATCTTTGGATATAGAGAAATTGTCCAAGTGGCACTTATTTTGAAATGCTAGTCACTGAAGTAGTTTAACAAGGTCAAAGTCAAACTGCTTTGTCCTGTGACTCATTGTAACCATGCCCTTCTACTAGTGGAGGGACAATTATCTTGTAGAAAGAACAAATATATTGCAATATGAGGAGTAAACTTTTATTTCAATGGGAAAATTTCTCATTTTGATCCAATAAAATTCATTAAAAACCTATCATGTCACATCTGATAGAAAATGAACCCGCTCATGATTGATATGATTATGACTAACATTGAATAAGTCTAAGAGGCATTTCTCTTGGACCTCCACTCCATTGATGATGTCCAAGCTGCCATGAAGAAATTTGCTCTGACCACATACCAAGTCATCATAGGAACCATGGACTGAACTCCAGTCCTCTGGCTCTTAGGCAAGTGCCTTATACATCACATTGCCCTTCTAATCTCAGCCATGTTTATCTTGAGAATAAAGCTTGGCAAAATGTAATGAAAATATGGTCATTCCAAAATTTTTATGAAAATAAATGATTTTCTCATTTCAATATTGAATTTCTTTCTGGGTTCTCACTTTTTTAAATTACCCATCAGATGGGTGTCTCAAAAATTAGATTTTTTGGAGTTAATTTGAGTAACTTAGTTACAAAATTAAAGCAGAACATTTGTTATAACGATTGATTTAATCCTTCTAAGCAAGATTGCTCTTGTATAGATTCAAGATTGTTTGGGAAGGAAGTGCTGACCACTTGCCAATGATAACTGCCAATGATAGACAGTAAAATTGCTCCTGGTGACAAGTCTTCAAGGTGAACTTAGTTGGAAATAATTTGCATTGATCTTATTTTCCTTTCTCATGATGAGCTATGCTGTAAGAATGTAAATGTGAAATGTCCTTACTTAGAATTGGTTATTTCTAACTCATGAAGTTGGGTTTTTAATTTTTGTGTCCAAAGAGGTAAGGCCAAGTTAGAATGTGCAGAATGTTAGCAGTTTAGAAATCTAATAATTTGGCAAGTTTATTTTTTAGCACCAATGATAATTTCACTGATGTCTTTAAATGTACATTGTTCCCAAGTTTTTCTTTTTAAACATTTTATTTATTCTTAGGTGTAATTGGTATCGAAGCCACTGTTCTTTTTTGTCAAATATTTATGGGGTAGTCCTAGACAACCACATCCCTCAAATACTTTGTCCTTTCTTCTTTTCTTTCTTTTTGTCTCCCCCCCATACAAAGTTTCTATATAGTTTTGTTAATTTTCTTTCACCTCCACATTCTATCATCTTCCCATTTTTTGTCTCTCCTTTTATACCCCATGCTTGTCATCCATGACACAAGCAACTAAATGAAAATAAACTGATAAATCAGAGCTACTTTTTAGATATTTTTTAAACAATTGAGACCCTCAGGTTAACTTTTGTAATAAACCTAAATTTAAAATGACTTGACAATAATACCCAGAGGGTATGTATTGTCAGTGGTCATCATTTTTTCCCATATTTTTATTGATAGAATTAACAGAGAAAAGGCAAAAATGACTCTGAAGAGAAATATAATCTTAACATATTAGTTTAAAAATAAATTAATTGAAAAGAAAGAAAGCAGGCAGTCAAACTGATGGAGATTCTGATTCTTTGGAACCTTTTATGCTGGTCTCTTTTTGTTAGGTTTCATGCTTTGTATACAGTAATAGCCAGAGAGTTCAAAGACCTGTTTAAGTACTAATTAAAAATTTTGAGGCTTCTAAACACTATTGATAAGATTTGGAATTTTGTAGAAAAAACACTATTTATGATGCTTCTCCATAGTTAATCATTGGAATAAATTGCCAAAACAGTTACAATAATTTAGAAGCTGATTTTCTTTTTGGCATAACCGTAAGTATAAATTTGTTTATGCTGGCTTCTGTTGACCTCAAATCTTCTACTAATAAAATATTTTAAAATATGGGTTGCTATCTGCCCACTAAGAAGAGATGTTTTGAAAGTTGTTATGGTATTCAAACAGATATTTAGGTCTAGAAGACTTTATAATGAGTTTAATGTTCAAACATTGTCTAGTGTTGCTTGCATAATAATCAGTGTTACATACATTTATCAAAATAAACCCCAACACAAAGGGATTCTTGATTTTTAAAGGATAAACATAAATACAAATTCAAAGGTCAAGATTCTCAAGGATATCATTAAAATTGTGACCCAGAGAATGAACGTGCAAAGTTTAAAGAACTACCTAAGACTTATTGAGGAGAATATTTTAGTTCATGTTTGCCCTTGAATGCATATTTTAGTTATGTTTGCCTAAACTTGCATGGTTGAGTGTGTGTGCCTGTGTGTGTGTGTGTGTGTGTAAAACAGTTTCTGTATGTATTCAGTTGACTCAGTTGTGAAACATAGTCATTATGATGTGCTAGAAAACTGGAGACTAAAGATGTTAATCCTGAGACATGCGTGTCTGAATCTCTGGTGAGTATAATGAATAAGCCATTCAGTTGTAACCAGTGTAACTACTCGTTGTTGCCCTGGAACATACACAAAACGTCTGCTAACAAGGGCACATGTGACTGTTGTAAATTCCCATTTATTCTGAGTGTGGAATTCAAAAGAAAGAATATGGCAACAGTCCACCCCTCTCCAATTCTCATGGGGTAACTGAACATAGAGAGGAAATGGTGTTTTTGCCCCATAGAACCAAAAGGAATTTTAACTCCTTTATTTATTCAACAGTTTTTGAACACTCACATTGATGTAGACATGAGCTACCCATGGGTTTATGTTTCTGTCAGTTCCTTTTTCATTTGGAACTCAGGCCTGACTGTTTTTTAGTTAATGATGGGAACACATGTTAAGCTTGCTGTTTCTACTGAGTTTCAGTCAAATTTGCTCTCTGGTAACAGAATTATTTTCTTATTCCAACAACTCACTCTCTGCAGAAGAGTGAGAGTGATTTTCAAAAACACAAATCTAGTTACAAAATGTTCCTGGTTACAGTCTCAAAATGTTATCAACTGCACTTAGAATTAAAAAAAAAAAAAACAAACAAAAAACAAAACAAAACAAAAAAAAAAAACAACACCTTCCTCATCTTGTTCTACAAAACTCAACATGATCTATCCAACATCATTTTAATGCTAATTCCTTCTTAGACTACTCAGCTCCAATCAGCTCCTCAAACACTCCAGGCTTCTTCCTGATGCAGAAACTTGGACAGGCTGTTTTTCTGCCTGAACACTGCCCCATATTCTCATCTCAGCCTAGGTCTTGGCATGAAAATTTTTGTTTCCTCTTTTATTATTATTATTATTATTATTATTATTATTATTATTATTTTTACATATTTTAAAAACTTTAGCTTTTAAGATCAGGGGTACATGTACAGGTTTGTTATACAGATTATTTCATCACCCAGGTGTTATACCTAGTACCTGTTAGTTATTTTTCCTGATCATCTCCCTCCTCCCACCCTCCTTTCTCCAAGAGGCCCCAGTGTATGTTGCTCCCCTCTATGTGTCCATGTGTTCTCTTTTCCTCTTTTAAAGTCAACTGAGGTCATTCTGATTGATCTACTAAGAAACTTCTATCATTTTCTCATAGTGCATTAATCAGGGTTCTCTAAAGGGACACAATAGGATAGATGAATACATGAAGGGGAGTTTATTAAGAAAATTGACCCACATGATCATAAGGTGATCCCGCAATAGGCCATCTGCAAGCTGAGGATCCAGGAAGCCAGTGTGAGTCCTAAAACCTCAAAAGTAGGGAAGCTGATAGTGTACCCTTCAGTCTGTGGCTGAAGGCCTGAGAGCCCCTGGCAAATCACTGGTGTAAGTCCAAGAGTCCAAAAGCTGAAGAACTTGGAGTCTGATGTTCGAGAGCAGGAAGTATCCAACATGAGAGAAAAATGAAGGTTGGAAGACTCAACAAGTCTGTTCTTTCCATTCCTGCTTTCATGGTAGCAGCTAATTAGATGGTGCCCAGACTGAGGGTGGGTCTGCCTCTCCCAGTCCACTGACTCATATGTTAATCTCCTTCGCAACACCCACAAAGACACACCCAGGAACAACACTGCATCCTTCAATCCAATCAGGTTGACACAATATTAACCATCACACATAGTAAGCCCTTTATTCTTTATAAGATTTATTAAATTCTAAATTATATATTTGCTTTCTTACTTTTTTGCTTGTTCCCAAGACTAAATTAAAAAATATTTCCTCTGTCATGGATTTTATACCTTAAACATATTCAATAAACAATGAGAATCACTAAATGAGTGGATGAACAGATGAGCAGAATTAAATAACAAGGTTTCTACAAAGTGGCAAAAAAAAAGCTAGAGATTCTTCCCAAGAACTTTCTCATCTCAACCATGAGGCATTTGAGGGACAAGCTCTGAATGAATAGATGTATTATTTAAGGCAGGATAGATCCACTTCTTGTAGGGATGGTGGTAACTGCTTAGATAGCCCAAATGAAACTCTTGATAGGTTACCAAGTCTCATGGTTAATATTAGGTGTTGACTAGATTGGATTGAAGGATACCTAGATAGCTGGTAAAATGTTGTTTCTGGGTGTGTCTGTGAGGGTGTTGCCAGAGGAGATTGACATTTGAGTCAGTGACTGGGAGAGGAAGACCCACCGTCAATGTGGGTGGACAGCATCTAATCAGCTGCCAGTGTGACTAGAACAAAGCAAGTGAAAGAAGGTGGAATGAGCTGGCTTGCTGAGTCTTCAGGCTTTTATCTTTTTCCCATGCTGGATGTTTCCATGTGTTCCTCCCACACTCCTGCCCTTGGACGTCAAACTCCAGGTTCTTCGGCCTTTGGACTCTTGAACTTACACCAGTGGTTTTTTTGCCTAGGGTCCTCAGGCCTAAGGCCACAGACTGAAAGCTGCGCTGTCAGCTTCCCTATTCCCTGCTTTTGAGGCTTTTGGACTCAGACTGAGCCACTCCTGGCTTCTTTCATCCCCAGCTTGCAGGTGGCTTATTGTAGGACTTCACCCTGTGATTGTGTGAGCCAATTCTCCCCTTTCATATATATGTATATATCCTATTAGTTCTGTCTCCCTGGAGAACCCTGATTAATACCCCAAGTGAACAAGAATTTTTTTCCACCACAACCTGAAGACGCACCATACATAGACTTAGGCTATAGACATATGTGGAAGGATGGTCTTGAATTCAAATATGAAAGCAGCACCTGAGAAACTGATTCTTAAGAAAGAAAGGGCCGGGCGCGGTGGCTCAAGCCTGTAATCCCAGCACTTTGGGAGGCCGAGACGGGCGGATCACGAGGTCAGGAGATCGAGACCATCCTGGCTAACACGGTGAAACCCCGTCTCTACTAAAAATACAAAAAAAAAACTAGCCGGGCGAGGTGGCGGGCGCCTGTAGTCCCAGCTACTCGGGAGGCTGAGGCAGGAGAATGGCGTAAACCCGGGAGGCGGAGCTTGCAGTGAGCTGAGATCTGGCCATTGCACTCCAGTCCGGGCGACAGAGCGAGACTCCGCCTCAAAAAAAAAAAAAAAAAAAAAAAAAAAAAAAGAAAGAAAGGCAGTTTGAAACCAGCCCATTTCAGATAGAGAGACTTGGAGTTGTACAGACCTGAAGCATTGGACTAATTATAAGCCATGCTCTCTCCTACCGTGAAGAGATGATTTCATTCTATTGTTTGATTAAACACATGATAGTAAAGAATGATAGGTGTAAGGAAAGGAAATTTGGTGATATGAAGTATCATAGCATGGAAACTGTATCCGTCTGCTTGGGCTCCCATTAAAAAATACCATAGACTTGATGGCTCACACAACAGAAATTTATTTCTCACAATGTTAGGGGCTGGGAAGTCCAAGGTCAAAGTGCCTACTGACTCAGTTTCTAGTGAGGGCTCTTCTCCTGGCTTATAGAAAACTGCCTTCCTGCTGTGTCCTCATCTGGAAGATAGAAGGAGAGAGATCTCTGTCTTGCCACAGTCCTATAGGATCAGGGCCTCACCTTTAAGACTTCATTTAGCCTTAATTATCTCTAAAAAACCTGTCTCCAAATACAGTCACATGGGTGTTAAGGCTTCAACATATGAATTTGAGGGGGGTGCGGCAATTCAGTCCATACTAGGAACACACCCTCGTTGCTGAGCTAACGTAGTAATAGAACATTAAGTCCCTGGTGTGTATCACACGATGACACAGAGCACTTTACATATCCATCTCATTTAATCCTTTTAATAGCCTATAAAGAGAGTCCTATTTACAGTGGCAAACTGAGACTTTGTGTTGTGTTTTAAAGCTAGCTTCTACAGTCACCTAATTTTACTTGTAAACAAAATTTTTGCAAAAAGTTGTATCTTTAATACTATTCCTAATTTTAGGAATGTATGCATACTAATTGAAATAAGGTTATGACTAGTGGCTTGAGTGTGAGGTCAACTTTCTATGATAGTACTTTCATCTTTAAGTGGACCAAGATGATTTTCTACAACAAATAATTTAATAAATGTGGTTTCCTATAATTTTTTAAAAACTCAAGGTTACAAGTCCTTGTAATTACTAAACCAAATCTCTCTAAGTTTTAGATTTGTTCACCTCTCTGATGATGTAATATAGAATAATTATAGATAGAATTTATTTTTTTGTATGTAAATATTTGCTCACCCATTCCTTATCTACTGAGAAATTTTAACAAGCAGCTCAGGGTTTTGTCCCCTTCAGTACCTAAGCTATTAGGTATTGGATGTGACTGTTGTTTCAGTGGCTTAGGGCTTCTAGTTTCATTTATAAATTCATCCAGAGATGAGTTAAAGAATATGAGACTGATTATATATTTTGTTCTGTACTTACAATAGGGAAACTGAGACTCAGTGATTATAAACTGTCTCACAACACTTCCAGCAAGAAAAGTAACTTGAAGCTCAAGCTCATTCCTGTAAGATGCATTGCCTTAACCACCCCCCCCCTTTTTTTTTTTTTTTTTTTTTTTTGTATGTTGCTGTGGATGCTCTCCTTTCCTTAATCTGTAGAAGAAATTTCTGAGTTAATAAGTTTTTTTCCAGAGAGTTTTCAAGTATTCCCCTAATGATTCTTATCATATATGGGCTCTCTTTCTCTTTCCCTCATTTTCTTTAACAATTTATTCTAAACAAAACACAAAGAAAGTTTGACTACCAAATTCTCCTCTGCCAATATACAGTTGTATGCAGTCTTTTCTGGTATCTGGTTTTTTGTGATGACATATTTTTAATCATGAATATACTCTTGTGATATGGTTTGTCTGTGTCCCCACCCAAATCTCAACTTGAATTGTATCTCCCGGAATTCCTACATGTTGTGGGAATGACCCAGGAGGAGGTAATTGAATCATGGAGGCTGGTCTTACCCATGCTATTCTTGTGATAGTGAATAAGTCTCACGAGATCTGATGGGTTTATCAGGGGTTTCCACTTTTTCTTCTCTCTCATTTTTCTCTTGCTTCTGCCATGTAAGAAGTGCCTTTCGCCTCTCGCCATGATTCTGAGACCTCCCCAGCCATGTGGAACTGTAAGTCCAATTAAACCTCTTTCTGTTCCCAGTTTCAAGTATGTCTTTATCAGCAGTGTGAAAACAAACTAATACATCCTGTTAAAATTGATGAGTTCCAAGATTTCTTGCTTTGTGGTTGGACTATAAAACATATGTGATCATAGTGGTTCAGGATCTTGGCTGAATTCTGAATTAAAGGGATGTCTACATGAATGGTCCCTTTGGTGACTCCTTGGCAAATTTGAACTTCATGAATGCAGTTCTAGGTTCCATTTCTAGGTACTAAAAGCTTGTAAATTCATCTTCAAAACTAATAGGTTTGTGTCTCTTGGGAGACTCCCGAGGACCATAACTCTTAAATTTGCTCTTGATTTCACGGTTTCAAATGCTCTTAATGATTTTTTCTTTTTAAAGGTTTTCCTTTGTGGTAATGATATTTGCAAGTATTAAAAAAGAATTATTCTTTAGTTTTTGCTATATAATCTTTAATTCAAAGTCCTGGATATGATCTGTATACTTAAAATTGTTTCCAATACAGGAAAGTATGCTCCTTAAGTGTCTGTATTCGTCAGGGTTCTCTAGACATACAGAATTAATAGGATATATACATACATATACATATGTATATATATAAAGGGGAGTTTATTCAGGAGTATTAGCTCACACAATCACACGGTAAGGTCTCACAATAGGCCATCTGCAAGCTGAGGAACAAGAAAGCCAGTCTGAGTCCCAAAGCTGAAGAACTTGGAGTCCAATGTTTGAGGGCAGGAAGCATCCAGCACAGGAGACAGATGCAGGCGTGGAGGCTAGGCCAGTCTAACTTCTCCATGTTCTTCTGCCTGCTTGTTTTCTGGCCATGCTATCAGCTGATTTGATGGTGCCCACCTGGATTGAGGGTGGGTCTGCCTCTCCCAGTCCATTGACTCAAATGTTAATCTCCTTTGGCGACACCCTCACAGACACACCCAGGAACAATGCTTTGCATCCTTCAATCCAATCAAGTTGACACACAGCATTAACCACAACAGGGTCTCTTCTGTGCTGCTCCATGTTTTGAAGAAAGATGCTTAGATGATTTTTGCCATAGCATATCAAGCCAGGGTATAGGAACTATTGAGAACAAACAGAGACTTTCAGAAGACTGGCTACATTTAAGCATTTGCACAGTGCACAGGCAACAAAGCTTTCCTTGGCTATCCTACCATGTAGGACATGAATTTTGCCCACCTGCTGAGTGTAACTCACATGCTTCCCATCTTTAATGTAAGCTTCAGGTTCAATGGGTCAATATTCATCTCAGTGGATAGTTTTTCTGAGGTCTCAGTTTTCTCCAATGTTCCACTGTAAGCACATGAAAGTAGTGCAGCACTGTGTAAGCATAGTATCACCTAGAATGTTTTGTTTGAGGTATGAGTTTTAATTTATCAGAAACTGTGGCACAGTCCCTAAAAGTCTCTAATTTCACAGGGAATTATGAAGTACTACATTTGTTCTATTGGAATACTAAGTAGTAAAGACTGACCTATCAAACTCTGAATTGTGAGTAACTTTCCCCTGGGCAAGAGGCACTTTTTCCATCTTTTTATCCCTGGAGTATATCCTGGTACCTAGTACACAGTAGTTGGTTAATGAATATATACTAAGTAAATATATAAATGTTCAAATATTCCTAATATAGCCCAGGTGGGAAAATTCTCCCATCCACACAACTGCATCTTCCAAACCTGGTTTAATGCTACACTCAATAAAAAGGAAAGAAGATTTTACTGAAGTTTTCTGGGGAAATGAGCAAGCAGAACCAGATTTTACAATCAATATATCTGATTTTCCTTTACAAGATTCCTTTCCCATGACTGTTACTCATCTCCATTCTTTCTCATAGCTTTTATCTTGCTTTTACTTGATGCTTCTCCTTCTAGAAATTCCAGTTTTGTTGTGAGTGAATCAGCTTTGAATTCAACTTATGAACCTCACTCAGTAAAACATAAATGTAGCACTAGCCAAACTGCGACTCCTTGTTTTTTCTTAAGTATGCTCTTTGATAGCAGGGCAGGAGGTGAGAATCTCATTTTTTTGTAACCCATGGTCCCCAGTTTCGGGTATATACTGTGAAAAAGTACCTATTTGTAACTATTGCACCTTGAGTTCTTGTTGTTTCAAAATGTTCCAGGAAGAAGCTCAGCCCTGGAAATACGAAAACATCTCATTTGGATCCAAAAATAACTGAGTAGGAAATTAACTTTGGTGAACTCCCCTCATTACCATACTACAAACCCTGCCCAGGGCGGAGCTTATTCTTCATTCTCTGTATATGTAATATATGTAGAAGTATGAACTGTGTCTGTGCCTGTACCAACTTTACTGTGCCTCTTTGTGCAATGATGCAGCCAAGCAGCCCAATAAAAGCCCTGTTTTCACCATTGTTTGGGAGGGCACTGCTTTGAGGGGACTATCCTGATGTCCTTATTTTTGAAAGTAATAAAATCCGCTTGTTAAATCCTCCTTGGTTGTGGTCATTGGACTGTCACCCAGCAAGCAATAAAGCTCACTCATTGTGTGGGTAACATTTTCACTTCAAGCGTACAATTTATATATGTCCAGTAAATTCTCTTCCAAAGGAGAAATTCTACTGCTAGAACAATAAGGTTCAACTATAACATTCCTCCAATTATTTTCATTTTCTTTCTGTGGCTTCTTAATTTACCTCTGGGACAGATTGTAGTTTGGCATGGAAGGGGTTTTGGATCTTAATTATTTATCTGAATTACAGTAATTTTAGTTGTTAATAGAACTTCTTTATTACTGTAGAAGATTAGGGATTATGTTCCAACTCTGTTACGAAATATCTGTGTGACCTCAATCATTCTAAAACTCTATGTTCTTCAGTAAAATCAAGCTCTTTCGAATTAAACCAGTCAGCGGTTTTCAATCTCAGTTGCACATTGGACTCATCTGGGAGTTTCACAAAATATGACGTCTGATTTAATTTGTATGAAGTAATTCTCAAGCATCTAGAATTTTAAAAGCTCCCCAAGTGATTTTAATGCACAGTTGAGGCTGAGGATTACTAACCCAAGAGCTATGGTGATAATTAAATTAATGTGTATGGAAACACTGATAAACTGGAAAGGATTATGTGAATATAATTTACTTCTAGAGTTTTTATTAAAGTAAAACCGATAAAGCATTCTAAAGTCTTTCTTTCATGCCCATAGGTGGAAGAACCAAGCTGTCTCAGTTTGCCTGGAACTTTCTTGGTTTTAATACTAAAAATCCCATATCTTGGGAAATCCCTCTGTCCTAGGCAAAATGTGATAGTTTATCACCCTAACTGCAGCTGTTATTGCACAAGTGAGATTTCAGGTTTACAGAGTTCAAGAAGAATGTGTTTATCTCTTTTCTATTTCTTACAGTGCTAGGATATTCAATAGAGCTATAAGTTAAAAGAACAGAACTCCTATCTGAATTGAATTGAATATATTTAAATGTTTCACTATCTTCTCTCTGCCTCTAAAAAACCCTTTCTATATTCTTCTCCTTGTTTTCCATGTTTTTATTTAGGATAGTTTCTCAACCTGAAATGTCTTTCTTCTCCATCTTTACCCAACTTTTAAGGTTTTTGGGATTTTGGTGATTATCTAATCTTGAAAGAAAAAAGTAAGGCAGGTAATAGCATTTGTGTTGAAAATTACCTTGGTGATGACTTTTCCCCCTTAAAAAACATAAAATTTACACTAACAGTTAGAATCAAATAGAATGTGTATGCTTAAAACGTGCTGAATAAAAAATGACTTTCTATAGGTCACTTTGTCCCAACTGGCATAACGGCTTGATTTAGTAAATTTGCTCTGATAAGTCAAGTAGATCAATTGATTCAGTAGTAATTAGGACCCTACTTTGCTGCCTGACCCTGATAGGAGAAGTCAAACCAGTGAAAGCCTTGCCCTTAAGTGATGGGATGATGTGTATGTGTTTGTTTCTGTTTTGTGTGCATGTTTGTGTGTGCTGGTGTGTGTGCTTGTGTATGTGCTTGTGTGGTAATAGTGCTGGGTGATAGGGTTGAAGTCTTGAATTGTATCTCCTATGATTCCCATTGTTGTGGGACTCAGTGGGAGATAATTGAATCATGGTGGTAGTTTCCCTTATACTGTTGTCATGGTAGTGAACAAGTCTCATGGGATCTGATGGCTTTATAAGGGGAAACCCCGTTCACTTGGCTCTCACTCTTCTCCTTGTCTGCCACCATGTGAGATGTGCCTTTCACCTTCTGCCATGATTGTGAGGCCTCCCCAGCCACGTGGAACTATACATCCACTAAATCTCTTTATTTTGCAAATTGCCCGGTCTCGGGTATGTATTTATCAACAGCATGAAAATGGACTCATGCAAGAGACTCTCTGTCATTGTCTGAATCTAGCTCCCTGTTGGAGGAGAAGTCTGAGTTATGCATTTTCAACGCTTTCAGATCCCATGGTATAATGGCAACCATAGAAGGGTGGGGAAGACACTGAATATTAGTAGACAACATCTAGCAAATTACCACATTGACTTTAACTTTATAACTAGGGAAGACAACTGACTCCATATAAGAAAATTACTTTCTGGTAGAATTTGATTTTAATGTTAATAATTTGAAGTCACAAATGGTACACTTCTTGGCTCCTATTGTTGTCCAGGGAACAGACTGAAGGAAGGTCACCACCCATCTCACTGCCTGGAGCATGCCATACACTCAATAAATGGTGGTTGTCATTACTGTTAGAGCAGCATGAAAGGCAATTAGCTCTTGGCAGCATATTCAGGCCACAAGCCTGAGTCACTCAGGAAACTTGGGCATTGGCCACAGAAATCAGTGTCTCTACCACATAAAAAATGGACAGCTGATTGGAAAAACAACATGTTGAGCTTTGGTCTTTTCACATCACACTCTACACCTCATTGCCCAGCATTGCCAACATTTTTGAATTTATCCTTGAAGATTCTTTCTCTCTCTCTTGATGTTCTCAGTTTATTCAACAAATGCTTATTGAGTACCTGCTGTATGAAAAGCACTGTCCTGGGAACCAATGAAATAGAAATTTGACAGTTAATGGCTACCTTTATGGGTTGATAATGAAGCAGGTAGAGGAGGAATTGTGTGTGTGTGTGTGTGTGTGTGTATTTGGGAACCTGGTGCATATTATGCCATAGGTACTGGTGATAAAGCTGAAATAATAATTTTCTCCTTTTTAGGAATGTGTTGGTGTAGTAGGAGGGCTACGACAGGTACGAAAGAGAGTTTGGGGGGATTTAGATATTAAAGAGTTCATAAAAAGAAGAAATGCATTCCTGCTGGATTTGCTGCTAAACATTTTAAAGAGAGTCAAAAGGTGAAGAAATTGAAAAAGTTAATAATATTGGGGCATATCCCAAGGACACAGGTGCTAACTTAAAGGGATTCCTACTCGCAAAATCTGGGACAATTAGAGTGCAAAATAATCAACAGTAGTAAATGGTCAACCATCAAAAAATCAGTAATCTAATTTATCTTAATAATAAATAGACAGATAGATGGATAGATGGGGGTGAAGGGAGTTATTGCTCACAGTTCTTGCTAACTGGTAAATGTAGAGAGATTGTGGGGTATGGAAAATCATCATTTTACAATCATTAAATAGTGTTTCAGGCAAAACTTATCAGTTAAATGTTTAATCGAAGCAGAAATTCTTATAAGAAGCAGCATGTTTACATTCTTATAAAGTGTTTCTCCCAATTGCAAATTAGTTGTGAAGGAAAAATAAAAGGTAACCATACAATAGTTTTAACAATGTATATTACCATTAGCAATGTATGAGTTGGTCTACATTCTTGTCTGTTTGAATTTTAGCTATTTTCATGAGCTTGAACTCTGGCAACTCAAAAGCCAGAGTGTCTTCTTACCTCCAAACAATTGCACTAGTTTTCCTGCAATGGTTCTTAACCAGGGTAAAATGGCTGAAATGACAGAAATAGAATTCAGAATATGGATAGGAATGAAGATAGAGATTCAGGTGAAAATGAAATACTCAATCTGAGGAATCTAAGTAATACAATAAAATGATACAGGATATGAAAGATAAAATGGTCCTTTTAAGAAAGAACCAAGCTGATCTGAGAGAGATGAAAAATTCACTTCAAGAATTTCAGAAGCAGAATAGACCAAGCTGAGGAAAGAATCTCAGAGTTTGAGGACTGGTTCTCCAAAATAACTCAGTCACATAAAAATAAAGAAAAAACAATAAAGAATGTAAGAAAGCTAACAAAGATACTTAGGACCTGCACTCGATATTTGACCAAAAGGACGAGATATCTACAGAATTTTCAACCAAGAAGCAACAGAACATGCACTCTTCTCATCTGTATATGAGACATACTCTAAAATTGACCACATGATCAGCCATAAAACAATTCTCAGCAAATTAAAAAAAAAAACCCCAAACAGAAATTATAACAACCACGCTCTTGAACCACAGTGCAATAAAAATAGAAATCAATACTAAGAAAATTGTTCAAAACCATACAATTACATGGAAATTAAACAGCCTCCTCCTGAATGACTTTTGGGTAAACAATGAAATTAAGGCAGAAATTAAGAAATTCTTTGAAACTAATGAGAACAAAGATACAACATACCAGAATCTCTGGGACACAGCTAAAGCAGTGTTAAGAGGAAAGTTTATAGCACTAAACATCCATATAAAAAAGTTAGAAATGTGTCAGTTGAATAACCTAGCATTGCAATTAAAAAAACTAGAAAAACAAGAGCAAACCAACCCCAAAGCTAGCAGAAAAAGAATCCAATTTAGACCTTAACTGAAGGAAATTAAGATGTGAAAAGCCATAAAAAAGATCTGTGAGTCCAGTTTTTTTTTTTTTTTGAAAACTAGATAAGATTGATAGACCACTAGCTGTACTAATAAAGAGAAACAATAAATATGATCAGAAACAACCAAAATGACATTACCATCAACCCTAAAGAAATACCAATAATCTTTCAGAGTACTATGAACACCTCTATGCATATGCAGAGACTAGAAAACCTAGAATAAATAAATACATTCCTGGAAACATATAACCTCCCAAGATTGAACCAGAAAGAAATTGAGTCCCTGAAGAGACCAACTGAGTTCTGAGATTGAGTCTGTAATAAAGGGCCTATTACAACAACAACAACAACAACAACAAAAAGTCCAGGACTAGATGGATCAACAGCTGAATTTTATCAGATATATAAAGAAGAGCTGGTAAAACAATGAACTGGTAAAGCTATTCCAAAAGTAATGAGGAGGAGGGACTCCTTCCTAACTTATTCTATGAGGCCAGCATCACTCTGATACCAAAACTTGGCAGAGACACAACAAAAAAAGAAAACTTCAGGCCAATATCCTTTATGAACATTGATGCAAAAATCCTCAACAAAATACTAGCAAATGGAATCCAGCAACATTGTCAAAATGCTAATCCACCACCATCAAGTAGGCTTGATCCCTGGGATGCAAGGTTGGTTCAACATATGCAAATCAGTAAATGTGATTCATCACATAAATCAAAACCAAAAACCACATGATCATCTCAATAGATGCAGAAAAGGCTTTTGATAAAATTTGACATCACTTCATATTAAAAACCCTCAACAAACTAGGCAACGAAGCGACATACCTCAAAATAATAAAGAGTCATCTATGAGAAACCCACAGCAAGTATCATATTGAATGGGCAAAACCTGTAAGCATTCCCCTTCAGAACTGGAACAAGACAAGGTTGCCCACTCTCACCCCTCCTATTCAACATAGTACTGGAAGTCCTAGTCAGAGCAATCAGGCAAGAGAAAGAAATAAAAGGCATCCAAATAGGAAGAGAGGAAGCCAAACTATCTTAGTTTGCAGACGAAATGATTCTATACCTAGAAAACCCGAAAGTCTCTGCCCTAAAACCCCTAAATCTGATAAACAGCTTCAGCAAAGTTTCAGGATACAAAGTCAATGTACAAAAATCAGTAGCATTTCTATAAACCAAGAACATCCATACTGGGAGCCAAATCAAGAATGCAATCTCATTCACAATAGCCACAAAAGAGCAAAATGACTAGAAATACAGCTGGTCAGATAGGTGAAAGATCTGTATCATAAGAATTACAAAACATTGCCAAAAGAAATTAGAGATACACAAGCAAATGGAAATACATGCTATGCTTTGTAAACGAAGAATTATATTGTTATAATGGCCATACTTGTCAAAGCAATTTATAGATTCAATGCTATTCCTATCAAATTATCAATGACATTCTTTACAGAATTAGAAAAGTATATTCTAAAATTCATATGGAACTAAAAAAGAGTAGTACAAATAGCCAACGCAATCCCAAGCAAAAAGGACAAGGCATGAAGCATCACATTACCTGACCTCAAACTACATTACAAGGCTAGTATAACAAAACCAGTATGGTACTGGTATGAAAATAGACAGACCAATGGAACAGAATAGATAGCCCAGAAATAATGTTGCAAACCTACAACCATCTGATCTTTGACAAAACTGATATAAACAAGCAATAGGGAAAGACTCCCTATTCAACAAATGGTGCCAGGGTAACTGGATAGCCATATGCAAAAGACTGAAACTGAACATCTTCCTTACACCATATACAAAAATCTACTCAAGATGAATTAAGGACTTACATGTAAAATCTAAAACTATGCAAACTCTGGAAGATAACCTAGGAAATGCCATTTTGGACATTGACCCTGGCAAAGATTTCTTAATGAAGATGCCAAAAGCAATTGTAACAAGACCCAAAATTGACAAATGGGATCTAATTAAACTAAAGAGCCTCTGCACAGCAAAAGAAATTATCAACAGAGTAAACAGACAATCTAGACTGGGAGAAAATCTTTGTAATCTATACATGTGACAAAGGTCTAATATCCAGAATTTATCAGTAACTTAGGCAAAAAATAAACATCCCCATTAAAAAGTGGGCAAAAGACATGAACAGACACTTTTCAAAAAAAGATACACACACGGCCAACAGACATATGAAGAAATGCTCAGCATCATTAATCATTAGAGAAATGTAGATCAAAACCACAATGAGATACCATCTCATACCAGTCAGAGTGACTATTATTAGAAAGTCAAAAAAATAACAGATCTGGAGAAGCTGTAAAGAAAAGGGAATGCTTGTATGTTGCTTGTGGGAGTGTAAATTAGTTCAGCCATTGCGGAAAGCTGGTTGGAGATTTCTCAAATAATTTAAAAAAGATCTATCACTCAACCCAGTAATCCCGTTACTGGTTATATACCCAAATGAGTATAAATCATTCTACCATAAAGACGTATGCAAGTGTATGCTCATTGCAGTGCTATTCACAATAGCAAAGACATAGAATCAACTTAAGTGCCCATTAATATTGGACTGGATAAAGAATATGTGATACATATACACCATGAAATACTACATAGCCATAAAATGAATGAGATCATGTCTTTTCCAGCAATGTGGATGAATCTGGAGGCCATTATCCTAAGCATGTTAACCCGGGAACGGAAAACCAAATGCTACATGTTCTCACTTACGAGTGAGAGCTAAACATTGAGTGCACATGGACACAAAGAAGGGAACAACAGACACTAGGGCCTACTTGAGGGTGGAGGGTGCAAGGAGGGTGAGGATCGAAAAACTACCTATCAGGTACTATGCTTATGATACTAGGGTGATGAAAGAATATGTACCCCAAACCCCTGTGACATGCAATTTCCCTGTATAACAAACTTGCATGTATACCCCTGAACCTAAAATAAAAGTTAATAAAAACAAAACAAAAAAATGCCTAAATCTGAGATATAAAGGAAAATTAATCTTTTCCTTGTAGTTTTGGGTTTCATTCTTCTTTTCTGAAATCACAGACAAAAAGCTCTCTAGCAAAATAGGAAGAAATACCTATGTATAGACAATAATCCATTCCAAGAGGTTTATCAACAAAGAGCTAAAATGGTGAAGAATTTAAAGCCTTTCATTCTATTTTATTTTGATTGCTTTTAGGTCTGAGCCAACTGTGTTAGATGTAAAGGAGTTTTACATCTGTCTCTAGCTTCAAAGGCATCTACTTTTTCAACCTTCCTAAATGAGAAAAACACAGTCTTTTAGAGGTGTGCTAAAAGATCCAGGTTGCCAAGGCTATAAGTACCCCACTGACACAATATGATTTTCTGTGTCTATACTTTTTACTTGCATCTGCAGGCAGTGGATAAGTGTCTGAAAAGTAATCCAGTCTCAATCTAGGCATACAATTGTGTTCATGGGAATATCTATCCCCCCTTAGGCGGAAATGGAGAGATTCAGAAATACACATGAATTAACCTGGTAAGTCCTCAGGCAAATTGGTGATTGAAAATATTGCAAAAAAGACTTTCAGTCCTTAGGCTTTTCTGATTCATTTAAAAACCTTATCCTCCTGATATGCAAAAGGTAGTATGGAAGGATTTGATGGAGTACTGATGAGGAAGGTAAGTGACTAGAATACCTGCCCAGATGTGAGAAACCATCTTTACACAAGGGCTCAAGGGGACATTCGGAAAGAGAGACCCCGAGACAGCCGACCTTGGGGCCATGAAGCGAGACCAAAAGGTGTATCTAAGAAACATTCTGTCTGTTGGTTTTACAGGCCTGGGCAGAACTAGCCAGTGGAGTTGGGTGGAGGGAGAAATGTGGTATGATAAGGTGATGGTCTCTATTCTTTTTCAAGGCAGTGGTTTCTGTAGGTCACCAAAATAACAAACAAAAACCGCCCAGCTTTGTGTGTAGTAGATAAAATGACTCTATCCTTTCTTCGCCAAGGATCTAAAAATAATTTATTTCTGTCTGAAGTTATCTTTGATACTTTTAAAGTATTAAAACAAAAGTATTTAATACTTTTAAAGTATTGGAAGTATTGTTTTTAATACTTTTAAAGTATTAAAAGCAATTAAACAATTTAAAAAGCAATTGCTCTTAGTATGTTCTCTTATAGAAAGACGCTTGGGGGTAGGTGTTCAGTGTGTCACCTTCTCATAACAAATACTTTCAAGCCTAGAAAGCTATTACCTGTGTTGGGATTTGGTCAGCCATTATTCATTAATTTAATGGGTAAATTAATTGATAAATTAATTCATTAATTACCCTGCGAACAGACAGGGTAACATTCCACTTCCTCTCCACTTATGTTAAATGCTGTTGATTCCTTGCTTATGATGGCCGTGGGCTTGAGACAAGGCAACCACTGGACTCAGATCAGAGTTCAGACTCTATTTTCAGAAATACCTGGTTTTTAGATCCCAGCTTCATTGTGCAATAGCTATGAGACCAGTTTCTGCACATGTAAAATGGAGGGCATAATGGTATGTACTAATACGGTGGCTGTGAGATTTAGGATATTGCATAAAATATAGCAATGCGGATGGCACACAGGGAAGCACTCAAGAATGTTAGCATTTATTTATATTCATTATCACTTTCATTATTATTATCTGTAAGTACCATATCTAACCATACCCTAAATCTACTTCTAATGATATTCTCATATAATTTTTGGAATTTAAACTTTCTGTTACATGAGAGAGAGGTGGGTAATAAAGAAGGTATATGACAAAGAAAATGAGGAAAGGAAGAAAACAGGGGTTCTGTTTTAAATAATCTTATACCTTTAAGTTGGAAAGCAGAATTAACAACCTTCCCCCCAGGAAACACTGAAAACTTTGTGCACTGGAAATAATTGTTTTAAGATTGTAAGTTTCGGATCATTACACTTTGTAAACTTCAATATAGTTAGGCAGAAATGCCTAACCATTTTCTGATACTTCTGCATAAAGAAGTACTTTAAAATTGTATCTTGAGGTTATGATACTCTTATCAGGTTTTCTCATAATTTATTCAATGCTGAGTTTCACAGCCTCATACATAGAGTTATTAAATATGGAAATGTACAACTGCAAATGATCATTGTGCTATTAATGTAAATCTTACAGTTTATAGATGAGGAGAAGGAAGACAAAGGAGGTGAAATAACATGCTTTCCTTTATACAGTGAATTAGGGCAAAAATATAAGTTTATTAACTTCCTAGGCTAGGGTTTTGTTTTTTCCCCCAATTCACCTTCTATCTAAAATAAATAAATAAATAAATAAATAAATACATTTTAAAAGTTGTGCACATTTAAGAATGAAAAGTACTGTATACGTTTGGCTTATTTTCTAATTTTCCTGAATGTAAATGATTACTGTAGATCAGTAATTCTTCTTTCTTTTAGTTTTTTTATTGTGAAATGTACATAACAATGTTTATAATTTTAAATATTTTTAAGTGTGTAATTCAGTGGCATTAAATACATTCCCAATGCTATGTATTCATCACCATTATTATACCTCCCAATTTTTTTTCATCCCAAGCATAACATGTACCTACTAAACGATAATTCCCCCCCATCTCCCTGTAGCCTCTGTTGACCTCTATTCCACCTTCTGCCTCTATGAATTTGGCTATTCTAGATACTTCATACAGGTGAGATTACACAATATCATCCTTCTGGCTTATTTAACTAAACATAATGTTTTCAAGGTCCACCCATGTTACAGCATATATCAAAATTACATTTCTTTTTATGATTGAATTATATTCCATTGTATGTACATACCACATTTTGTTTATTCATTCTTCTGTTGATAGACAATTGGGTATTTCCACCCTTTTGCTATTGTGAATAAAGTTGCTTTGAATGTTGGTCTACAGATATTTGTTTGAGTCCCTTCTTTCAATTATTTTGTATATAATCCATAAGTGGATTGCTGGGTCATATGGTAGTTCTATGTTTAACTTTTTGAGAAACTGCCAAACTATTTTCCACAATGGCAGCACAATTTTGCATTTCCACCAGCAATGCATAAAGGTTCAAATCTCCCTGCATCCTTGTCAACACTTGTTATTTTCCTTTTTTAAAAAAATGCTAGAAATCCTGGTAGGTGTGACTGGATCAATAGTTCTTAAACAGGAGAATGATTTTGTCCACCCAGAGAAAGTTTGACAATATCTGGAGACAATTCTGGTTACAATTTGGGGAGAAGGAATTTTGCTACTGGCCTCTGGTGCATAAAGGCCACAGATGCTGTTAATTATCTTACAATGCACAAGACACCCCATTCTCTGACTACAAAGAATTGTCTGGCCCACAATACCAATAGTGCTGAAGTTAAGATACCTTTCTCTAGATACAAGTCCAGTAGTTGGAGCTAGGTTTCTGATACTCATTCATTTTTAAATTTTTGCCATTGAAAGGGCATTATGATATGAAACAGATTCCTTAACACTAGATGGCACAGAGATGAGTTTTTGTGAAATAATGAAATGTAGGACACTGGGAGATACAAGACTTTTCTTGGAAATTCATACAGAGCAATTAGCAGGCTTATCTGATGAACTCTGTATTGGTCTGTTTTCATGCCGCAGATAAAGACATACCCAAGACTGGGCAATTTACAAAAGAAAGAGGTTTAATTGGACTCACAGTTTCACGTGGCTGTGGAAGACTCACAGTCATGGCAGAAGGCAAGGGGAAGCAAGTCACGTTTTACATGGATGGCAGCAGGCAAAGAGAGAATGAGGAAGAGGCAAAAGAGGAAACCCTAGATAAAACCATCAGCTACCATGAGAAAAGCCTGGCGGATGCCTCTCACAATATGTGAGAATTATGGGAGTACAATTCAAGATGAGGTTTGGGTGGGGACACAGAGCCAAACCGTATTTAACTTTATCTAGAATTAATCACCCAAATTATAGTGATACCACTGCCACTTGTGATATTACCTCAAAGCATCTCTTTGTACTGAACTTATACCAAGTCAGAAGTTCCCTGGGAATTACCACAATAGTCCCAAACCTTCTTGAAACATGAAACCAATAAGAGAGAAAAATTCACCTATATCAAAGAAAAACACAGTCTGTCATTGAATCTTTTTGAAATTACTCATTATATGTAGATTGAAGACCTTTAGTTAACATAACTCTTTATGAGAGAAAATTTAATTAAATATTTATACGGTGCCCAGACATCCTGTTTTCAGTACAAGGAATATTACTGAAGGCATCTACTGTGTGCTCAGCACTGTTCTATTCTTAGGGAAAATATGACAATGCTTAAATAATGTCTCAGTTTTGTGGAGTATACATGCATGTTTCTCTTAAATCAAAAGTATGTACTTGATATAACTTATGATGTAATGCCATGTAATAATAAAGTCACATTTTGACTAATGCAGGTGGAAATGTTGATTGCTTATTATTAATTGAAACAAAAGTGTAAATTGTATAAATTGAATTCTACCTTAAGGACTGAATTTGTATATTTACTATTTATTATTTCAATATATATTATGCATATGCCTGAAGGAAAGACAATGATAGTATAGCTAACTGGTAACTGCTTAGCTGGGAAGGTACAGGTTTTTTCCAAATATTTTCTCAATTTTTAAAGATTTTCCACATGCATTAATTATAATTCAAAGTATATAGTACTTATTAAGAACATAAGATTAACCTATCTTAGATGATTGTTGACTACCCCTGCACCCAAGGGGAACAATGTCTACTCAAACCCTTCTCAGGGATGGGGAAAGAAGAACATGGAGGAAGATTCAGAAATGAATCCCATGAGTCTATGTTGTCTGGACAATTCATGGAAGTCTACTAGGAAAGAACGATGAAGTGTGAGACTGAAGTAAGGGCTGTGCTTCGCAAGTTTCATGTGCACAGAAATCACCAGGAGGTCCACTTTATTCCTAAGGAATAAAAACTTTATTTATGCCACTTTATTCCTAAGGATTATTTGCCCACATGTAAAATCTCGTGTGTGTGTGTGTGTGTGTGTGTGTGTGTGTGTGTTGTGGGGAAAGTAGCTGGGATAGGGTAGGAAAGAGTCACCAGAGAACCAAGTAGGTGCATCTTTCTAGGCCTCATAGAGGGAAAGAGAGAGAGAAACAGTGGTAGGGAAGATCTGCTTATTTAATGAATGCACAACACTTCTCAATGGGAAGCCTTTTTACTTCCAGGATTATTCCATAGATTGACCCTGAGGATTGATTTATTAATATCTGTAATTCTATGCATTTGACAGGCTAATAATAATACTATTTTCTTTATGCCTATGGCACTAGAGCTGCATTTTGAGGACTTTTCCAGGAAGCTCTATGGAGGAAAATAGCTGGAAGACCACTCAGAAATGGAATGAAGGCTCGTATTTCCTTAATCCAGTTGGGAGTCACTTATGAATGCAAGGTCAGGGAATCAAAATCTAATCACAGAGTTTCCCTTACTGCCTAAAACACCAGTTAAAATCAAGAGGATTGCGAATTACAGATTAGCTTTGCTATACAATATTGTTTTCCTATTATTAATATTACTATTTTGTCTGTGATTATCTTGTACTCATTAGGAATCAATGAAATCTAGGTCAGAGCAGGGATGGGGCTTTGTGCCCACTGGGTAAGGAATGTATTAGTTATCTATTGTGGCATAAAAATTACTCCAAAATTTAGTAGCTTAAAACAATACATATTTATTATGTCACAGGTTTTGTGAGCCAGGGATCTGGACACAGTTTAACTGGGCCATCTGCTTTTCCCACAGGGTGCAATCAAGGTGTTGTTAACTGTGGCTGCAATCATCTAAAGATTTGACTGGAGAAAGATCCATTTCCAAACTCATTCACGTTGTTGTTAGCAGGATTCAGTTCCTCAAGAGTTGCTGGATTTAGGGCTTCGGTACCGCTGGCTATTGTTTGGAAGTAACTCTCCTTTGCCACATGAGATTCCCTACAATGCGGTTTACAACATGGCAACTTTGTAAGAGCAAGCAAGCAAGAAGAATCTGTGTGTGTGCGTGCATGTGTGTGTGTATGCAAGGGGAGAGAGAGAGAAGGGTGGGGGGCAGGCAATGTTAGCAAGATGGAAGTTAGCAATTTGTAAGCTAATCTCAGCAGTAACATCCCGTCACCTTGTAGGATTCTATTCATTAGAAACGAATCAATGGACACAGCTCACACGCAATGGTAAGGGGATTACACAAGGCCATGAATACCAGGAAGTAGGGGTCATTGGAAACCCTTTTAGAAACTGTCCACTCTAAGGCCCCTACAATCTTATAGCATTGCCTACATGGCATCAAATTTTGAGAAAAATCAGAGAATCTCACACTGAGCTATCCAAATTTTGAGGATGGCCCAAGGGACTTAGCCTTGAGTCCGTTTGGGCCTCAGGGACTGAACAGGGCCAGGGTATCCTAGAGGCCTGAATGCAGTTGAGCAAGTATTTATTGAGTGCCTACTAATTCTAGAGGCTTGTGCTAGCCATTGTGAAGATTACAGGAGGAAGCAAGAAAATGAACTTAATACGTGCCTGGCCCCATGCTAGCTGCTTTCCTGTTCATCATTTAGTCTAGAAAGTGAGAAAGCTGAGACTCAGTAGCGTTAAAATGTTGCTTAGCAGTGGGGATGATATTTAAATACAGAACTGCCTCACTGTTAGACTCTTCTTTTCCCCATTAAATACCATTATACACTCTTTAAAAGAATTAGCCAAGTGTGACAAAATCTCAACACAAATGAAAGTATTGTTCCTATATCCACAGTTATCCCAGAATTGATTTTATTGACTTAATTTCGGCGTGATACATCAAGCTACTCTGAAGAGTGTAAGAAAGAATTTCCATCATGTGTCTCTTAAGGATGTAGATCATTATATCTCACAGTGTCCTCTCTAGCAAGATTTTCATTAAGAGCTGCTATTCTTCTAGTAAGTAAATGTTTAGTTGTCATTTTATGGACAGCTTTCCCATTTTGGAAAACGGTGAGCCATGTATTTGGTTGTCAGAAAGCTCAAAGCCAAAAGCGTGAGGGCTCTGATGATATTAATTTTTAATCTCACTCCTGAATCTGATGTGCTTGTACTCTTGATTTAATTTCTACTCTCAGGACATTATTTTTAAGTTTACACTTTCATTTATTATATATACCTTTTTAAGCAATATTGAAATACTTATGAAACAAGATGGAATATAATCAATGAATAAAAGTTAACTGTACATAATCTACTTGAAACTAGAAAAAAAAAGGTTTTAAGTGCTACACGGTGCCATAGCTATAGCTGAAGTAGGATTTCAGATGAGAGAGAATGAAAACAATGTGGATTGATGCAGTATTGCAGTTAATCAAAGTGTAAAATTAACCCTTCTACTTTAGGGAAAGGCTCTTCTGGGGCCACAAGGGCCCAAAAAGTTTGTCACCTCAGAATGGTAATAAGAGGAGAATGAATGGCTTGTAAATCCTAGTGAGTTATCTTATTTCTCATTGGTTCCATACTTGCCACTTCAGCTAATACTTTCTGAAGCCCTCTCTAGGCAGTGTGGCTATAAAGATTGTGCTGCCAAGGCTCACTGAAGTTGTGGCTTGCCTGAGGTCACCACTTAGGAGTGAAATATAGGGATCCTAACACCCATTCAATTTACTTTATTGGATCAATTTTCGATCTCCTTCAAGAGAAGATTCTATTAATGTTTAACGCAGAAACTTCTCCTATCAGTAGGTGGAGCTTTGTGACTTGCAGACAGTCACATTCTTCTCTTTACCATTACTTCTGAATCTTCTCTTCATCCATTCTTTCTCAAACTCCTCTTCTTCCTCCTTTCTTCTTTCTCTTCTATCCTTTCACCCTTCTTTCTTGATTCACATTGACTTTATTGCCATGCTGCCTATATTTTACAATTCTAAAGGTTCAGACTTCAAAGTCCTGTCATCTGTCTATTGGATTGCCTGGCTCTTTAAGGCAAATGTCCTAAGACTCACTCGTGACCAGCACCTTCAGGGTGAAGAAGATACCTACCTGGTCCTTCTCCACTGCTTCCCTGTCTGGGCTTCTCATGCATGTACAAGATTGACCTTCCCATCATGAGAACCACAATTGGCTTGCTCACTTTGTTCCTTCTCTAAGACCCAGGCATCATTGCATGTATGCGTCAAATTTAGTGACTGATTAAACCTGCATCCCTGATCAACCTATCAACCTCTTGCCTTAGAACACTTTTCACTACCTGATACACTCATTTATTTATTTGTTGACAGTCTCTCACTGATGTTATGTAAGCTTGATGAAAACCCACACCGTGCCTTGAGTTTACCATTCTAGCACTAACCCAGAATAGAACTTGGCATAGAGTGAACTATACAGAATTGATCTTAGAGCCTTGATGCTCAAAGTCTGGCCTGAGCATCAGCAGCATTGGGAGCTTGTTTATCTCAGGCTCTACCCCAGACTAACTGAATCAGAATCTGATTTTAGTAAAATCCCCAGTGATTTGTGGGCACCGCATTAAAATATGAGAGCCACTGCTCCAGAGGAGCCCTTATAAGGTGCAGCTAGAGCTACACAGCCAACCTGCCACTACCAGAACCTGGAGAATGAACACTCAGAGGTTCAATTCAGTAATAGGCGCTCAGCACAAGTAGCCTCTACTATTGTCAATGCTTTTTTAAAAAAAAATGTAAAAAACACATACATAAAATTTACCATCATTTTTAAGTGTACAGTTGAGTAGTGTTTATTATATGCATACTTCTATACATCAGATTTATTTTTCACCTTGCAAAACTGAAACTTTATACCCACTAAACAACAACTCCCTCTTTTCTCTTCTCCCGGCCCCAGGCAAAAACCATCCTACTTTCTGTTTCTAAGAGTTTGATTATTTAGTTACCTCTTATAAGTGAAATAATGCAATATTTGTCTTTTTGCAACTGGCTTATTTATTTCACTTAGAATGTCATCAACATTCACCCATGTTGTAGCCGGTGAAAGGATTTTCCTTCTTTTTTTTAAGGCAAAGTAATATTCTATTGTATTATAAACCACATTTTATTTATCCATTGATCTGTGGATAGACATTTAGATTAGTCCACCTCTTGGCTGTTAGAATAATACTACCACGAACATGGGAGTACAGATATCTGTTTGAGACCTCGTATTCAATTCTTTTGGGTCCATACCCTGAAGTGAGAATGCCGGATCACATGGTACTTCCATTTTCATTTTTGGATAAATCTCCATGCTGTTTTCCATAGTGGCTGCACCATTTTATATTCCCATCAACAGTGCACAAGCATTCCAACTTCTTCACATCCTAACCAACACTTGTTATTTTTTAATTTTTTAAATTTTTTTGCTAGAACATGTTAATAGATGTGAGGTAACTACATCCCATTGTAGCTTTGATTTGTGATGATTAGTGATGTTGAGCATCTTTCCACATGCTTGTTGATCATTTGTATATTTCTTTGTAGAAATGTCTATTCAAATCCTCTGCCCATTTTTAATTGATTTTTTTTGTTATTAGGTGGTAGGAGTTATTTAATATTCTGGGTATTAATTCCCTATGAGATATATGGCTCACACATTTTCTTCCATTTGGTAAGTTGCCTTTTAACTCTGTTTCTTCTGCTGTGTAGAAGTTTTAAAGTTTGATGTAGTCCTATTTGTCTATTTTTGTTTTTGTTACCTGCGCTTTTGGTGTCATATTCAAGAAATCTTTACTAAATTCAATGTCACAGAGCTTTTCCTCTATGTTTTCTTCTAGAATTTTTATAATTTCAGGTCTTACATTGAGGTCTTTAATCCATTTTGAGTTAATCTTTGCGTATGGTGCAATGTAAGAGTTCAACTTCATCCTTTTGCATGTGGAGATCTAGTTTTTCTAGCACCATTTGTTGAAGAGACTATCCTTTCACCCTTGTGTAGTCTTGGTATGCTTGATCATTTGACTACACATGTGAGAATTGATTTCTGGGATCTTTATTTTGTTTCATTGGTCTATATGTCTGTCTTTATGCCACTACCAGGCTGTTTGATTACTATAGCTTTGTAATATGATTTGAAATCAGGAAATTTGATACCTTCACTTATGCTTGTTCTTTGAAAATTATTTTGACTATGTAGGGACCTTTAAAATTCGATATGAATTTTATGATTTTTTTTCTATTCTGCAAAAACTGCTGTTGGAATAGCATTCAATCTTTGGATTACTTTGAGTAATATGAACATTTTAACAAGATTAAGTCTTCCAATCCACAAATATGGAATGTTTTTTGACTTATTTGTGTCTTTAATTTCTTTTAAAAATATTTTATCATTATCAGTGTAAAAGTCTTTTGCCTCCTTGGTTAAGTTTATTCCTAAGTATTTTATTCTTTCTGGTGCACCATCACTGCTTTTTGACCTGCACAGTGCTGGGGAATGCACATCATGACACTACTCAGGAATACTCATATTTTTTATGACCTTGCTAGATGGCAATAGTAGCCAAAATCTGCAGGAAGATTTCTCCACCTCATTTCCCTTTCCACATCTCATAGAACCTATATCTGATACAGAACCTTAGCAGCAAGAAAATCAGCAAAATTAAGTTTTCGACTTTCCACCTTCTCTAATAGAATGAGGGTAGAAGAGAGGCTGAGTGAGCCACTCCAAAGTAGCTGTTCCAGAGCATGAACAGTGCTCGTGCTCTCTCTAGATCCTCTCTCATCCCTTATACTGGTTTTATGCACCCATCACCCTAATTCTGTGCTTCCCTGCTAAACTAGAACCTTCAACTTTCATTAGAGGGTTACTCTTGAGCTATTGGAGTCACTCCCTCCCACCAGGAATTCTCCCCCAACCTCCATCTGGGAGTTTACCTACTGACTGCCTGACTGCCCATCAGGCAGTGGCCTGTACCAATGATTGGCTGGTATAAGAGTAAAGCAGGCCAGGTGAGGCTGGGAGTCAGCCTGAAATCCTGTCTTTTCTTGGCTTTTCCCCTTTCCCTATTCTGCTTACATTATTCCCATTACCAGCTCCCTGGGGAGCATTTCCTTAAATACTTGGCACAGATACTCTCGCCTTAGGCCCATCTGCTTCCAAAAAACTAGGCCTAAGACAGTATGGACAGCATGTATGATGTAGCTAAGAAATATTTATGCTCAGATTTTAACTGTTTCCTCACATACTGCTTTATTAAAACTGTTAATCTGCAATCCGTATAACCTTTTCCTTCAGGCATAAAGTTAGTGTTTCAATTAAAAGAATGGACATTGTTTTCTCTAGTCAGACATATTTTGTGAATTAATGCTTGCTGATTATAAATTTATTATTCCCTGGATGCTTAAAGAAAAAAAATCCTTCAAATTTGTTCCATTACTTCAGCATTTTCTTCCTTTAAAAGAACTCTCGCATAGTAGGCATAAGATAATCTGAAACAGTTTTAATTAATTGTGACAGAATTAGCATTTTTAGTTGATTTATTCACATGGTTATTTCAATCCCATAGCCAGCCACTCTGCTCCATTCAGAGTTAGGTGATGTGGAAAATTCAAATAATTAGAAGGAATTATCTCTATCTTCAAGAAGAATAGTCTATTTGAAATCATGAATTATCAGAACAGTCCAGAGGCTGTGTCAGTGTTTCAGTTTTTAACTCAATTGCATGATGTATAAGAAATGAGATTAATATGGTAGTGGGTCAATTTCCATCAGTTCATTAATTTAAAAAAAAAAATTCCTTTTAACTCAATCTTCTTTCCCATCTGCAGATGTTAAAAAAATAGTCAGTAATCACTACCTCCACTTCCTTCTCTCTCCTTCATTATTTTTTCCATTGAATCTAGTTCTGCCTCCCTAACTGTGCTGAAAATGCTCTAGCATAGATTGCTATTCCAGTGGACATTTTCCCATCTTCATCGCTCTCTGTTTGATGTAACTTTTGAAATACTTGCAAGTCTTCTTCCTTAGTTTTTATAACGCTAGGTTTCTACATTTCAAATGCTCTTCACAGTTCTCTGTCTACTCTCGAGGTAATCAAACTTTTTCTTAGTGTTTTTCTAGTTTTACAGCTCAAGCTTTTCTTTCCTGATCTTGTTCATTTCTATATTTTACAATACATTAGAATTCTAACATAAACCCATTCACAGTCTAGAAATGGAGAGGGCCATGGCATTCTGCAAATCAAAAGTAATCTGAAAAATTCCAGTGATCTGTCATCTGTGATTTACTTGTTGTTGGCAAACATTGATGGTGAATTTCCATAGCATAATTGGGAGAACTGCTGCTGTTTGGAAATAGTTATACGTTAAAGGCTTAGTAGAAGTTGAAATAACTGTGACCTGTAAATAAAAAAAGATAACTAAGTAGACACAATGTTGTTTTACTTATCTTGAATCAGAAATAGTAATATTTGTAAAATTTGATGGTAATAGATACAAATTCTTTTTGAGTGAAGATGATGGGTGACAAAATACCTAGTTTGAGGAAAATAAAGCTAACACTTAAAAGACACATTGCGTCCATTTCCATTACTTAATTCACTCTTTAGAGAGCTACCTGATAGTTAAGATCCTTTTATTAGCCTTTTTCGGTTGCAAATGAAAGAAAAATCAACATGGACTAGCTTTTCAAATTAAGAAAATATATTCACTCATGTAATGTAACAAAATCTGGGATAGTTCTGGGCATGGGTGGATCCAGATGCTTAAGCAATACAGTCAGAAAGGTTTCGCTCATTTTTCCTTGTTTCTGTGTTTATTTCTGTTGGCATCATTCTGAGGTAGGTTCTTATTCACACAGTGGCAAATATGCCTGCAAACAGCTTCAGATCATCTACATTTTATTGATTCAGCAACCCGGGAAAAGCAGCACTTTGCTGACAGCTCCTGGACATGATTTTTCTAGCTTCAGCCTGTGTCTTGTGTCACTTTTGGAATCAGGGGCTGGAATCAACCTTACCTGAACCTATTATGTTGATGATGGGGAAGGAATGGACCCAAGATGCACCCAGACACACACACATATGTCTCTTTCCTTCTGTATATTACAGTCACGTTTATTATCCTATTGTATGAAAAAAGCAGCTCAGAGACATTAAGTTACCTGCCAAGGTCATATGGCTAGTAAGAGGACTTTATGAGAAACAGATGTTACCCTAGTGTCAATGAATTATAGATATTTAGAGCTGAAAGTAACTTACAACTATAATGTATAATCTTTTTCCATGGTTTTCAAAATCTTACCTGGGCTGGGTGTGGTGGCTCATGCCTGTAACACTAGCACTTTGGGAGGCTGAGGAGGAAGGATCACTTGAGGCCAGGAGTTCAAGACCAGCTTGAGCAACATAGTGAGACCCTGTCTCTACAAAAAATTAAAAGAAAACAAAAAAATAGGTGAGCATGATGGGATACCATGTGTCTGTAGTCCCAGCTACTTAGGAGGCTGAGGTGGGAGGATCACTTGGGCCCAGGAGGTTTGAGGTTGCAGATAACTATGATTATGCCACTGCACTCTAGCCTGGGAGACAGACTGAGACTCGATCTCTAAACAAACAAACAAAAACAAAAAACAAAAACTTATTTGTTGTGTCCTAAGAGCTGTGCACTTGTTTCAAAAGAGTGTGAAATATCTCCTCATTGCAGCAGCATTGAGTTTATCTGCTTTACATTTTAGATTATATAAGATTCTGTAGGAGAAAAGATTTCCTATGTTAGAAAAGTTTCAAACAACCACCCTAAGTCACCCTCTTATTATATGGAAGTGATTTGCTCTGTTCTAATCAGGCCAAAAGATGCTTCATAATCAGTTTAACTAACTTTGACCAGTGTAAACCAATAGTGCAAACTGAACTCTATTCAATAATCCCTGAGGCAAATGTCAAATATATAATAGAACAGGCATTCACATTTTCCCGTTTGTCAGTTGCTTTGAGTATCTAAAGATGTTCTCAACTTCTTCACATAAACCCAAAGGAGGTTTAAGAGCAGTTATTATTTTTTTTGAGACAGGATCTCATTTTGTCTGTCACCCAGGCTGGAGGCACGACCATGGCTCACTGAAGCCTCGACCTCCTGGGCTCAGTTGATCCTGCCACCTCAGCCTCTGGAGTAGCTGGGACTACAGGTGCATGGCACCATGCTTGGCTAATTTTGTATTTTTTTGTAGAGATGGAGTTTCGCTATGTTGCCCAGGTTGGTCTTGAACTCCTGGGCTCAAGTGGTCGATCCTTTCTCCTCATCCACCCAAAATGTTGGGATTACGGGGGTGAGCCACTGTGCCCAGCCTAGGAAGCAGTTGTTCTTTATGGAAGTATTCTAACATAGAAGGGAGTTAATATGACAAGGATAAAGATGGGAAGAAACTATGTTATGGTGTAAAAATCTCAACTTATTTTAAAGTTTTAAGGATTTCTCTTTTCAGAGCATAATTTAATAAAAATCTGTCAACGTTTTGGCATCAGTGGGTGAGATCTCAAGTTCTTTAGGGCCTGGCAGATAATGTACATTATTTAAATGGAGTATGCGCAACCTGTTTACTAGGACCAGCCTCTATTCAACTGCAGCTGACTGTTGCTATGCATAAATTATCATTTGAGAAGTTGTTTTAAAAACTCCAAATTGCATTTTTACATGAATGTTTAAATATTAGAAAATCAGATATTTGAAAATAATATTGTTCCTGCTAAAACGTGTCTCTAGATTAAACAAGCCTGTACGTTGCACATTTGTGGTCTCTGTTTTACATAATTAGTGCATGGTGAATTGCTATACTATTATTGACTTTGTTGGGGAAGGTTTTTTTCTTTTTCCTTTAATACTTGATCCAAACTCAGAATATGGAGGCACAATCAGATTCTATACAACAGATTATTTCAAAGAAAAGATATTTAAAGTTCATACAAATTGAAGTAGGGAACCATATTTTTAAATTTATTTTTCACTGAAGCTCTATTGAGTGCTTATTTGGCTGAACCTATATGATCTTTTGTGACTAGCTTACCTGTCTTTGACTGTGTTCACCCCACACCATTAATCAAATCATCCTCTGTGGAAAAGTGAGCTTATTTCCTGAAAGATATTTAAGAAAAGAGGAGACATTTACTGTCTTCTACATACTCCACTCCCAACATAAAAAATTGTTCTTGCACTCAAAATGTGTTGCGTATGTGGCTAATTCACAGTTTGCATCTTTGATCCTAGACTTGGCAAGTTCCTGTCTGAGTAATAAATCACTGCTCATCCTCCTTATTCTCTACCACCCAAAAGAAAGACTTAAAATCTAAAAAGCAACGAAGGGCATTCTGCAAGGACAAGACGGGATTGACACTTGGCAAATAGAATCCATGTATAGGTTAATACCAGGGACAGAAAAAATGAAAATGCAGTGAAGCATTCCTGAGACTTGCTTACCTGAAGCCTAGTCCAATTGCTTTTATTCTCCTGGATTTTGAATTTGTATATGCCTCTGAGAATCTTCTATTTTCCTCAGAAATGTTCTGAATTAGGATGGGAGTGAAGGTACTTCGTGCAGAAGAGTGGGTATAAGTGATCATTCTCTTGTCAGCTTTCTAATGGAAAAAAATGGGAAGCTTGTGGACTAAGAAGCTGCTCTGGGTAGTAGTTAGTGCTTAGAGTTACGAGTCAAACAGAAACGGGATTTGGTCTTAGTTTGGTCTCTTCTGCATGACCTTGGCCAATTTACTTATCTTTTAAGTCTTGATTGCCTGTCTGTAAAACAAGAATCATATTAGCACTTCTCTCATAGGGAAAATGAGCTACTCACACAAAGGAACTGTTCAATAGCTCCTGGAAATTTACAATAATAAGAATTTCTGTAAAATAAAGAGTCATAAGAATATGGATACTACACCTTCTGAATATTCAGCTTGGACAACAAAATCCCTTTTGTTGAAAAGTCACTTATTCACTGATTAAATTAAATCTTTCATTTAGACATTTATTAAACACCTGCTGAATGCAAGAAAATGAGCTATGTGTACATTAGTAATAAAATGTGTTATCTGTTTTTATGTGTATACTAACAAAATAGACATTTGACAAGTATTTGTTGGATGAATGGCAAGAATATTTAACGTCAATAACGGCCTGATATCTCTTTCCAGAAGGAATAAAAAGTAGGTAGCCCCTACTCCTGTCAACAGCTATTGAATAGAAACTTTAATTTGAGTCCAAGACTCTGATTTTAGAGGAGGAAGCAAATCTCAAGCTGTCCTTGGTGTTTGCTTTTATTCAACAGGTAGAGATATAAATAGGAGTTGAGGATTTGTGCAATAATTATCTCCTAAAATATTTGCAGTATAAGCAAACTGGTAAACCTGAAACTATCGTGGGTATTTTCCTGCTGTAAACTGCATAGGGCCAGAATAATTAGTCTCAAGTTTTGTTTGAATTAGAGTGGAAAGGACTGAAAACCACTGAAGACCTCAAGTCTGATATGTGCTCTTTCCTAATCCCTAAACCTTTTAAGAAAATGGTCTATCTCCTTCTAAATCCCCAGGAGCTCAAGACATGCCCATACTTGTCAAACTTTTATTTTCATGAGCTTCATATTTTCTCCAGATATATTTATTTTTGAAAAGTGACTTGTCAATAATATTTATTTAGACATTTTGCTTTTTTTTTCCAAGAGAATTTGGGATTAGAGACTGAATTCTCATTCTTTCTAACCAGTGGCCTTTTTCGAACTGTTAAATCCTTGATGCCAAAAGCTTCTGATTGTGAAGCTAATGAACCAATGCCTAGTGTGGTTACCTCCAACTGCTAAATTTAATCCAAAGAATATGCCTGATTGCAAACAATCTTGCCAAGCACAGACAAAGGAAGATCATTCATTAAAACTATTTGTTTTCGAGCAGATTCCAGTCCAGATTTTATTCAGCTGCCTGACCAAGGAAGACTGCTTTCACTTTCTGCAAACTAGGCAATGCAAGCCACAGAGGCCGGTGGCCTCCTATAGATTTTTCTGGAACAGGAGTTGGCAAACTATGGTCCATCAAACACATCTGACCTGCTTTCATTTTTTGTAAAGCCCGTGAGCTAAGAATATTTTGTACATTTTTAGATGGTTGGGGAAAAATCAAAAGAAGATTACTATTTTGTTATGCCTGAGAATGAAATAAAATTCACATTTCAGTGTCCATAAGTAAAGTTTTATTGGAACACAGCCATGCTCATTCATTTATGATATGTATGACTGTTTACATGCAACAATGGCAGCATGGTTGTGACAGAGACCATATGACATGCAAAGCATAAAATACTTACTCTCTGATCCTTACAGAGAATGTTTGCCACTTCTGTACTGAAATAATCTTTTTTTTTTTTTTTATTATACTTTAAGTTCTAGGGTACATGTGCATAACGTGCAGGTTTGTTACATATGTATACTTATGCCATGTTGGTGTGCTGCACCCATCAACTCGTCAGCACCCATCAATTCATCATTTATATCTTGTATAACTCCCCAATGCAAGCCCCCCTCCTCCCCCCTCCCCCCTCCCCATGATAGGCCCCAGTGCGTGATGTTCCCCTTCCCGAGTCCAAGTGATCTCATTGTTCAGTTCCCACCTATGAGTGAGAACATGCGGTGTTTGGTTTTCTGTTCTTGTGATAGTTTGCTAAGAATGATGGTTTCCAGCTGCATCCATGTCCCTACAAAGGACGCAAACTCATCCTTTTTTATGGCTGCATAGTATTCCATGGTGTATATGTGCCACATTTTCTTAATCCAGTCTGTCACAGATGGACATTTGGGTTGATTCCAAGTCTTTGCTATTGTGAATAGTGCCGCAATAAACATACGTGTACATGTGTCTTTGTAGTAGAATAATTTATAATCCTTTGGGTATATACCCAGTAGTGGGATGGCTGGGTCATATGGTACATCTAGTTCTAGATCCTTGAGGAATTGCCATACTGTTTTCCATAATGGTTGAACTAGTTTACAATCCCACCAACAGTGTAAAAGTGTTCCTATTTCTCCACATCCTCTCCAACACCTGTTGTTTCCTGACTTCTTAATGATTGCCATTCTAACTGGTGTGAGATGGTATCTCATTGTGGTTTTGATTTGCATTTCTCTGATGGCGAGTGATGATGAGCATTTTTTCATGTGTCTGTTGGCTGTATGAATATCTTCTTTTGAGAAATGTCTGTTCATATCCTTTCCCCACTTTTTGATGGGGTTGTTTGTTTTTTTCTTGTATATTTGTTTGAGTTCTTTGTAGATTCTGGATATTAGCCCTTTGTCAGATGAGTAGGTTGCAAAAATTTTCTCCCATTCTGTAGGTTGCCTGTTCACTCTGATGGTAGTTTCTTTTGCTGTGCAAAAGCTCTTTAGTTTAATTAGATCCCATTTGTCAATTTTGGCTTTTGCTGCCGTTGCTTTTGGTGTTTTAGACATGAAGTCCTTGCCCATGCCTAAAGGACCTCTTCAAGGAGAACTACAAACCACTGCTCAGCAAAATAAAAGAGGACACAAACAAATGGAAGAACATACCATGCTCATGGATAGGAAGAATCAATATCGTGAAAATGGCCATACTCCCCAAGGTTATTTATAGATTCAATGCCATCCCCATCAAGCTACCAATGAGTTTCTTCACAGAATTGGAAAAAACTGCTTTAAAGTTCATATGGAACCAAAAAAGGGCCCGCATTGCCAAGACAATCCTAAGTCAAAAGGACAAAGCTGGAGGCGTCACACTACCTGACTTCAAACTATACTACAAGGCTACAGTCACCAAAACAGCATGGTACTGGTACCAAAACAGAGATATAGATCAATGGAACAGAACAGAGTCCTCAGAAATAATACCACACATCTACAGCCATCTGATCTTTGACAAACCTGAGAGAAACAAGAAATGGGGAAAGGATTCCCTATTTAATAAATGGTGCTGGGAAAATTGGCTAGCCATAAGCAGAAAGCTGAAACTAGATCCTTTCCTTACTCCTTATACGAAAATTAATTCAAGATGGATTAGAGACTTAAATGTTAGACCTAATACCATAAAAACCCTAGATGAAATAATCTTAAGTATGAGTTTAGAAAACTTGGGTTGTCTACCGTGTTACCAGTCACTTGGAGGCAGGACTGCATTCAGTAAAATCAGCTTAAACAGACCTGCAGGTAGGGATAGAGTAAAGGGCAGAGAAACTGCCATCAGAGAGCCCTGAACTGGGGTCTTGGATCCTTCATTGTATAGTAGTATGACTTTAGGCAAAATTCTAAATAACTCTGATTCTTAGTTTTCTCTAGTGTAAAATGGAATGGATAATTCTTCATTCTCAAATGATTGTTCAGAAATCATTGTGTCTTCTTCTGTAGCTATATATTTATCTTCTATCTATCCATGCCCCCATCTTACGTAGCAAGCCTATATCTACACACTTTTCTTACTTGCCACATAATAAATAGGTGCTCAAGTAAAAGTAGTTCTCCCTTTTCTTCTCTTATTCCCCAAAGTCTTCAGAGAAAGAAGCTTCGTGACCTTTGTTGGTAACATTGCTTACACTCACTTTTCCATTGGAGAATCTATGCTTAGTGCCTTATGAAAATCCCTGCCATGTGCATTCTTAAATGAAACCCAAAACCTGTTTTATGTCAACCACCAGTTTTCTGTGGGGTGGATACTTTTTATTAAATATATCATATTCCATGATTAATCTTTTTCTTTTCCTAGGATAAGCAACAAAATTCTTTGATGTTTTTCATGGCAGTCATTTTTCCTAATTTTAATAATTTTAATTTTCTTTGGGCTTTATCCCAGTTGTCTGTTTCAACCTAGTTCACTGTCTCGAGTGATTACTAACTCACTTGGAACTCAGTCTGGTTACCAGATCCAAAATTAAATTCTGTACTCTAAGGTAGGAACCCCTGCCACCACCACCCCAACCCCACCCCCCACCCCTAGCCAGCCATCATCAAAGGAGGACCAAGTTTTATTTGCTCCAGATCTTAAGATCTCTAAGAAAGAGAGAACAGGCACTGGGTGTGCATTTTTTTTTCACTGGACATGGACGTCAACCTAGTGAAGAGCTCCAGTGGTGGCTATTAGAGTTAAGGCCCTGTATGTCTTAAGAGTTTAGTATTAACCTCGTGGCCAGCCAGTTGGAGCACCCATTGGTTCTATCTGTAGACCCAACCCAAAATTGCATAAGTGTATCATAATTACACTGTGTGTGCAAATTCTACATGTCACAAATACTGCACTTGGTAGACAAGCAATTATACATTTTAATGTCGTAGAGCTAATGTTGCATTCACTTATTTTCAAATCTGATCTGGCTCTAAGATCTATTTCAGAAATTCGGAAGAGGGAAAATTCCTCTGTCATCCCACATGCATGATGAACCTCTGATTCAGATTCAACTAACTTCTATTAAACACCTGATATATGCCTGAAATGCAGTTGTCACTTGTAAAAACAATGTTTACATACATTATATTATCTAATCTTCATGCAGTGTGTGAAATATTGTTAGTTCCAATTTACTATTTCTTTTCTACCTTTTCTGTTTATTTTATATTTATCTCTTCCCTTCTTTCTGTCTGTGTTGTTCAAATTTCTAATTTATTTCTCTTCTATTTTCTTCCTTCCATTTTTGGGAATGTACATGCTCTCTCTATATTATTTTATTGCTTACCCTAGCTTTTTTAACATACATATATACTTAGGGTAATTGATATCTTTATTTTTCTTCTGCACAATAAAATATACTAGAATAATTTATTTCTGATCACAACTCTTCCAATTTAATGAATTTTTCCCCAGTGTTTAAATTCTATCTTGTTCGTTCACATTTTACATTTTAATAAGGTCATTTAGAAAGATATACCCACATATTTACACTATTTTTTCTCCTCTTTCCTTCTTGCAACTCAGATCTCCCATTTGGTATTATTTTCTTTCTACTAGAGGCACACTCCTTTAGAATTAGTCTTCTTAATGACTGTTGGTGGTAAACACTCTCAAGTTTTGTTGGTCTGAAAATTGTCGTATTTATTACAAAAGTAATACATGTTAATTGCAGGAAATGTAGTTGAATCACAGCATCCTCACTTTGCATGTTTCTGATATGCACAAACTTCAGTTACCATGGTTTATTTAAATATACAAATCTTACATCAACACAGCCTAAATTTCAGTAACCATGCTGTAACTGTAATTGCATAAATACAAGCTTTGCTCCTTATTCTGCATTCTACAAATGAATGTGAAAATAACCAATGCTAATCTGATCAGTGACCAATCACATCATTTCTTCAAAGTCTGACAGTGATTGGTCACTGGATACCTGTTGTTCAGCTTATTTATAAATGGCAAAGTATGTTAGTATTTACCCTAGTCTTCCAATAATAAACTAGTGCAGCATTTTACAAAAATGGAAATCATGAGAGACTTGGCCAAGAAAGGTGAAAGTACAGCAAAAACAAACAAACAAACAAACAAACAAACAAAAAAATGATGTCAATGAAATTTGAATCACATGTAAATGGAGTTATAGAAGAAATAACTGCCTGTGAGAATTTTGATTTACTGTTGTTTGAGAGACTACAGATACACAGTAGAGAAACGTAGTGAAAATGAACTTGTCAATATAAATGAGGAAAGTGGGAGTGACAAAAGATACCCCAGAGTGGGTGGTGCTGGCAAAAAAATATATTAAACCAATTCTTGATGACATTGAAAGAACAAAAGATGTAATGCTGGAAGCTGATACAAACTTAGAATTGAGCATTAAAATTTGGCAAGGCATGAAAAAGGTGTTTGCTTTGTATTCTAATTTATGCAATGAGAAGAAGGCAAGCACTGTTCAGACCACTCTTGATAAGTTTTTACAAATAATTAAGACTCTTTTATTCACAAAGTTTCTAATGTTTTCAATAACAGTGGTATTTAATAAATGTTAGTTTTATTATTTTCTTCATTTTGCTGTATATTTATAACTGACAGAAAGAAATTATTGAATGTTTTGACAAAAACTTTTAAAGGTCATGGAACAAATTTAATTTTCTCCATTGATTTTTAAAGTCACTTTGTAAGATTTCAGCTTGCATGGCAGTTTTATGATCCTGCATTATTGTGCAAAGCCACAGCCAACTATGTCTTACCATAAACACTTATGTATAAATATAATATTGTGACAATCACAATGCCCCAAAATAACCACTGTTATTATTTTATGCACCTAATTTTGATATTTCTATCTTTCTTAAATATATCTTTATTTTGAGATGGTTCTTAAAAATAAGTTTTGCCAAGTATAAATTTCTTGGTTTGGATATTTTTCCTTCATCTCATTAAAGAAGGTATTCCATTGTCCTCTGAATTCCATTGTTGCTTAGGAGAAATCAGCTGTAAATATGATAATCAATAGATTTTTTGGTGATTTGATTTTACTCTGGCTATTTTATTATCTCTTTTCTTTCTTTATTGTTCTCCAGTTTTACTATAATGTTTGTGGAGGTGGGTGTGTTTTACTTAATCTTGTTTATCTATTTAATCTTATCCTAATGGATAATTGTACAAATGTGTGCATATACATATGTATATATTTCCTTCATTTTTTGGCCATTTGAATGATGCATATTTAAGTATCTAAGAGTAGCCATATTGCCAAAACCAGAAGATCTTCACCCCAATTTTCAATTAGAACTATCTTAATATGATAATTTATTGTTTTGGAGATGTGAGATTAAGTATTATATATTCTCTACTCTAACGTCTGTTATGTTTTATAATTCCAAGTTTAAGTAAAATTTTATTTATATTCCCAATTCTCTCAATAACCACATACTTAAGACAAAAGAACATTCAAACATACACTTTAAAGGATTGTAAAAAAACACAAAAACTCCGGTCCATCTATGACCACAGATCTATTTTGAGAAGTATCTAACCTATAGCATTAGGATATGCAGAATAAAAACAATAAATATTGAACTGAAGAAAAACATAGTTATAAATCCCCTAGAGTTAAAATATTTGGCTCTATGCACCTTTATGGTTTTCTACCGTAAATCGGAAATAACTATGAAATTGAAGACTATTATGGTGATAACCAATGAAGATAAAAGAGACTGAAAATTTTCAAACAATTTCAGCATAACTCCAGAGTATCTTTTATAGACAAGATCATACCCTTCAAGTTAGTAAGGCTGAGTATTAGTGAAACAGATAATTTTTTTCTGAGGATTAATTTATATTTCTAAGGAAGAAATGAACAATCAGATAGAATGAAATGCAATGGCATGTGATTTATCTGAGATGAATCCCCTAATCAAATGTAAGCCATGTCAAGAATACACACTGTATAAAAACTTACCTGCCAAGACAATCTCAAAGTCAGACAAGTTATGTCATAGAGTAAAATGAGCATGGATTTTAATGCCAAATCAACCTTGGTTTGAATATGCATGAAGTTGCACTTGCTAGACCATCAACTTGAATCAATTAAGTAACCTATACATAGTATCATGAATTCTATTTTCCTGATAACTTATATGGAGATATTAAGACATCTTATAAGCTTTTTATTTTTATTTATTTTTTATTTTTTAAGTCAGAGTCTGTTGTTGCCCAGACTGGAGTGCAATGGTACAATTTCAGCTCACTGCAACCTCCTCCTTCTGAGTTCAAGTGATTCGCCTGCCTCAGCTTCCCGAGTAGCTGGGATTACAGGTACCCGCCACCATGGCCAGCTAATTTTTGTATTTTTAGTAGAGACGGGGTTTCACCACGTTGTCCAGGCTGGTCTCGAACTCCTGACCTCAGGTGATCCACCTGCCTTGGCTTCGCAAAGTGCTGCGATTACAGGCATGAACTACTGTTTTTTTTTTTTTTTTTTTTTTTTTTTTTTTTTTTTTTTTTTTTTTTTTTTTTTTTTTTTTTTTTTTGAGACGGAGTCTCGCTCTGTCGCCCAGGCTGGAGTGCAGTGGCCGGATCTCAGCTCACTGCAAGCTCCGCCTCCCGGGTTTACGCCATTCTCCTGTCTCAGCCTCCCGAGTAGCTGGGACTACAGGCGCCCGCCACCTCGCCCGGCTAGTTTTTTGTATTTTTTAGTAGAGACGGGGTTTCACCGTGTTCGCCAGGATGGTCTCGATCTCCTGACCTCGTGATCCGCCCGTCTCGGCCTCCCAAAGTGCTGGGATGAACTACTGTTTATTGTGATCTATCAAATTTAAAAATGTGTGAAAGACCTATCAAACTACCCACAAAATAATAAGCATAAAACAAATGGTAGTTCTCTTTCTGAAATAATGGCAAAACATGTTTTTTTCCCTGTCTGATATTTCCACAAGCAAAATAGTGAAACAGAAATAACATTTTTCTCATATGCTTTTTATTTTAAAAATCTTTGGCTACAATTACTTATTGCATAACATTCTCTTTTGAAACAAATCTGTCATCTCCCAATGCCAAGGTTAGATTTTATGATCCCTAGGTAATCTTTGAGGTCTTTTCCAAATCTCATTCCATGAGTCTATAAATCGAACATGCCATTTTAATTTTAACCTTTGCTCATGTGTCATTCAAACTAAGTTTACCACTGAATTATGGCATATTAGAACTGTAAGATGCCTCTCTGAATTTCTTTAACTTCTCATTTTACACAGGAGTAATCCCAATGCTTAAGGAGGTAAATGGGCTTATGCAAGGCAGATATCGGTTAGGAGTGAAACCCAGACCTAAATCTCTAAAACCCAGCCTTTCTTCATTGTTTCTGAGTTCTAGGTCCAGACAGCTTTTGTTTTTTGGGGGGTTTTTTGTTTGTTTGTTTGTTTGTTTGTTTGCCTCTCTTTCCTGATGATGAGACCAGATAGCTTTTGAAAAATTAGAATTTATTTATATAAAACATTTCTAGATTCAGAGGATTGGTTATGAGACTATTATTAAAAATTGACAGGCCTTGGCTTATAACTGTAATCTCAGTACTTTGGGAGGCTGAGGCAGGAGGATTGCTTGAGGCCAGGAGTTCAGGACCAGCGTAAGCAACATAGTAAGACACATTATCTACAAAAAATAATAAAAAATAATAGCAGGGTAGGACATGTTCCTGTAGTCCTAGCTACTTGGGAGGCTGAGGTGGGAGGATTTCTTGAGACTGGAAGGTTGCAGTGAACCATGATTGCACCACTGCACTCCAGCCTAGGTCGTGGAGCAAAACCCTGTAAGAAAGAAGGGCAAAAAGAAAGAGAAGGAGAGAGAGAGAGAGAGAGAGAAGAAAGAAGAAGAGAGAGAGAGAAAGAAAGAGAGAAAGAAAGAGAGAGAGAAAGAAAGAGAAAGAAAGAAAGGAAAAGAAAGAAAGAAAGAAAAAAAAGAAAGAAAGAAAGAAAGAAAGAGAGAGAGAGAGAGAGGGAGGGAGGGAGGGAAGAAAGGGAGGGAGGGAAAGAAAGAGAAAGGAAGGAAGAAAATTTGCATATATCTTGCACATATCTAGAAATAATGTGAGGGAAGAGTTGGCATCTGATATTTCTTTTTCTCAGTCTCATTAACAATCTCTTTCCTGTGCCCTTCACCTAATTGTGCTGTGATTTGTCATCTCACTGAAGGTGCTTCATTCAAGCAGGAAAGTGACCCAACAAATCCATTTACCAGAAAGTTTTAATTACTTAACATGTTTGTCCCAGAGAGTTTCTGAATAGGAAAATGCTCAACCGCTTCGCTCCTCCGGCAGGTATTCTGATATTAGGGGTGGATATATTACAGCCTCCTTTGCCTGTTTATAAATATAAACCTGAAATTTTTTTGCCACTACTATCAATAGAAAAATTTCTAGATTCCTGTCAGTTTAGCAGAAAGCTTGAGGTTATATCCAAGTATAAGATTATTTGAGTTAAAAGCAGAATTTACAAGCCTTGATGTTTGAATGTTAGGGCAGAATTGTGTATACACATAGGACACTGGAAGAAAGCAGCAGCCATTGTCATTTTCTAATGGTCAGTCTGATGCATGTGGCCAAATTAAATACGCATGTTTCGAGTAAAATGAGGATTCTCTGCCACGTACTTAGGAAATGAATACAGGAAGGTGATCATAGCTGGGCAGAGGAACAGAGAAAGGATAGAACTAGGATAGCAAAATATGCCTAGCTCCTCTATGAAAAAACAGGAAAATAGGCAGTAGGGTTTTATCATGTAAGAAAAATAGAAAAAAAGAGCCAGAAGATTACTATATACATTTTCTTATCCCTCCATAGTTTAGGTAGTGTGTTCTTGGTAGTGGTTTTGAGTTTTTAATTATATTTTTAAATTGGAAAATACAAATATGTACTACAGAAAACTTTAAAATATTGTAAATTATAAAAAAGGATGCCCATTCCACAATGTCACCACCATCCAGAGATCACATAACTATTTATCTACATTTTTTCTGTTTTTTATAATTGGAAGTTTTATATTAACTTCTTTATCTGGATGTTGTTTTGGTGTTGGATGTAAGTGGTGAATCTTGGCTGAGGAAGTATCCACTGTTGAGCATTTTAGGATTGAGGCTATTGGAGGCCAGCCCTGGTACTGTGTGCACGTTCATAGGAAAGGCCACGCGAAACAACAATATACCAGGATTTGTGCTAAGTGCTTTCCATACATTATGCAATTTAAATTCTTACATCCTCATTTGAAAGATGAGGACACGAAGGGTGAGAAATGTAAGGTGATTTATCTAAGCTCACACAGAGCATACCAGCCTCCAGCCTGTGTGATCATGCAGCTTGAGCTCTCCATCATGACGGTACATAAAGACAGACTTTACGGATTCCCCAATGTGCCTGGAGCCCTGCTCATGAGGGTTTCCTGGTGGAGCTCCCAAGGTTGAAAATGCCCAAAAAAATGCTTTGATAGGTAACTGGGGATTCTGGGATTTTAAAAAATAGTCGTGCCTATAATCCCAGCATTTTGGGAGGCCAAGGCGGGCAGATCACGAGGTCAGGAGATCGAGATCATCCTGGCTAACACAGTGAAACCCCGTCTCTACTGAAAATACAAAAAATTAGCCAGGCGTGGTGGCGGGCGCCTGTAGTCCCAGCTACTCGGGAGGCTGAGGCAGGAGAATGGCGTGAACCCGGGAGGCGGAGCTTGCAGTGAGCTGAGATCACGCCACGGCACTCCAGCCGGGGCTACAGGGCGAGACTCCGTCTCAAAAAAAAAAAAAAAAAAAAAAAGAAAGAAAAAAAATGTCGTTACCCACACTCCGTTTTAAAGTGCGATGATTAGAACCTGGGGTTACTCATTTTTGAGCAAATGTATCAGTCAGTTTGGTTAATGAGCTTCAGAGCTTCAGGACCACAGATAGAAACAGCTCTCCACAGGGAGTAAAACCTGTCAGCCCATTAGTCAGCCAAAGGCTTTGCTGACAGTAGTTTCCCTGGGGAAAACTGCCCAGTCAGTCCCATAAAAAGTGCTGATTAAATAATGTGTTACTAGTTTGCTGAACAACGAGGCTTCCTTATTCCTTATTTTAATCTGCCATCAAACTGAAAATGATTGATAATTGCTTTTTATCTTGATAGATTTGCTTGAAAGTGTGTAGGAGACCTGTGAAAATGCATTGTATTTAATGTCTTTCTCAGGGCAGATTTTTATATTAGCTTATAACCCGGACATCTGGTGCCTGGTTACTAATACTCTTTAATACTGTAGTTTCACACTTCTTACATTCTTATTAAAATAAGCCCCAAACAAATCTCTTCTTTTTTTTTTTTTTTTTTGAGACGGAGTCTCTCTGTGTCACCCAGGCTGGAGTGCAGGTAAGGCAGGAGAAGGATATACACTACAGCTAAAGGTAGGCAGATAAAAAAAGAGAACTGTAAAAAAGCTAAGCCTTTTCTCAACATCACAGATCAAACGTCCTTTCTCTTCCCTTGGTAAAGACAAAGTAGTGGATAGAGGGACAGACTAAAAGGATTCCATCACCATAAGCCCCCTCATAGAAAAGAAAAAATAGAAACAGCCCCTCCCCACAACTATGCATTAGGCTGACAATGGAACGAGTGATCTAGTTTAATGTAAAAAAAGCTCTATGACAATAGACGTTTTAAAAACCTTCCCAAAGATGAAAACCCTGAGACCCAGAGAAATGCAAAAATTCAGTCAAGTTCACCAGCATGAAACTGGTCTCCAAACAAGTTAACTGATGCAGTAGCTTAGGTCTTTCTACTTCTACTTCCAAGCATCCATGGACTTCTTTTGCAAGTCCATTCCTTCTCCAAAAGACAAAATCATGACCTTGATGGTTAAATTTTGATTGGTTTTATGATTTTGATAGTTGATTTATAAATTTGCTTTGATTCTATAGTTACATAGGAGCTATAAGTATAAGGACTTTAAAACTATCTTTATGTTGCTCATATTCATGTAATATTAAAGTGAAGAAATCTCAACAATGAAAATCTATGAGATATTTTTGTCTTTTAAAATGGCAATATATGTGATTCATATCTGAGAATTATTACTGGACTCCATAATGCATCTCAAGAAAATGACACTTGTCTCAGAAAATTCTGAAAGGAGTATGTGGTGTGGTTTCTGGGAAGCGATTAAAAAATAAAAGATTTGGCCGGGCGCGGTGGCTCAAGCCTGTAATCCCAGCACTTTGGGAGGCTGAGACACCTTACTGGAGTAGAAGAGTGATCTGCCTTCTGGAGATAGGACTGGAGATGATTTCTCTTTTCTCTTCATGTCTGGAGCTTGAGGTATTTGGGGCAAATGAATATGAGGCAGTAATCTGGGAAGAGCTAGCTCAGTAAACTCACGTTTCTTCGTGAGTGGGTTATCCCAAACTAGACTTGATGGCTGCAAGGATCTTAGAAAATCTAGTAAAAGGGCCAGGTTGAACCATTTCTCCAGTGAATATTTGTCAGCAATAGAAATGAAATTTTCATTTTCATTTGTCTGACCCTTGTGTCTGCCTGTCAACTCTTTGTAAACTTGGTGGTGAAGAGGATGGTTGTGGTTATTATTCCCCAAATCTTAAATGTTCCTGTTCTATTCCTATGCTTAAAACATGTTTATGGTTTCTGTTTCCCTGTAGGAATTACCTCTATTTACCTTTTACTTTGAAAGTTAGTATTTTATTTTCAACTCATTGAGAATGTCATTACTGGAATGTAAGTTTCATGAGGGCAGGAACTGAGTAGAACATGTCTATCACTATATCCCCAGCACCCTAGCTTAGTGCCTGCCATATAGTATGTGCTCAAAAAGTCTTTGCTGATAAAAAAATGAAAGAATTTTGTACATATTTCTTTATATGGTATTTATAATCTTCTGTTCTATGGCTCTAACTACCTTTCTAGACTCATCTCCTCTCAGTCACTTTTTCTATCAAGATGCAGTAAAAAATATCAAACTTACTAAGGTTTTAAAATAATATACTTAAATAATACCTTATTTATTTTAGACTCTATTAAAAAGTCTTTTAGAAATGATTTTTTTTTTCCTGGGAGTTCTGGATGCTATAGAGCTATCAGATAAGTGTGTGTCTGTGATTACGAGCTATAACATTTTTTTCCCACACTGAGCAATGTTCATTCCATGGCAACACTAAGTGCAAAAATGTTCCCTAAGGACTTCCATGTTTCTTTGAAGAAGGATAGTACATTTGAAAAGCCTTACTGATAACACATTCCTTTTCTTGATTTTTGTACTCATCCAGAGTATAAAATGGAAATTTCTAGTAAAATAATCTAAACTATATTTAAAATAATTTCAGATTGGAGCTAAATACAATAGCACCATTAAAAAGTCACTAGTGTTATAATGTTATTTTACGACTGTAAGTGAAGTTACAATTGTGAGGATATTTATACTTAACAGAACTTAGATTTTATCATTAGAAAAGCACACCTATGCATACATATTTATCTATTTATTTATTTATTTATTTATTTATTTATTTATTTAGAGATGGAGTCTCTCTCTGTCAGCCCGGCTGGAGTGCAGTGGTGTGGTCTCAGCTCACTACAACCTCCACCTCCCAGACTCAAGCGATTCTCCTGCCTCAGCCTCCCGAGTAGCTGCGATTATAGGCACATGCCACCTCGCTTGGCTAATTTTTGTATTTTTAGTGGAGACCGGGTTTCACTGCGTTGGCCAGGCTGGTCTCAAACTCCCAAAGTGCTGGGATTACAGGCATGAACCACCGCACCCAGCCTACCTACACATACTTATAAGTAGAGACATGTAGAATATAGCTATTTAATGTATGTGTGTGTTTGTGCATTGTGAAAACATTTCCATGAATAATGGAAATGACTTTTATGTATCTCCATTTTTTTGTGGCTCTCATTTTTTTTTGATTTAGGTTTATTTTCATTTAAAGGTTTGCCGCAGTAACGTGATCAGCCACATTTTACTGAGATACTGATATTTCTATATTAGTTCCTTCAATGTGACATAATATTTAAGCTTGGTTTTGTCTATGAAAGCTGACATGTGTGATGACAATACCTATTATCATGACAAAATTGTAGTCAGTTTAAGTTCAGAGCTTGTATAGACATTGACTTCATTTATACTTGGGGGAAATAAAAATAATGAAGAATTGAAGATTTTTGCCCCTGAATGTCTGCTTACCTCCTCCTACATTATAGCTGAATGGTCATTGATCTTAACACATTTGGTCTTATTCCATTAGTCTTATAAATTAGTCTTTGTGGACTTCCTGTTTTTTCATTCTTATATTTTTCTGGAAGAGATAGTTTCTTCTCTTTCCAGTCTGAGTGACTCCTCTTTTGGAAAGCACATTCCTAGGTTTATAATTCTTTTCAGACTTAATATTTCCTGTCTTAACTGTTATTTTTGTTTTCATAGCCAACATTTGAAGAATGGCAGCTTATTCAGAGTTGATTTGTATGTCTTCGAAATAATTGATGCTTCCATTTGATAACTTATTTGTGTGGGCAGAAAATTTTTAAAGTACCAAAATACACACATGCGTAGACATATCCATACCCGTGAACATACACACAAACAGAGAGTTGCAATAGTCATTAAAAGATGTTCATTTGTCCCAGCCATCCTCTTAATAGTGATGGAACCTTGTCCAGAGAAATGTCACGGCCTAGTATTTAGAAAATACTAATAAAAGATTGGATACTCTTCTAATATTGACTCTCTTTTTTTCTCCTGTGTATTCTTGTGCTGATAACTAATTTTAAATGATGTCCCTCTATTCTTTAGTTATATAAACAAAAATATTTCTTCTATGACTCTATTGCTTCTGCACCCAGGAGAGTAGAGGCCCCGATGCAGATGGTGGCAGCGAACGATAGCTGGTGGTACAAAGTTTTCAAAATCTTCCCGATTTGTTTGGGAACTGTTTCCCATGAATGATCAATGCAAGCGCTTTGCTGTGGCAATCCAAGCTTTTTCACATGTGAATCCCAAATCGTTTCTTTACCTGCCTTGTATAAAAATCAAACAAATGCTGTGAAAGAAAGAACAACAATGAAGGGCTGCAAAAATTTTTTAAAAAATCACCTGGACACGATGGAAAGAAAACGTATTTATTTTTGTCATTCAGCTGATCCTAACACTTTAGGCCTTGAATAAACCCTAACAGTGATCTTCTCTGGCTGAGTGCAGTAGCTCACACCTGTAAATCCCAGCAGTTTGGGAGGCCAGAGTTAGAGAACTGCTTGAGCCTGGGAATTCTGACCAGCCTGGGCAACATAGTGACACTTCATCCCTATAAAAAATAAACAGAAAATTAGCCAGGTGTGGTGACACACCTGTAGTCCCAGCTACTTGAGAGACTAAGGTGGAAGGATCTCTTGAATGCAGGAGGTCAAGGCTGCAGTGAGGCAAGATTGTGCCACTGTACTCCAGTCTGGGTGGCACAGTGAGACCCTGTCTCAAAAAAAAAAAAGTCTTTCAGTGCTTGAATTTACTCAGTCATATCCCTACCCAGGTAAATGGTTCCTTAGCCTCTGACCACTCCAGATATATGGCCAGTAGTTTTAGGTTGTAAACCGATTAGTACAGTTCGAGAGGTAGAAAGACCATTGGCTTTGAAAGTAGAAGATTTGAAATCCTATTCTCCAACAGCAGAGAATATTAGATTAGCCAGGATATGTATATTTCAATCCCAGTACTTCCATTTGCTGGTTCAGTGCAAGTTGCTTCATTTTCCCAATCCTTATTTACCCGTAGAATGAGGTAATAACCTACCACCAACTTTATAGATTTGTGTGATTCAAATAAAAGAATGAAGATAAAATTGTTTGCAAGCTGGAAAGCATATGACAATATTATCATGGAGAAAATATTCATAGGATGCTCCTTCAGGAAACACAATAGAATAGTGAAAATATATATATATATATATATATAATTCTTTCTTTATACAAAGTCTCACTCTGTTACCCAGGCTGGAGTGTAGTGACATGAAACCTCTACCTCCTAGGGTCAAGCATTCCTCCTCTTTCAGCCTCCCAAGTAGCTGGGATTATAGATGTGCACCACCATTCCCAGTTAATTTTTTTATTTTTGTTGAGGTGGGGTCTTGCTATATTGTCCAGACTGATCTTGAACTCCTGGGCTCAAGCGATCCTCCTGCTTCGGCCTCCCAAAGTGCTGGGGTTACAGGCATGACTCACTGCACCTGGCCAAAAGTTCTGCATGATAGCATTAATCTACAGCTTACAATCCCTGGTTGGTCAGATAAATAATTGATTTAAAATATAGCCAAACTTTTCACTCGAATATATTGCTTTTAAATGGAGAGAATTTTAAAAGGTGGCAATTGATAGAAAAAAATTTGTTTTTGTTTTGATTCTTTGTGTATATTCTTCTGTACTTTTAAAGGGTATTTTGGGATGAGTGAAAATGCAGGAAGACATGAGTCTACCTAAGAGGAAAGTGGTGCATATTTGATGATTCAAAGAACAATATAAGTGGAGTGGTGTTTAGAGATAAACTATTAGTGAGTTTACCTCTTTGTTATTCCTAAGAATAAGTAAGAACCACAATGATGAAGTATTTTCACGTGTCACAGAGGTATTCAGTGTTAGATGTAGGACCAGAGCTCAGGTCTTTTCTCAACCAGTTCCTATCTCTCTTAACAGCATGAGAGATGGCAAATTGGTAGCATGGTGTACTGTTATTCTCTTCAGCACTTCACCTCATGGAAATCACTGTGAACTAATCTCCTTTATTCTAAACCAGGGCATATTGCAACCCAGAAAGCTACAGCCAATGGATTAGAGTTGGCAAGTATCCCCTATCCTATGTTACAGAATTTCTATAGAAACCACCAACAACATGTCTTCAGTAGGCAAGACCAACTATGCTTCTTTACAGTAGTTTAGTCTATTGTAGATCTGTCCAATTCAGGGTCAATAAGGAAATAACTTTTAATAGGAAATTATGCAGTCAGTAGGCGTAGTAGCCACAGGGAAATGTATCTCTGGCCACCCACATTCTGTGGGGGCGCTGAAATTGACATAGGCATTTGGATGAAGATTTGCAGCTAGCTATCAGCACTGCTAACATGGGCTCCATTCCATCTTGGATTCCCCAAGAGTTATGATACAGCATGAGAATCTGGCCCATTAGGCAATAACCCAGAGTCATGGAGTTCATACAGTCATTATGAAGACTAGAGTCATAGACTGAGGCCATCATGAATCATACCCTATAGGAGAGATTGCAAAAAAGAAGCCTTTTAAGGGCGAAGCTTGGCTGATGAGGTTGTGGTTTATCATAGAAGTCATGTGTGTAGAGCTGAGAGCATTTGCAGGGGTTTCCTCCCATCTGTGTGCGAGTCTGATGCCAAGTGCCCTGTTATGCTTCTGGGGGACACCAACTGGGGAGCAGATGAGGATTCCAAAACTCGGACTTCATTTCCTTTTAAACCCTGCCCCTCATCTGTCTGGGAAATTCATAATTACTTCAAAGGCATGTCTCATCCTCCAACATACTCAGTTTGGTGTTAGACTCATTTCCTCTGTCAAATTGGGACATGAGAATTCATCATAAAAGTACTAATTCCTCAGAAGTGATCAAAAATTCTATTTCTTCAAAATCCACTTAATTTATATCACTGTTTCCATGTACCTTATTGTTACTCTCTTACATTGCATACAGTGAAATGCACAGATCTTAATAGAACTGTCTGTCAGTTTTGACAAATGAATGCATGTAACCAACACACTTATCAAGATATAAATATTTATATATATATATATAAAATATTTATATCACTGTAGAAACTTTCTTAGGTTCCACTTTTGTCAGTTGCCTCCCCACCAGAGATAAGCATTGCTCTAATTTCTATTACCATAAATTCATATTTTTCTTTTAGATATCTATATATATGGAACCATACAGTATGCACACTTGTGTGTCTGGGTATTTTACTTAGCATAGTGTTTTTAAGATTAATTCATGTTGTCTCATGTGTCAGTAGTTTATTCCTTTTAATTGCTGCATAATGTTCTATTATATCAATGTACTAGGTTGTTTTTTCCCCCATTCTCTGATACATAAGCATTATGGCTGTTTCCAGTTCTGTCTACTATTAATAAAGTTACTACAAACATTTCAAAATAAAGTCAAAATAAATTTTTATTTATGTTGGGTAAATATACAGGTTCATAAGAAGCTACCAAACCAGTTTGCCAACTGGTTATCCCAATTGCGCTCCACAAAAAGTCTATGAGAATTTTGGTTTTGTCATACCCCTGACAACACTTACTATTGTCAGGGTATTTAAAAGTTTTCTTTCACAATTCTAGTGAATCTGTAGTAGTATCACATTTTGCTTTTTATTTGTAGTTTTCTCATGACTGATATTGATCACTTTTTCATATAGTGTTTTGGCCATTTGTATTTCTTTATGCAGTGTCTATTAAATATTTTGTTCATTTTTATTGGGTTGTTTTCCTTTTTTATTATTGAGTTGTAGAGGTCCTGTGTATAGTTTAGTTACAAGCCATTCGTGACATATATGTATACCTCATATTTTCTCCTAGTCGATGGCTTGCTTATTCTTTTTTTATTGTATCTTTTTTAAAAGTAATTTTTAATTTTTATGATGTACAATATGTGTATGTGTGTATACATATACATATCATGGTTAGTGCTTTTGGGGTCTTTTCCATGAAATATTTTACCTCAGGGTTGCAGAGTTAATCTCCTATGTCCTTTCTTTAGAAATCTTTTATTTTTTAAATTAAAAAAAAATCTTTAAAAAGCATTTTGGTTATTATTTGTTCAAATGAAAATGTTAGCATAGCACTTGGTCTCATCTTTTGGAATTCAAGACTTTCTATTTTCTGGATTATGATTTGGGTCTCTGTGTGGCAAAACATATGGCAAATATCCAGAGAAGAAAACCATGAAGTTTTCAGAAATGGAGGCTAGTCCATCTGGAGAACATAGAAGCCCTATGTTCTCCGAATAAAGTGCTTTATGCACTTGATCTCATTTAATTCTGTAAAGTAGCATTATCTTCATTATTTGACACATGAGGAAGCTGAGGCACAGAACGTTTCTACAATCTGCCAAAAGCCTCATCAATAATCGCGATAGATTCTTGTGAGTCTTCTGAAAAGACTACTAAACTCTATACCAGGAACTAGCCTTAATGACTGCCAAACTTTAAGCTTCTTTTCCTGCTGCTGCAGAGTGTGTGGGTTCTGTGGCTGTGGACAGGTTCAGAGGAACTTATCCTTAAAGCTGTCGCTACATGAACTTGAATGGACAGATGAGTCTCACTGGATAGCAGCACTTACTAACACGTTCTCCAGTTTCCTAAAGGGTGCACCATTCTATGTCCAGTTTCTTTCTTTCTATGGTGCCCCAAATACCTACATTGCTATTTAGTGGAAAATGTAAGTTTAGACTTAAGAACTCCAGATTAAGTTTTGCAAAGGCTTCCTCCTGCACTTCATTGCTCACTGAAACCAGGGGCTCCTTCCTCCGGAAGAGTCAAACACCTCCAGGTTGTGTCTTCTTCATCTCTCACAGCAATTATTACAAAGTCAGGTATCTGCATCCTTTAGGGTGTTTCTCTTATTGGATGTTGTCCTACTACGTGTAGTACCATTATTTGGGTTCAATTTTCTAGGAAAAAGGGATAGTGGTCTTTTTGCAATTATAATATTGTATTCTGGGCACCAGCGGGGTCGGCTTCAGCTAGAACCTCACAGCTTCCTTCTCTCACAGCTGACAAACATTTTGAGTTTGACCTCCTTGAGTAAATTGCATTTTCCAAACTCTTTGTACATCTCCCCATCCCATACCATTTATTTTGCTGGAGTCTCTTTTAGAGTCCAAAAAATTAACTTTCTTTTTTCTTTTTCTCTCAATGCTCTTGCTCTGGAATTCATGTGTCCAGTGCTTCTTGATGCTTCACTGTGGTGAACATAACTCTGTCTCATCACTTTCTGTGGGCATCAAGTTGACAGGTAGAGGCAACTGAAGACATCTTTGTGGGCTGATTTATCTCTTCTTCGGCACTGTTTTTCCTCTTCCAGGTCAGTTTGTGACCTTGCCAGAAAAGCTCAGAATCTTATGAAAAATTTATTTTTACAACTTTTAAGAAACAATCGGGTAGTCAAATGGGGGGAATTGAGTCAATGTGCAGAAAACGATCCTTTTATTTTATTTTATTTTATTTTTTACTTTCTCTTTAAAACTTGTAAGGGCTGGGTGAATGGAAGATTTTTATTACAACTTGCTGAAATAAGCTCTGTAAGACATTAAAGCTAGGCTGGATTTTTATTTTACAGCTGCCATCTTTTCATCTATCTGGTCTCATATATTGCACAGTCATCTGTACTCACTTTTGCAGAGTGACATTGTTTTATGTGATCCCCTTTTTCCCCTCAGTGATATAAAATTTTCCTCTCTTTGATTTCAATATCTAACTTCATGAAGAACTCAATCATTGTAAAGTCAAGAGAATCAACAGCTAATTCCATGGAAGAATTTAGTGTCTCTGAGAACTTCTAAGAACAGCTTCACAAGTTATAGTGTATTGATGACACACTAATAGCTTTCAAATGGTGTACTTGCTCTAGTAACAAAAGCTTTCCAGTACTGTTATTAAAGTCACAGGCAAGTGATAGGATTCTCTGCCAGAGAAGCAATGATAAAACATGAATTAATAATAAGCAATATCAGTGGCATGCAAGGGACTCCAAACCCATGACTCAATGTGTATCTGGAAATCTTCACTGTAAATAGATTTTGAGTTTATTCTACTCTGCCTTCTCCATTTGCTGATGTTCATAGAAAGGAAAGCAGTGTTCCTTAGCAACATATTGTGATTTGACTGTTGGTGCATACTTTTTTGACTGTTGGTGTATTTTTTTCCCCATATTTATCCGTCTCCTCATAGTAAATAGGATACTCATACTTACTAACCTGTAAAATGAGGAGAACCTCTTACAACAAGGTAAGCATATATTTTATTTTGTGGTCCATATGGGGAACTTTTTGAGAGTTAAAAGGGACACTATTAATAATTATTTTTAAAGAACAGGTGTAAATTATGATTATGTGGGCACAGCATGACAGTGATTACCCTACTGATATACAATTATTATTATTATTTTTTTGAGACAGAGTCTCACTGTGTCATCCAAGCTGGAGTTCAGTGGCATGATCTCGGCTTACTGCAACGTCCGTCTCCCAGGCTCAGGCAATTCTCCTGCCTCAATCTCCCGAGTAGCTGGGATTACAGGTGTGTGCTACCATGCCTGGCTAACTTTTGTATTTTTAGTAGAGACAGGGTTTCACTACGTTGGCCAGGCTGGTCTCAAACTCCTGACCTCGGGTAATCTGCCCACCTCGGCCTCCCAGAGTGCTGGGATTACAGGTGTGGGCCACCACGCGTGGCCTATACAATTATTTATAATTCTGGTGTTGGACTTTTATCTTCTCACCAAAGTACATCAATTTTTTCTTAATTATAATATACCAATCTGCAAATGTGTAATTTGTGTTAGGTTTTGCAAATGTCATGGACTTGCTATATCTACTTCTCATGATGTCCATGGGAAGTCAATCAAGTAAAGTGGATAGAAGTGTTTATAATCTTTAAAATGCCCCCTAGGCAGCTGACCACCACTTACCACTACGTAAATAGAATCTGAAGATGTGTTAGGAAACTGTCTTCAATTGAGATTCATGGGAAGAGTCTGAGACAGAGAATTATCAGAAATTTTATTATAGGATGCTGTGGAGCTCAACACCTATTAAAACAAAACTAGAAAAAAGGACAAAGTAAATAAGTTGAATTATGATGCAGTTGCAGCAGTGGCATCAGCTGATACTATTGGGAGCTCTGGACCATAAATGGCCCTTCAGAGCGGACCTCAACTGAAGCAAGGAGCGTAGGCCTTTGTATTTCTGCATTAAGTAGTTCTTAAATGTGTGCTGCCTCTGTGGAGGAGGTGTAACGATGGGTGAGACATATGTCTGTGGTCTAGTTCAATTCCTGGGGATGGACTTAGCTGTAAACCATCAATAGCCAATACTCCCAGATGGTGGGGGAATGAGTGCCTTCATCCTAAAGGGGGTTTTTGGGATGTGCACCCCAGTATCTCCTACTGAAACTCAACTTCTGTTTAGAAGACTTCTATTCAAACACAGAAACACCTTATCCTCATTGGTAATTAGAAAAGCAGATTAAAACACTGGCTTACTATTACAGATAACTTTTTAAGTGCTAAAAACATGAGAAAACAAATCAAAACAAAAGAAATTTTGCTTTCTATTTAATTTGAACTAACTATGAAATCTGCAGGGACCAATTCAGAAATGGTGCCTGATATTTCAGAGTCTGGCTACATTCACGTGGCAAAGTTAATTATTGAAATATATCTGGCCAATTTTCTAGTAAGAATGTGTCAGAGGTAATTTTCAAAACCCTAGCTGAGATGACACAGAAAAGGGCCTATCCCTGTTTTAGTTCTGAGTTCTATATTCCAGGAAACCTGCCAGCTATAGATACATCAGGACTGTTGGTCATCCTAGATAAGAAGCAAAACTGGGGATAATTAATTGCTGAAAGTCACAATTGAGTGAATTGGTGGTTGGGAGGAAAGAATGACTCCTTCCAGCTTCTACAAACCAAAAAGTCTTTCTCAGTTATAGGCAGAGACCTGGAGGTAGAACCTGAATCCCAGGGCTGACCTTGAGTGAGTCATGGTTAAGTATCAAGTGGTGAGTTGTATAAAATAATTTTTTTCTATTTAAAATTTCACACTTGTCTAAAACTGATTATAAAGATGTAGAAGTCTCTGAAAACTCAGAGAAAATTAAAGCTATGCTAGTGATAGTTGAGAAGATCTCCTTAGCTCAGTCTATCACCAAAACCATCTCACATGGAAATTCATCTTCCATAAAAGGGTTGAATTAGATTTCACATTCAATATATGAGTATGTTATCAAGATCTGGGCTAAGTCAATTGTCTTTCAGAGTAAGAATATGCTAAACAAACAGGAAGTAAGGAAGAAGGTAAGTTAATGAAGGAATGGATGTGAGGAGAAGATTGTGGCTCAGTGAGTGGACGGGAATACAGGACTTCTCCAAGCTCAATGTACATAGGCTAATGGCAGCATCAGACATTTCAGACCCACAAGTAGATACTCCTAAAATTGTCTTGTCCTGACTGAGATGAGTTCAAGAACAGAATGGGACTGAATGATAGTGCTAAGGACATGAGAAGGCAGAGCAGGTCCGATGTCCTACTCCGGGTTATTTTCTTTCCAGTAAATTGGAGAGGTAGTCTGATCCATATAATTTTTAACCTTTGGGCTTGAGTTTTCTGATTTGACTTCTGAACTCACTGCTTCCCAGAGCCTCCAGACTGTATGCTTTTCTTCTGCAGTGTTAGCACCTCAAAAAGTCCCAAGGGATGCCCACTGCCCATGATCTGAAAGGATGACAAAGCCAATGGTTGTCTTTGATGACTGACACAGCTAATGCATACCCCTAAAGAAGGCTATTTTTTTGCGATTATGTTTTTACTTTAAAAATTAAATTATAAAAATAATTCATGCTGATTGATAATTTTGAGACAATATCAAATCGTTTAATGTAAAAACATGAAAGTCTAACATTTCTTCTTTTTTGTTGTACTCTCCATTGGTTAAAAAATAGCTACTTAATGTTTTATAAAATTTTGAATGGGGAGGAATTACTTGGCCAGCCCCTGTTGTCAATAAATACATGTTCCTTCTCCCTATGGAAGGAGTCATTCTGACCCCAGACTCTGAGATAGCTTGAAATGTTTGATCTCAGATTTTGACAGATGGTCTTTCTTTAAGTGGGTTAGATAAGGGATGTGTTATTTAGGGAAAATGTAGGCAATTATTTTGATGTTTCTCTCTTACATGATGCCAAACATCTGGATATTTGAAGATCTGGGAAAATGAACTTTACCTTAATAACTTTAACAGAAATTTCTCTTCAGCAGAATTTTTATGTCAGAGTTGCAATGAATTCAAATGTCTTGAACATGTAAGCCACTGGAATAATTGGGTAAAGGTGCTGCATAGAATAAAGAAGTCTATTTGAGATGAAAAAAACATGGAAAAGTAAATTTTTAAAACACATCAGTGATTGATGTCTAGTAGACACTGTCCCTGGATGGCATTTTTAATCTACCTCTAAGCAGGTTGGGTTCAAGCAGCTTTTGCTGCAGCCCTGCCTAGAGGCAGAGAATTCCATTATCTGATAAGCTACCCAGGGCTCTTTGTGGCTCTAAGTCCACTACATTTTCTTTGTTTTATCAAGTGTGCATTAGAGTAGAATCCTGCTTTGCTTCCCTATATCAGGTACAAGAGTTATTTCTGGCTAAACAGCTCTTGATATTGAATTAGAAAAAAAAAGTCCTATCATAAATCTACTTAGGTGCCTGAGTTGCCAAGTGATCGGGCACCAGGATTTTAAGGTTTTATTCCTAACACAAGGGAAATAAATTCCCCAGGATACTTTCCATTGTCATTACCACACATTTCACAGTTTTACTCTAATATATGACTTTTTTCAGCACTCTCCACTCCATCTCTTCTGTTTTCTATGATCTTCCAATGAAAGCATTTTATCTTTAGGCAATAACTAGTTTGTGAAGGTGGCAGGGGAATCTTGATTACTTAGTGAGTTGGTTAGGCCTGAAATCAACCAACCTACTTGTGATAGGCATGAGAATTTGTTGAACCATTGTTGCTCTATCTAGATGGGGATCATTCATCAGAACAAGATTGAAGTCCTCTCTGCAGAACAATGGGAGTTTGGGGCTTGGGTGAAAGGATATTTAAATCATGTGTAACTTTCCAGGAAGAGACACTGTATAGTGGATTAGTAGAATACTGCAGAATAGCAAGGAGACTTCTTTTGCATGTTTGTTGTTGTTGTTGTTTCTGTAGAACAAGATGTTTAAGGCAGCAAATAAAGACCAGTAAACATTCATCTGTATTGAATCAAGTAAGTGAAAATATAACTTGGCAGTGGGAATGACCCAGAAATTCTCTGAAGTTTTGTTATCCCTTGGGGCCTGGGACAGAACTACAGGGATTATAATGAATTTGTGCATTGAGATGCTCAATGTTGGGAACACTAAAGACATACATTTTTAAAATTCCTTGGGACTAGTGTCCCCAGAATTTCTGATAAAGGAGTTTCTTGGTGCTTCGGAGATAATATAACTCCATGAAATCACTGATCTTGCCATCTAACCATAATACTTATATACATGCATCCACATGCACACAGATACACACATCCAACATACACATTGTCAGAAATTAAATTTTACATTCATTTCTTTATTTTATAACTTTTTAAAATGTACTATCTAAGTCTAAAACATATAATACTTGAAGACACTGTCTTCTGAAGCAGATAGACTGGTGTGTGGTTTGGCTCTGCCACATACTAGTGGAACTTGGGCAGGCTTCCTCACTTGCGAAATGGGAATAAGAATAATCTTCTAAATGAATTTTTGTAAAAATGAAATTCAACAATGGGTGCAAATGATATAATATGGTACCTGTCATATAGTAAATACTCAATATAGGTTGGCTTTTTAAAAATTACTTGTATAGTTGTCTTAAGCTCTTGCCATCTGAACTCTCCCATCTTGTCTGTGAACTGAGAAAAATAACAAGTTAATGAACAGCTATGTACATATAGAGGGGGACCACTGGACTTTCGTCCAACTTTCCCCTTGTACTATATCTTATTTCTTAGTAATTTGCTGGATGTAGGTCTTGCCTGCACAAGAAGTTTAAAATATTAAGTTTTAAAGGAACTCACCTTATGTGTTCTTGTTATTCTCTAAGGCATTTAACAGTCTTAGGCATATGGTAGACACCAAAAATTCTTCATTGATTGATGATGGATATGAATATGCCCCTCATATTTTTCCTTCTATCCCACCATAGCTGTTAGTATCATCTCTACTTTTTGAATGGGACATTAATAAAGAAGATGAAGAACTTCTGGATATTAGGGCATGTAAGTGCGTTATCCATATCAATACATATTGTATGTGTATTTGCCACATACAAACTGTCCAAACATTAACTTAAAAAGTGAAAGTGCTTTCTGTGTATTTGATGCCAATTCATCATTTTAGCTGCTTGTATTTTACAACATGTAAATGACAGTAGCTGGTTTTCTATTGTGTATTAAGGGTTAGCACTCCAGGAAAAGGAAACCAATATATTTATTCAGGCGCTTTCATCTTTGGTCTCTCACTTCTTGATTGCATTGGTCACCAGAGAGTGTGGGTCTTATGAGCTCCAGCTCGCAAGGAGTTAAGAGAGAGTTAGATCATCCATTAATAATAAAAAGACAATATAAAAAGAAAATAAATTTAACTTTGAGGGGAATCAGTTAAATTGATTGAAACTATTTTGCATGTGGATACAGTATGAATGGGACCCACTCTTTCGAAAACCTAAACTCTTCTGAGAATTTTGCCAAAAATGACCCATTAGCCCTCCTCCTATTACCCTGCTTAGGACTTGAGTGAGCATATCTACTTTGATTTCTAAACCAATTCCAGATTTCTACCTCCTAAGGAACTTATGTTAATGAAATAATGTACCCTTAAGTCTTGATATAGACTTTACAATGAAATAAGATTTTGCCATTTTACTTGGGCACCAAAGAACATAAATCACTTTTTTGGAATCCATCTTAACTGTTCTCAGTTTCCAAAAGTAAAGACATATCACATAGAAGCTTCTGGTTTTTTGGAAGTGAAAAATATTAGTGTCACTTGGGGACTAGAGTTCACTGTGTAGTTCATGCTAGTTCTGTGGGAAACTTGTACTGTAAGTTGGAAAGCAGTTTAAACATACTACCAATTTGGCTAAAAGCGAATTTCTGATGATCATACTGGCATTTGAAAAATAAAAAATTAAGATGAGAATTTACTTCCTTATATAGAAAAGAGGGAAACTTCACATCGAGTTGACAGAAGACAGAGAAGTTGTCTATAGTTAATTCACATCAAGTCACTATATTTGGGGTTAGATTTTGAGACAGTGTGTGGGTATATTACAGTCAGGGAAACTATATAACGAAAAGAAAGAGCCAAGATTGGGGAAAGAGATAGAGATAAAGATAGACTGAGATGTAGAAACAGACATAAAGAGAGGTGGGCACAGATAAACAGATGTAGAGACAGAGGCAGAATAAGAGATAATTATGTAGGTACTAAGAGGGACATAGAGGATGCATTCAGAGGGAATGTATTCAAAGAAATGACTCCATGAAAAACATCATGGTGAAAGCACACAGGAGATTTCCTTTTTTCTTTTCTTTTCTTTTCTTTTCTTTTCTTTTCTTTTCTTTTCTTTTCTTCTTCTTCTTCTTTTTTTTTTTTTTTGAGATGGAGTCCCACTCTGTTTCCTAGGCTGGAGTGCAGTGGCACAATCTCGGCCCACTGCAACCTCCACCTCCCAGGTTCAAGCGATTCTCTTGCCTCACCCTCCCGAGTAGCTGGGACTACAGGCTCCTGCCACCATGCCAGGCTAATTTTTGTATTTTTAGTAGAGAAGGGGTTTCACTATGTTGATCAGGTCCTTTTTTCTTTGTGTGTGTGTGTGTGTGTGTGTGTGTGTGTGTGTGTGTGAGACAGACTGAGACTGTCGCAAAAGCTCTGTCACCCAGGCTGGAGTGTAGTGGTGTGATCTCAGCTCACTGCAACCTTGACCTCCCGGGCTCAAGTGATTCTCCCATCTCAGCCTCCTGAGTAGCTGAGACCACAGGCGTGTGCCACCATGTTTGGCTAATTTTTGCATTTTTTTTTTTTTTGTAGTGATGGAGCTTTGCCATGTTGCCCAGCCTAGTCTTGAAACCCTGCATTCCACCTACCTCAGCCTCCAGAGTGCTGGAATTACCGGCATGAGCCATCGCACTTGGCCAGGAGATTTTCTCATTCCAAAAAATGATACAGTTCTTCAAGGTAGCAGCTTGGATACTTGGACGTATATCTCCTTTTGAAAGATACATACACACAACACACATGCGCGCACACACACACACACACATACACATACACATCCCATCAAGGTGTATGTAAGTGGATTTTTAAAAACCTCATGATATAAGAGTTTTGAAGAGTGTGGGTGTTGGTGAAGGACCCCATACTGGTGGGCTTTGTAATTTTGTGAGAAAGCATGTAAAAATATTTGCAAATATTAGCTTCAAGGTATGACAGATCTGTCATGACTGTGAGGCCTCCCTAGCCATGTGAAACTGTGAGTCCATTAAACCTCCTCCTTTATAAATTACCCAGTCTCAGGTCTGTCTTTATTAGCAGTGTTAAGAATGAACTAAGGCCGGGCACGGTGGCTCAAGCCTGTAATCCCAGCACTTTGGGAGGCCGAGACGGGCGAATCACGAGGTCAGGAGATCGAGACCATCCTGGCTAACCCAGTGAAACCCTGTCTCTACTAAAAAATACAAAAAACTAGCCAGGCGAGGTGGCGGGCACCTGTAGTCCCAGCTACTTGGGAGGCTGAGGCAGGAGAATGGCATAAACCCGGGAGGCGGAGCTTGCAGTGAGCTGAGATCCGGCCACTGCACTCCAGCCTGGGCGACAGAGCAAGACTCTGTCTCAAAAAAGAAAGAAAAAAAAAAGAATGAACTAATACACAGGTCAAGCCATGGTCTGACTTTCCAAGCACATTGTCACTTATTTTCACTACATATGAATGAAGCTTTATTCAGGATGCTATAACTTTCAACAATAATCACACACACACAGCCACATATGTGCACACACACACTCACATATATGATGCTATATACATACATATATGTATTTATGAATATATGACTATAATTATATATTTAAAATCACTGGCTGCTTTTGATTATCCAATACAATGCAAGAGGGTAGGCAGAAGCTGGTGAGGAGGAGCGTATGTGGAATTCATGCTGTAAAGTATTTTACTGTGCTCACTAAATGTTGGCTACAGAATTAACAGCAAGCTTTCTAGAAGTCCTTTCACAAAGGAAAATAATAATGAGGAAAAACTGCAGTTTTAAAACTGCCACTGCTGACTATGGAGACGTGCTACTCTCTAGACTTGTATCTGCTGATGCCCAGGTCCTTGGACTTCACGTGTTCTCATTCTGTATCCACCTGGGTGTGGAAGAATCTCAGCTGTGGAGCTGGACGTGCAGAGCACCCACTTCAAATTCTGGTGTTTTGAATTCATTCAGCGACTGCAGCTATGCTGAATCAGCTGAGGTCTTCCTGGCCAGCCTCTGATGAATTGAAATTGGGCAGGAAAACCTATATTCACCATTATGCCTTGCACATAAAGCTCTTTCTATCTCTCTCCTGATCTTAAGTGTCAAATTTATAGAGACTCTGAGACTCAACAGGTCAGCCTCTCCTCTCACTATTTTCTCCCTCCATTGTTCTCCCCGTGATTCCTCCTATTATTTTAGGAGTCATAGTCTGTAACCCATGTATAGAGATATTGATGGAAGAAGAGGTGGAAGAAGAGGTAGGAGATACACAATATTTGGATCCCTTAGAAAGCATTCCCCACACAGTGGAGAAGCAGTTGCCTAGTTCTCTGGATAGTACACACTCTGAATTTCGAACCAGGAGTTGAAGAGTAGAAGGTGGGAGAAAACATCTTTCTTCCCATTTTCAAGCAGATGTAGCATGTTGGCCCAAGTTTTGGAAAAGAAAGAGCAGAATCTAAGACAAGCATTCACCAGTTTATTTCCCTAAGTGTTCTTAAGGAACTGGGAAGAATGCAACAGATCAGGAAGGAAAGCCACTCCAAGTATCTGCTATTGAACTGGATACTTCAGTGGGCAACTGGAGCTCCACCCCATCAGGAATCCTCTGAAGAACTGTGTGAAGTGTGCTTCAGAATTGTCGGCCTGAGATACAGCAAAGGAAAGGACTTTCTCACCTGTGCCTGTCCCTCATTGCTCAAGGGTGACTCCATGGAGTAACTTGCTTACTCATGCAGGTTTACCAATGTGCTTGAATGGTTGTATGGCTCCTTGCAGGCATCACTCACATCAGCCGTAATGTCCTAACGGAATGCAAAAAATACTCAGTCTGGTGGTGGTAAGGTGCTGCTGGGTCACATTTGCCTGGAGTTGGTTGCCACAGTAATACTAGAGTAAGAAATGGGAAAAGAGATTGTGAGGTAGCATATAAGAGGTGTCTAATATACATAGTAAGAGTGCAGGTCTATTTGTATTTCACACTTACATGTCATCAATAGAAAGCTCCTCCATTCTAACTCCCTATGAGAACATGGAAAGAAACTGCATCAAAAGTTGGGTTTTTTTTAGACATATGGGTTGCTAATACATCTGGCTATGGTAATTTATTTTACAATAAGTGGAGTTTAATATCAAATATGTATGGAATAAAGACATAAAATTTAAAAAAAGTCATAAGAACAAAAATTTAAAAGTAAAAATTGGGGGGGCGGAGCAAGATGGTCGAATAGGAACAGCTCCAGTCTCCAACTCCCAGCGTGAGCGACACAGAAGACCGGTGATTTCTGCATTTTCAACTGAGGTACTGGGGTCATCTCACTAGGGAGTGCTGGACAATTGGTGCTGGTCAGTTGCTGCAGCCCGACCAGCAAGAGCTGAAGCAGGGCAAGGCATCGCCTCACCTGGGAAGCGCAAGGGGGAAGGGAATCCCTTTTCCTAGCCAGGGGAACTGAGACACACAACACCTGGAAAATCAGAAAACTCCCACCCCAATACTGCGCTTTAAGCAAACGGGCACACCAGGAGAATATATCCCACACCTGGCTGGGAGGGTCCCACACCCACGGAGCCTCCCTCATTGCTAACACAGCAGTCTGCGATCTAACCGCAAGGCAACAGCCAGGCTGGGGGAGGGGCGCCCGCCATTGCTGAGGCTTAAGTAGGTAAACAAAGCCGCTGAGAAGCTCGAACTGGGTGGAGCTCACAGCAGCTCAAGGAAACCTGCCTGTCTCTGTAGACTCCACCTCTGGGGACAGGTCACAGTTAACAACAACAACAACAAAAGCAGCAGAAACCTTTGCAGATGCAAACGACTCTGTCTGACAGCTTTGAAGAGAGCAGTGGATCTCCCAAAACGGAGGTTGAGATCTGAGAAGGGACAGACTGCCTGCTCAACTGGGTCCCTGACCCCTGAGCAGCCTAAATGGGAGACACCCCCACTAGGGGCAGTCTGACACTCCACACCTCACAGGGTGGAGTACACCCCTGAGAGGAAGCTTCCAAAGTAAGAATCAGACAGGTACACTCGCTGTTCAGCAATATTCTATCTTCTGCAACCTCTGCTGCTGATACCCAGGGAAACAGGGTCTGGAGTGGACCTCAAGCAATCTCCAACAGACCTACAGCTGAGGGTCCTGACAAGAAGGAAAACTATCAAACAGGAAGAACACCTATACCAAAACCCCATCAGTACGTCACCATCATCAAAGACCAGAGACACATAAAACCACAAAGATGGGGAAAAAGCAGGGAAGAAAAGCTGGAAATTCAAAAAATAAGAGCACATCTCCCCCTGCAAAGGAGCGCAGTCCATCGCCAGCAACGGATCAAAGCTGGTCAGAGAATGACTTTGACGAGATGAGAGAAGAAGGCTTCAGTCCATCAAACTTCTCAGAGCTAAAGGAGGAATTACATACCCAGCGCAAAGAAACTAAAAATCTTGAAAAAAGAGTGGAAGAATTGACAGCTAGACTAATTAATGCAGAGAAGGTCATAAACGAAATGACAGAGATGAAAACCATGACACGAGAAATACATGACAAATGCACAAGCTTCAGTAACCGACTCGATCAACTGGAAGAAAGAGTATCAGCGATTGAGGATCAAATGAATGAAATGAAGTGAGAAGAGAAACCAAAAGAAAAAAGAAGAAAAAGAAATGAACAAAGCCTGCAAGAAGTATGGGATTATGTAAAAAGACCAAATCTACGTCTGATTGGGGTGCCTGAAAGTGAGGGGGAAAATGGAACCAAGTTGGAAAACACTCTTTAGGATATCACCCAGGAGAACTTCCCCAACCTAGTAGGGCAGGCCAACATTCAAATTCAGGAAATACAGAGAACGCCACAAAGATACTCCTCGAGAAGAGCAACTCTAAACACATAATTGCCAGATTCACCAAGGTTGAAATGAAGGAAAGAATCCTAAGGGCAGCCAGAGAGAAAGGTCGGGTTACCCACAAAGGGAAGCCCATCAGACTAACAGCAGATCTCTCGGCAGAAACTCTACAAGCCAGAAGAGAGTGGGGGCCAATATTCAACATTCTTAAAGAAAAGAATTTTCAACCCAGAATTTCATATCCAGCCAAACTAAGTTTCATCAGTGAAGGAGAAATAAAATCCTTTACAGATAAGCAAATGCTTAGAGATTTTGTCACCACCAGGCCTGCCTTACAAGAGACCCTGAAGGAAGCCCTAAACATGGAAAGGAACAAGCGGTACCAGCCATTGCAAAAACATGCCAAAATGTAAAGACCATCGAGGCTAGGAAGAAACTGCATCAACTAACGAGCAAAATAACCAGTTAATATCATAATGGCTGGATCAAGGTCACACATAACAATATTAACTTTAAATGTAAATGGACTAAATGCTCCAATTAAAAGACGCAGACTGGCAAAATGGATAAAGAGTCAAGACCCATCAGTCTGCTGTATTCAGGAGACCCATCTCACATGCAGAGACATACATAGCTCAGAATAAAGGGATGGAGGAAGATCTACCAAGCAAAAGGAGAACAAAAAAAAGCAGGGGTTGCAATACTAGTCTCTGATAAAACAGACTTTAAACCATCAAAGATCAAAAGAGACAAAGAAGGACGTTACATAATGGTAAAGGGATCAATTCAACAGGAAGAGCTAACTCTCCTAAATATATATGCACCCAATACAGGAGCACCCAGATTCATAAAGCAAGTCCTTAGAGACTTACAAAGAGACTTAGACTCCCATACAATAATAATGGGAGACTTCAACACTCCACTGTCAACATTAGACAGATCAACGAGACAGAAAGTTAACAAGGATATCCAGGAATTGAACTCATCTCTGCACCAAGGGGACCTAATAGACATCTATAGAACTCTCCACCCCAAATCAACAGAATATACATTCTTCTCAGCACCACATCGCACTTATTCCAAAATTGACCACATAATTGGAAGTAAAGCACTCCTCAGCAAATGTAAAAGAACAGAAATAATAACAAACTGTCTCTCAGACCACAGTGCAATCAAACTAGAACTCAGGACTAAGAAACTCAATCAAAACCACTCAACTACATGGAAACTGAACAACTTGCTCCTGAATGACTACTGGGTACATAACGAAATGAAGGCAGAAATAAAGATGTTCTTTGAAACAAATGAGAACAAAGATACAACATACCAGAATCTCTGGGACACATTTAAAGCAGTGTGTAGAGGGAAATTTATAGCACTAAATGCCCACAGGAGAAAGCAGGAAAGATCTAAAATTGACACTCTAACATTACAATTAAAAGAACTAGAGAGGCAAGAGCAAACACATTCAAAAGCTAGCAGAAGGCAAGAAATAACTAAGATCAGAGCAGAACTGAAGGAGATAGAGACACAAAAAACCCTCCAAAAAATCAATGAATCCAGGAGTTGGTTTTTTGAAAAGATCAACAAAATTGACAGACCACTAGCAAGACTAATAAAGAAGAAAAGAGAGAAGAATCAAATAGACAGAATAAAAAATAATAAAGGGGATATCACCACCGACCACACAGAAATACAAACTACCATCAGAGAATACTATAAACACCTCTACGCAAATAAACTAGAAAATCTAGAAGAAATGGATAATTTCCTGGAAACTTACACTCTTCCAAGACTAAACCAGGAAGAAGTTGAATCCCTGAATAGACCAATAGCAGGCTCTGAAATTGAGGCAATAATTAATAGCCTACCAACCAAAAGAAGTCCAGGACCAGATGGATTCACAGCTGAATTCTACCAGAGGTACAAGGAGGAGTTGGTACCATTCCTTCTGAAACTATTCCAATCAATTGAAAAAGAGGGAATCTTCCCTAACTCATTTTATGAGGCCAACATCATCCTGATACCAAAGCCTGGCAGAGACACAACAAAAAAAGAGAATTTTAGACCAATATCCCTGATGAACATCGATGCAAAAATCCTCAATAAAATACTGGCAACCCAGATTCAGCAGCACATCCAAAAGCTTATCCACCATGATGAAGTGGGCTTCATCCCTGGGATGCACGGCTGGTTCAGCATTCGGAAATCAATAAACGTAATCCAGCATATAAACAGAACCAAAGACAAGAACCACGTGATTATCTCAATAGATGCAGAAAAGGCTTTTGACAAAATTCAACAGCCCTTCATGCTAAAAACGCTCAATAAATTCGGTATTGATGGAACGTACCTCAAAATAATAAGAGCTATTTATGACAAACCCACAGCTAATATCATACTGAATGGGCAAAAACTGGAAAAATTCCCATTGAACACTGGCACAAGACAGGGATGCCCTCTCTCACCACTCCTATTCAACATAGTGTTGGAAGTTCTGGCTAGGGCAATCAGGCAAGAGAAAGAAATCAAGGGTATTCAGTTAGGAAAAGAAGAAGTCAAATTGTCCCTGTTTGCAGATGACATGATTGTATATTTAGAAAACCCCATTGTCTCAGCCCAAAATCTCCTTAAGCTGATAAGCAACTTCAGCAAAGTCTCAGGATACAAAATTAATGTGCAAAAATCACAAGCATTCTTATACACCAGTAATAGACAAACAGAGAGCCAAATCATGAATGAACTTCCATTCACAATTGCTTCAAAGAGAATAAAATACCTAGGAATCCAACTTACAAGGGATGTAAAGGACCTCTTCAAGGAGAACTACAAACCACTGCTCAGTGAAATCAAAGAGGACACTAACAAATGGAAGAACATAGCATGCTCATGGATAGGAAGAATCAATATCGTGAAAATGGCCATACTGCCCAAGGTTATTTATAGATTCAATGCCATCCCCATCAAGCTACCAATGAGTTTCTTCACAGAATTGGAAAAAACTGCTTTAAAGTTCATATGGAACCAAAAAAGAGCCCGCATTGCCAAGACAATCCTAAGTCAAAAGGACAAAGCTGGAGGCGTCACGCTACCTGACTTCAAACTATACTACAAGGCTACAGTAACCAAAACAGCATGGTACTGGTACCAAAACAGAGCTATAGACCAATGGAACAGAACAGAGTCCTCAGAAATAATACCACACATCTTCAACCATCTGATCTTTGACAAACCTGAGAGAAACAAGAAATGGGGAAAGGATTCCCTATTTAATAAATGGTGCTGGGAAAATTGGCTAGCCATAAGTAGAAAGCTGAAACTGGATCCTTTCCTTACTCCTTATACGAAGATTAATTCAAGATGGATTAGAGACTTAAATGTTAGACCTAATACCATAAAAACCCTAGAAGAAAATCTAGGTAGTACCATTCAGGACATAGGCATGGACAAGGACTTCATGTTTAAAACACCAAAAGCAATGGCAGCAAAAGCCAAAATTGACAAATGGGATCTAATTAAAGTAAAGAGCTTCTGCACAGCAAAAGAAACTACCATCAGAGTGAACAGGCAACCTACAGAATGGGAGAACATTTTTGCAATCTACTCATCTGACAAAGGACTAGTATCCAGAATCTACAAAGAACTCAAACAAACATACAAGAAAAAAACAAACAACCCCATCAAAAAGTGGGCAAAGGATATGAACAGACATTTCTCAAAAGAAGATATTCATACAGCCAACAGACACATGAAAAAATGCTCATCATCACTCGCCATCAGAGAAATGCAAATCAAAACCACAATGAGATACCATCTCACACCAGTTAGATTGGCAATCATTAAAAAGTCAGGAAACAACAGGTGTTGGAGAGGATGTGGAGAAATAGGAACACTTTTACACTGTTGGTGGGATTGTAAACTAGTTCAACCATTATGGAAAACAGTATGGCAATTCCTCAAGGATCTAGAACTAGATGTCCCATATGACCCAGCCATCCCACTACTGGGTGTATACCCAAAGGATTATAAATCATGCTGCTATAAAGACACATGCACACGTATGTTTATTGCGGCACTATTCACAATAGCAAAGACTTGGAATCAACCCAAATGTCCATCTGTGACAGACTGGATTAAGAAAATGTGGCACATATACATCATGGAATACTATGCAGCCATAAAAAAGGATGAGTTTGCGTCCTTTGTAGGGACATGGATGCAGCTGGAAACCATCATTCTTAGCAAACTATCACAAGAAGAGAAAACCAAACACCGCATGTTCTCACTCATAGGTGGGAACTGAACAATGACATCACTTGGACTCAGGAAGGGGAACATCACACACCGGGGCCTATCATGGGGAGGGGGGAGGGGGGAGGGATTGCATTGGGAGTTATACCTGATATAAATGATGAATTGATGGGTGCTGACGAGTTCATGGGTGCAGCACACCAATATGGCACAAGTATACATATGTAACAAACCTGCACGTTATGCACATGTACCCTAGAACTTAAAGTATAATAAAAAATAAATAAATAAATAAATAAATAAATAAATAAGTCCTCTAAGAAATAATATTTATGAAACTGAAGAAGGCATCATGTATAAGTTTCATAGTTTTAAGCTAACATTTATGTCTGATGATTCATTATGAATTACATTTTGCATATGGTATTGATGTATAATTTTTCTTTTCTGTTTTGTTTTCGTTTTCTTGCACATGAAAAACCGTTTATCCCAGCACCATTTGTTGAAAGATTATTTTTACTCTGTTGATTTAGCTTTGTACTTTTGTGAAAACTCAGTAGTCATATGTGTGGATCTGTTTTTGCTCTGTATTTTTTGCCATTGATCTATGTATATGTCAATACCACACTATCTTGATAACTATAGTTGTATAATAAATCCTGATGGATAAAATAAATAAATAAATAAATAAAAGTAAAAATTGGTAAATAAGTTATAAATGAAACCAGAAATGTAATAACTTTAAATGATGAAAAAATAGCAAAAGTTATTCTAGGCATCACACGTGAGTTTTCTGAATTTTGTACCTTGAGAATATATTATTTTTCCTTAAGAGTTATTCACATTGAATAGATAGGCATTGTATTCCCCCAACAAATTTCTTCTTTCAAAGGACTAATAATGAGAATCTAACATAAAAAATATAAGAAATGAGAGTGATTAAGAAAGTATGAAGATAAACAAAATGGATGGTTTAATAAAGAAATGTGTGAGAAAGAACCAGAAAAAGCTTTACCACTGATAAACCTAAAGCAATGTGAGATGTTAAGTTCCACAATTGTTTACATATGTGATGAAAACTGAAAACAGTGTAGGAATAGAGAAAAAAGTCTATATTGGGATATATAAGAAAATTAGAGGAAAGAAAAGTATTTTAAGGCAACAGTAGTGTGTTTGCTTTTGAAGGGGCTGTCTTGCCCTGAGCTATTACATTTGGTATAATATCTTTGGCAAGAGTCAAAGATGTCCTTTCCTTTGACCCCTTATCTCATGCATTGCCTTTGAGGATATTAATAATTTTAATCATAACTAATATTCATTTAAAAACTTGCTCTGCACTCAGTATTCTGCAAGTACTCTAGCTTGGGTTTCATTATTTAATTCTCACAAAGACCTTAGGTGGTGGGTTTATTATCTCTATTATTGCAGGCTGGTTCAATGAGGCTTTGAGGGGGGAATTAAATTGCCCAAGGTCAGAGCTAGTGAGTGCCAAGCTGGGAGTCAGCCCAGCTCTGACCTCAATGCCAGTGCTCTCCACCACTTTGTTCTCTGCTGGTAAACAGGAAAGGAGCAGTGCTGATCTAGAGAGAGCCCAGTGCTAGGCTTTCACCAGCCCAGGTTCCTGAGGCGATAGGACCCTGGGTCTTACTGGTGATCTACCGTGACTTAATTTTCAAATTGGAATTTCATAGTCTTGTTGCTGCTGCTTATGGCTACGGTGGTTTGAAAACAGCCCCAGGGCACATGGTTTGACAATGACTATCTTCTGATTTGTGTATTTATTTGTATTAAAATGATTACAATGTTATAAAATTTAAAGAACATTTAACTCTCATTAGCACTTACTCTTATCTAGTAATACAGTTATTAAAACTGATACAGTCACATAAAATCAGGTCCATGGTAGAAAAATCTGAATGCTTTCTGTATACCTGTTCTGTCTATCACCTAGCTATCTGTGTGTCCAACCATTTATCTATCCATCCATCCATCCATCCATCCATCCATCCATCCATCCATCCATCCGTCTCATCATCATTATCATCATCAACAGGAGAAACAACATCATTTGTCTATCTGGTTAATATGGTGAATGAGTGCCTGGGTAAGTGTATGGATGGGTAATGGAGTATAAATTATTTTTCCCAGGACACTGGTGCTACCAAACAACTAAGAAGATCATAACAGGCTGGGCGCGGTGGCTCACACCTGTAATCCCAGGACTTTGGGGGGCCAAGGTGAGCTGATCACGAGGTCAGGAGATCGAGACCATCCTGGCTAACATGGTGAAACCCTGTCTCTACTAAAAATACAAAAAATTAGCCGGGCGTGGTAGTGAGCACCTGTAGTCCCAGCTACTCAGCAGGCTGAGGCAGGAGAATGGCGTGAACCCGAGAGGCAGAGCTTGCAATGATCATGCCACCGCACTCCAGCCTGGGCAACAGAGCGAGACTCTGTCTCAAAAAAAAAAAAAAAAAAAAAGAAAGAAAAAGAAAAAAGAAAAAGAAAATAATAATGAACATGCTATATATATTTTTATTCTAAATCTCTGACAACAGAGGTGGTTTGGAATCATAATGACCCTCATATGGAAGTGGTTACAGAAATGTGCTTTTCCACATTAGTCTTGGCTCTAGTTTCTCTCCAGCAAATACTGTGGTGATCAGGCTGCTGAGAGAATAAATGAGCAATTTGGGGCAGAGTACTTTGTGCCCCTGTTGATGAGACTCAACAAACAAATTCTGCTGTAACAAATGATTGTACCACGTGAGTGGGTGACAACCTAATGGATTGTAGTTATAACCACAGCTGGTTCTGCTGAGGCTTAATCCAAACTCTTTTTTTTTTTTTTTTTTTTGCTTGTGTTTCTGGGAAATTCAGGGAAAATAATGACTTTGGGATGGAATTGTCTTGTAAAGTCAAGGCAGCTAGGTTTTTCTTGGTGTGGCATTCAAAGATACATCAGTTCTACATGAAAGAAAGAAAGAAAAAGAAAGAAGGAAAGAAAGAAAGAGAGAGAGAGAAAGAAGAAGAAAGAAAGAAAGAAAGAAAGAAAGAAAGAAAGAAAGAAAGAAAGAAAGAAAGAAAGAAAAAAGAAAGAAAGAAAGAAAGAAAGAAAGAAAGAAAGAAAGAAAGAAAGAAAGAAAGAAAGAAAGAAAGAAAGAAAAAATAGTTAAATATTCACTACACTTCACACAACACAAAACACCAATAGTGAAGGTTACATTCATATCAGTTCTACACGAAAGAAAGAAAGAAGAAAGAAAGAAAGAAAGAAAGAAAGAAAGAAAGAAAGAAAGAAAGAAAGAAAGAAAGAAAGAAAGAAAGAAAGAAAGAAAGAAAGAAAAGCTGGTTAAATATTCACTACACTTCACACAACACAAAACACCAATAGTGAGGATTGCATTCATCACCCACAGCGAAATTCCTTACCTCCTCCTTCACCATCTCTTATTCACATAGCAGCTGTCACCAAAGTCCTCTAGTCTCCGACCTCAAACTTCCCCAAACACTCTTTCAACTTACCCAATATATTCCTTTTTCTCTCCTTTCATGCCTGCCCACTGAAATCCCACTCCAGGAAGTTACTCTCTGTTTTGTTTTTTCTATTATAGAATAACCCATAAACCTTTCTGTCATGCCTATTTTTACCACTCTTACAAAACAGCTTTCAAGATAGACACAGCCTCTCTCATCTTAATGATAGTGGAAGTGTGGAGTTGGGAAAATTGCAAGCACTAATAATTTAATTTAAATATGTTCTTTATTTCTTATTACAAATACTTGAATAATTCCTCCCCCACCCACCATACCATCTTATTTCAGCATAAATGTAAACTACTGAGGGGCCTTAAGGAAGGACGTGATGAGGCATGTTGGATCCGATGTATATTTTGGCTGCTGTATGAAGAATAGACAGATTGGGAAACATTAGTGAGATTTAAGGCAGGGAAATTCTACAATGCAAAATACCATAATAGTCCCTGGAAGGAATAATAGTGGTCTGAAGTGTGGGTAAGTATTGCAAAAGGCAAGCTGACAGATTCAGGATAAAGAAAAGAAATGGTATCAATAGGGCTTCATGATTGAATGGGTGTGGCAGGTGAGGAAGAAGTTCTTGCTGACCTGGAAGATAGAAATCATGCAGGTAAATTACTTTCAGTGCTGCCATGAACAGACTGAAACCCAGGAGTCAAAGCATAATATTTCTCTTCCCCTCGCCTAACCTCTGAAGATGTGATAAAATGGCTAAACCATCACCATGGGAACCTACTCAGTTTAAGAAAAGGACCAAGGCTGTATAGACAAAATTAGTTTCCTTGTTTCACTTATCTTGTTGATTTCAAAATGACCCAGCTCTTCTAAAAAGCATCTTGGAAGATAGGAGTTATCAAGCATCATTCAACAAGAAGAGAGGCTATTAGAAATAGAAAACTAAAATATGGGACAGGCCATAAAGTCAGAAATCTCTGATTTCTTTTTGTCTCCTCTGGATGCCTCTGTGTCTCTTTCACTTTCAGAAGAGAAAGGGGCTTTCTAAATCCCACATCACTGCTCTTCTCCTAGGCAAAGTGGTTTGGAGAAGAGATGAGACAAAAGCTGCTTTCCCTCTCCAGCTTTCTTAATTAATGAGCCTTTCATGCCGCTTGGCAAGAACTTCCCCACACAAATCTCTAGAACTCTGCAGTTCGTGGGCTAAGGGGCAAGATAGAGGCCAGAGTTCCTGTGTGAGCTAGCTGTTGTGTAGAATAACAAGTATAAGGACTAAATTCTTACATTTTAATTCTGGATTTGATACTTAATAGCTTTATTGCCCAAGTCAAACTTCTTTGCCTTTCTGAGCCTTTTTTCTCCTTCCACAATGGCGGTTGTGAGGATTAAATGAGAGAGTATAAAATAAATGTATTCCATTAGTTGACAACGCCAAGTAACCAGGAAATGTTATTTGAAATTGGTATGTAGCAGGGAACTGTCTGTGCCCAAGGCTGAGCTATTGTTTTACTTACTCCCAAACTTCCCTTTCTCCAAAACTTTCCTCTCTATTGGTGCTACAAGAATGGGCCTAGGCCGGGCGCGGTGGCTCAAGCCTGTAATCCCAGCACTTTGGGAGGCCGAGACGGGCGAATCACGAGGTCAGGAGATCGAGACCATCCTGGCTAACCCAGTGAAACCCCGTCTCTACTAAAAAATACAAAACCTAGCCGGGCGAGGTGGCGGGCGCCTGTAGTCCCAGCTACTCGGGAGGCTGAGGCAGGAGAATGGCGTAAACCCGGGAGGCGGAGCTTGCAGTGAGCTGAGATCCGGCCACTGCACTCCAGCCTGGGCAACAGAGCGAGACTCCGTCTCAAAAAAAAAAAAAAAAAAAAAAAGAATGGGCCTGTCGGGGAGGGGGATTGGGGGTGTGTCTCTGAATTCCCCCCCCCCCTTTTTTTTTGCCTTTTGGATATTTCACTGATGGCCCCTTTAAACTTCCTACCAAGTTTTGCTAGAAATCCTTGAGATTTACAAGGGTCATCTTTCAGTGGAGGCAAGTTGGGCGGCCCGTAATAGAATATTGATTCTATTGGTGATGGGAGATTTGGGGAAGAGGGAGGGAGAGGTCATGTGAAGATCTTCTCAAATAACTGTGATTACCAGGGAGTATTTGTCAGATGCTGCATTGGGTGTTTTTGAGACATTTTTTATTTAATTCTTATAACAATTAGCAGTACATGTTTTGACTCCAGTGGGATCAAGTCAGTCCCACAAGGTGACTAAGCCAGTTAGAGGCAGAGCTGGAATTAGAACCCAAGTCTGCCCAGCTCCCAAGGCCATACATACTGGGTTCATTATATTCCCTGCATCTCATGTGAAATAGCCTATAGGCAGCTCTCTCCTTCACTCATTATTAGATCCTTCACTCATTATTAGATTCACATTAGTGACAGTTGTGTATTTACTTGGCTCTTAATCAATGTCCAGAGAATCCTCTCCTCAATATATTAAGAAATAAGTGAAGATAGTTTATTTCTAGTCCTTCTGGGAGCCTTTCATATTCTGTTTTTACTCTTTGTTTCTTCTAACATGATGTTTTTTTTTCTTCTTAATTGCTTGTTTATTATTAGGCAATGACTTAATCCTCCTCTCTTCACACTCTTGTAATGGGAAAATTGAGTTTTGAGTTATTTATAATCTTCCTTTCCAGATTTGACCACCACTTTCACTACACTCAACCTACCTGGCAACAACTTCATGCATTCTTGAAGCATAGAGTGTTTCTCTAAAGGACAAACAAACAGCAACAATGACAAAATCAAGATGAATTTTTGTCCACTTTGATTTTATGCTCATCTACAACAGATGCTGTCCATTGGCTGTGAAAGATTTTTCCAGAAACTTCTGTCAGTCCATTAATGTTTAATTCTTGCAAAGAAATATTGGTTCAGTCTGTTGACAGAATTTGAAAAAAAAAAAAAAAAAAAAAAAAAAAAAAAAAAAAACTACAAGTGAAATAGCCAAGGGCAAAGTCAATATCTGACAAGGCCAAGTAAAACTTCAGTGACCAAGGCAAAAGCAAACAGCAATCAGCAACAAGAGTCCTTTCATTTGGACACTAATATTGGGCAAAGTGGCATAAAACGTAGGCAAACTCAAATACATTTAAATAGAAGACTCAAGTCTTCCTGAAATTCTCTTCCTGGTGGACACATTCTGTTCTAGGAAAAAATTACTCTCCTTTTCTTTCTTTCTCTTTCTTTCTTTCTTTCTTTCTTTCTTTCTTTCTTTCTTTCTTTCTTTCTTTCTTTCTTTCTTTCTTTCTTTCTTTCTTCTTTCTTTCTTCCTTTCTTTCTTCTTTTTCTTTCTCTCTCTCCTTTCTTTCTTTCTCTTCTTTCTTTTTCTTTCTCTCTCTCTTTCTCTTTTCTCTCTTTCTTCCTTTCTTTCTTTCTCCCTTTTCTTTCTTTTTCTTTGTTTCTTTCTCTCTCTCTCTCCTTTCTTTCTCTTCTCTCTTTCTTTCTCTTTCTTCCTTCCTTCCCTCCTTCCTTCCTTCCTCCCTCCCTCTTTCCTTCCTTCCTTTCTTTCTCTCTCTCTCTCTTTCTTTCTTTCTTTCTTCCTTTCTTTCTCCCTTTCTCTCTTTTTCTTTCTTTTCTTTTCTTTTATCTTTCCCCTGTCTTCCCTTCCCTTTCTTTATCCCCATTCCCTTCTTCCCTTCCCTTTCCTTTCCTTCCTTCTTTCCTCCATTCCTCCCTTTCTTCTTATCTTTTCCCCTTCCTTCTTGAAATGGCTTGTTGATGTCACTAGCATGATCACGTACCTAGAGCTTAGAATTTAAGCCTCCAGAGAAATTTGGGAGTTGCTCAAATCTCCTTGAGCACACATCAGATGGTGAACCCTTCTAAGCCCCTTTCTTTTGGATGTCATATCACACAGGGCTCACCTGCATCTTAGCACCCTATACACCCTATACACTTTGTCATTATCTGTGTTTCTTTCAGTGGACTAGGATTCTTCCCATTCCAGTAAACTGGGTGTGTTCATCTCTGTATGCTCAGCACAGTATAGGCAATAAGCACTCCATGCTTTTGAAGAATTTAAATGCATGCTTTATTTTGTGTTTGAGGTGAGAAAAAAATTAAATATTTGTACATTCAATATGGACAGCCATCTGAAGTTGGTGCTCCATGGATAATAATCTTTTCTCTACAAACTCTTTGTAATTCTTAACTTGTTAGTCAGGTGCCTTTACAGGTTGATATGGTTTGACTGTGTCCCCACCTAATCCTATAATTCCCATGTGTCATGGGAGGGCCCTGGTGGGAGGTGATTGAATTATGGGGCGTGTCTTTCCCATGCTGTTCTTATGATAGTGAATAAGTCTCTTGAGATCTGAATGGTTTTATAAAGGAGAGTTCCCTTACACGAGCTCTCTTCTCTGCCACCATGTAAGATGTGACTTTTCTCCTCATTCACCTTCAGCCATGACTCTGAGGCCTCCCTAGCCATGTAGAACTGTGTGTCAATGAAACCTCTTTCCTTTATAATGAAACCTCTTTCCTTTATAAATTACCTAGTCTTTGGTATGTCTTCATTGGCAGCATGAGAACAGACTAATAAATTGTTACCAGTAGAATAGGGTGCTGTTGTAAAGATACCCAAAAATGTGGAAGCGACTTTGGAACTGGGTAACAGGCAGAGGTTGGAATGGTTTGGACGACTCAGAAGAGAGAAGATATGGGAAAGTTTGGAACTTCCTAGAGACGTATCGAATGGCGTTGACCAAAATGCTGATAGTGATATGAACAACGAAGTGCCGGCTAAGGTGATCTCAGATGGAGATGAGGAACTTGTTGGGAACTGGAGTAAAAGTCACTCTTCCTATGCAAAGAGATATTTTGACCCTGCCCTAGAGATCTGTGAATCTTTGAACTTGAGAGAGATGATTTCAGGTATCTAGCAGAATAAATTTAGAAGAAGTTTCTAAGCAACAAAATAATTCAAGAGGAAGCAGAGCATAAAAGTTTGAAAAATCTGCAGTAGAAAAGAAAAATCCATTTTCTGGGGAGAAATTCAAGCCTGCTTAGAAATTTGCATAAGTAATGAGCAGCTAGATGCTAATTACCAAGACAATGGGGAAAACATCTCCAGGGCGTGTGAGAGAACTTGGGGGCAGACCCTCCCATCAGAGGCCCAGAGACCTAGGAGGGAAAAATGGTTCTGTGGGGTGGGCCAAAGGCCCTGCTGCTGTGTGCAGCCTAGGGACTTGGTGCCCTGCATCACAGCCACTCCAGTCATGGCTAAAAGGGGCCAAGGTACATCTCAGGCCCTGGCTTCAGAGGGTGCAAGTCCCAAGCCTTGGCACCTTCCACATGGTACTGGGCATGTGGGTGCACCCAAGTCAAAAATAGAGGTTTGGGAACTTTTGCCTAGATTTCAGAAGATGTATGTAAATGCCTGGATGTCCAGGCAGAGGTGTGCTGCAAGGGTGGGGCCCTTGTGGAGAACCTCTGTTAGGGCAGTACAAAAGGTAAATGTGGAGTCAGAGACCCCACACAGAGTCCCCACTGGGGCACTGCCTAGTGAAGCTGTGAGGGCCACTGTCCTCCAGCCATGCGTCTGAGACTACAGATGCATGTCACCACGCCCATCTAATTTATTTTTATTTTTATTTTTGGTAGGGAAGGTCTTCACCATGTTGGCCAGGATGATCTCAAACTCCTGACCTCAGGTGATCCACCTTGACCTCCCAAAGAACACTTTACTTAACCAGCCTAAATGTTCTGATACTGTCACTAAGTACCTTATAGAGCCTTTTTCTATTCCACTAATTTTGTGAACATTGCTTTCACTGCTGCCAAAAGTTGTTATTATTCACATCTAGTTCACATAGTCTGATTTTTTTCATGATGGCAGAGATGCTTCCACTGGTTTGATCCTTCTGTGGTCATAGTTGTTCTTTGAGAAATACCTTCAATAGCCTCCCTTGGACTTACTCTTAGCCGATAGGTTTTCTATACTTGGACTATCAAGGGTGCAGCCACATGCTTAGTAATTCTTGCTACATCATTTTTGAAGAAGGACTTTCAGACTCCCCCAGAGGCTGTATTAGAATAACAAATATGAGCATAAATTCATAAAATAGATAACAAAGTCAGAGTTGGCTCTTTGCCAAGGTTAATGAAATTGTTAAGCCTCTGACTTGACTGAGATTGATAAGAAAAGAGAAGATGCAAATAAGTAATATTAGAAATGAAGTGACATAACTCAAAAGCAGATTTATGTCAGTTTATTCAAAGTTAGATAAAATGTTAAATTCCTAGAAAAAAATGTAAATTATCAAAATTGGCTCAAACAGAAATTTAAAAGCCTGAATTGTCTAATTGCATTTAAATAAATTGAGTACCTAGTCAAAATTTTTCATACCAAGAAAACCACAAGGCCCACAGGTTTCTACAGGTGAGTCCTAACAAAACTTAAAGTACAGATGATTTCAATCTTACACAGAAGCACACCCCAACTCAAAATTACTGACAGTTGTGCTATGTCACACAGCGACTGTAATTGGTAGGATTCTTAACATATTATGCAATTGGACCATTTTAAATATTCTTGCTAAATTTCCACTTGATACATAGCTCTTGAGAGCTCACTTTCTGGATATTCTAACTGATGATGATATGGGTAGGAAAAAACTGTAAGTATTGTCCTTAAGGAATTCACAATCTACTGAAATATCCAGGAAAGCAAATACACAATTATTAGCCATTATATTATAAAATTTTACCTATCCAGGGCACCTAAACTGTTCCCCTAGATTGGAAAGAGGCCATCAGGTTCAGGCTTCCCATAGGAAGTGACACCATTGTAGAGTCTTGAATTGTGAGTAGGATTTAGGCAGACAAATAAGAGAGAAGATCATTTTAGTAATAAGGAACTCGAAGTGCTAAGCCTCAAGGATAAAATAGTTGATTATATTTAAACATTTTAAAAATTATTTAGTATGTCAGTAATTCAGATCAAGGTAAGACAAGAGACTGAGAATTGTCACTGTATTATGTAAGACCTTGTGTGATGCTCACACAGCTTGAATTTTCAACTTGGGGACATTGGGAAGCCATGCTCAAATCAAAAGAGGTCAAATGTGCCAATCAGAACCTGAGTCAGGGACTATCTTCATGGTTATTTTTGTCTTCATATTTCCTCTTCTCTGTAGGTATGTGCTTGTCTTTGGGAGTTTGCCTTGCTGTATATTTGCTTATTGATGGTTACTAACTCATGGTCGGAAGCTCCCAGAATTTTATTAAATGAGTCCAAATTCCAAGTGAGTACAGGATATTTTACTACAGCAACTCTGAAACATGATCGTTAAATTGGTTTCAGTATTTTTGCCCTTACAAAATAGCACACCCTTTGTTAGAGGTATCATGATTATAATCACTATTTATTAAGCACTTTGTACTTGCACTATGGTAATAGTCCTACATTCTTTGTATAAATATGTTGTTAATTAATGTACTAAGTACAGAAAGATTTGTAGAACAGCTACTATGTGCTAGGTGTTATGCATACTAGGAGTAGAATGATGTGTAAAATCAACATAGGTGTAAGACATAGGTAATAATCAAGTAAACAATCAAATTTTACAAATTCATTAAAATATAACCATATATACACGTATATGACCACACACACCTATATATATGAATAACACATATGCATATATATATATATATATATATATATATACACATAATTGTGAACCCAAACATTGCAGTACTACATCAATGATAACAAGGTATGTGCTTGGTATAGTCAAGAAAGAAATTTCTGTGATGGTGACATTGAAATAGCATTCTCTTCTTACAAAAGCTTATGGATAGGAATTAATGGCACCATTTTAAAGATGAATAAATTAAGGCTTAGAGAGAGTATATAAATTGCCATGGCTCACATTATTAAGTGATAGATCTGGGATTAATTCCAAATACTAGCTTGGCCACAGTGTTCATGATTTCTTAATACTGTTTTTTTTTTCCAAGATGAACTAATATGTACTTTCCTGAACCTTAATGTACTTCTCTTTTCTTATACACTTTGGAACAAATCAGTCCATATTTAATCTCAGATATTTGGAAAACATTGCTTCTTTTTGTCTTTGCTCTTCCAAATTAGTAATAGCAACTGTCTTCCAAGTTATTAAAAATTGATATTTTGAGTTATCCCTGCATGCCAGGGTGTGCAGTGGTGAACAAAATAAACATAATCTTTGTCTTTATTAAAAATACAATCTAGAGACAAAGTGTATCAGTTACCAATTGTCACTATAATGTTATGTAACAAGGCATACCAAAATTCAGAGACTTAAAACAATGATAGTTTATTATTTATTTGTTTCTTGGTGACTCAATTCTCTTTCACATGCCACATCCCTCTAGGAAGCCAGCTCAGGCTTATTCTCATGGAAGTCAACAGTGTCCATGTAAGGATGTAAGGAAGTGGAAATGTGAACATGCTTTTCAAATCTGTTTGTGTTTATTACTGTTCCATTGTCCAAAGCAAGTCCTATCGCCAAGACTGAAATCAGAGAGGAAGGGGACTACGAAGGTACAGATAAAGATCGTGAATATAGAGAGAAGTCATTAACTGGGGCTACCAACACAATCAATTTACCATTGGAAATTTATGGTTTTCTGTGTGATGTACAAAGCATGGTTTATAGATTTTTTTATAGGTCATTCAAACAGAACACAGTAGATTGATAAGATTAAATGATAAATATAGAAATATTGAATACATATTAGATAATTATACTTGAATATATGAATATTCATCATTCTACCCATTCAGTAAACAGTGAATGACAATAATGATAATTTGATCATGATAATCTACTAGACATTCTCATTAAGAATGTCCATGCAAGAACCACGGAGTCGTTACTTAAAATGCAGACGAACCAAAGAAAAAATATAGTGATGGTGATTCCTTAGCTACCTCTTTTTTGATATAGAGAAAGCTTAAAAGCTGCTAAACATTCAATAATCTCATATAAAATTATCATGTTATAATCTCACATCAAATTATGTTTGTATTGTGATCAAGATAACATTATAACATTGTGACCATTCAGCCTTTAACATTGGTCTTTTATTTATTTATTTTTTGCGGGGGACAAAGTCTCACTCTGTTGCGCAGGCTGCAGTGCAGTGGTGTAATCTTGGGTCACTGCAACCTCCGCCTCCTGGGTTCAAGCAATTCTTGTGCCCCAGCCTCCTAAGTAGCTGGGACTACAGGTGCCTGCTGCCATGCCCAGCTAGCTTTTTGTATGTTTAGTAGAGATGGATTTCCATCTTATTATTTGGCCTGATTGTATGGAAAAATGTAATTGAGTAACAATGTAGTACTAATGCTGAATACATCCTGTTGTCCTAGTGCACAGATAAGCTGGGAAAAACAAAAATCATTAGCACAGATTTGGCTGTTTACCGTTGTGATACATTGATGTATACAATAAGGTCTTTGCTTACTTTTATCACACTGTATTCATTTGCTAAGGCTGCTGTAACAAAGTTCCACAAACTGAAGGACTTTAACAATAGAAATTTATTTATTCACTGTTTTGGAGGCTAAAGTTTGAGATCAATGTATCAGCAGCATTGGCTTCTTCTGAGAACTGAGAGGAAGAGTCTGTTCCCTGCTGTTCACCTAGTTTCCAGTGGTTTGCTGGCAATCTTTGGCGATACTTGACTTGTAGAAGTATCACTCCGATCTTCTCATTCTTCTTCATATGACACTCTTTCTGTATGTGTGTCTGTGTCCAAATTTCCCCTTTTAATAAATATACAAGTCGTATTGGAGTATGACCCAACCTAATGATCTCATCTTAACTAATTACATTTGCAATGACCCGTTTTTCAAACAAGGTCACATTCTAAGGTACTGGGAGTTAGAACTTTAACATGTAAATTTGGATTGAGGGGCAAAATTCAGCCCATGATACATGCAGAGAAAATTCAAGCTCAAAGTTGAAGTTTTATTATTTTAGAAAAATGTCTTTCTTACAGTACAAGCTAATTTTGGTTATGATGTATACGTATAACCAAAGGACTAATATTTTGTTAGAGTAAGTTGTTCAAGCCAAAGTTGCTAATTAGTAGTTATTGTGGGATGTTAATCTATACCAAAACATCACCATAAAGCGGGGGAAAAGGATGTTCTATTGGTAACATTCCTAAATTGCATTAAAGGCTATAAACCTCACCCTAATGGCAAGTTTCTTTCTGGGTTTTGGAAAATATCCCCTTTTTTTTGTTCTTCCTCTGCCTCTGCAGTTTTTTTTTTTTTTTCACCACAATTACTTGTCTTCCACCACTTCACTTGACCTTCTGATTTGGGGCCTTCTTGAAATATGAAAAAATTAGGTAAGAGTGACACTAGAGACCCAGCGATTGGAAGGAGAATGAAAAAATAATGGTATGTATTGTAAAGATGAGGATATTAAGATTCAAAGAGACTGCCCAGAATGAATTGTTAGGAAATAGCAGGGCTTACAAATACAGACTTACCTGAGGAGTGGATTTCTGTTGAGAATTAGATATTTGACACTGATATGGTTTGGCTGTGTCCCCACCCAAATCTCATCCTGAATTGTAGCTCTCCTAATTCTCACATGTCATGGGAGGGACCCAGTGGGAGGTAATTTGAATAATAGGGGTGGGTCTATTATTCAATAGAGTGAATAATGCTATTGAATTCATGAACAACATTCACGAACAGTTCATGAATTCGTGAACACAATGCTGTTCTCATGATAGTGAATAAGTCTCGTGAGATCTGATGGTTTTATATAGGGGAGTCCCCCTGCACATGCTGTCTTGCCTGCCACCATGTAAGATGTCCCTTTGCTCTTCCTTCATCTTCTGCCATGATTGTGAGTCCTCCCCAGCCATGTGGAACAACTAAACCTCTTTCCTTTATAAATTATCCAGTCTCAGGTATGTCATTATTAGCAGCATGAGAACAAACTAATACAGACACAGATTAAAAACCGAACTTAATGTCACTGATGATATTCCTGGTTCTTCTTCCTCCTATAACTCCCAACTCTCTAAAAAACGTTTCTCTAGTTTAATGGGGGAAAAAAGCAAGCCTTGAGTTCATATGAGGACGTAGAAGAAGGGCAGTATTTTCTTTCCTAATGGCATAACCAAAAGAGGATTGTCGGGCAAGGCCTCTCTCAGACTAAACAGAAATTGTGCAGCCTTGGTTGGCAGATGAGTGACACACATGATTTGTGTATATGACAGCAGGAGAAAAGAAGTTCCTTTTGGGAACAATTCTTGATTGGTGGATGAAAATGGATGTCAAACATAACCTCCTCTTGACTTAGAAAAATGACAACAAATAATGAAGAGTCAGCATCCAAGGTCTTTGAACAGACCATGACTTTAAACTCTAGATGAAATATATATATTCCTATCACATCTAACCTAAATGGTTTCAGGTTGAATTAAAATTTATTGCAACTCCTCTCTTTGCTTTTATTCTAAGTGTGTTTCTACATACTATCATGTTTAAATCTTAAGCACTCCTATGAGATAATTATCATAAGTTCTGTTTGGCTAATGAGATGACTAAAGCTTGAAAACTTTCTTCTTGAAGACAGTTTATTTCTTTAAATGAACTAGAAATTGTTTCAAAAATAGATCTATTTTTATGGAGAATATGACTTGGTAAGACCCTTGGAGTGGATACTGGGTCTCTAAAACATGATTATTGTGAAATCCTAGGAGACTGTGGATAAATATTTTCAAGTTAAAGATGCTGGAGAGAGACAATGTAAGCGAGATCTGGAAGCATAAAGACAGACTTCACAGCAGGTTCTTCGCCATGTTCCCCTCCCCACCCAGGCTTTGGAAAACTTACTTGAAATGCCTGAGGTGAATATATTTCATTTTGAATTGGAGGTAGTGGGTACCTTGTTAAATGATAATTTAACCAATAAAATAAAACCATGACTTGTGCAAAAATAAGATAAACTTGTAACAAAGATTTCACAATTCACTAACTAAGGACAGAACAAATAAGATGTTGAGAAGAGTTCAAAAGGAAATTCCAAGGATATTCATTCAAATGATAAAGACAGACAAGAATGCAGAATTTTTTTACGAACATGTGCAAAACTGGCGTCTTCCAGTGGGAAGAGGGAAACCAATTGGATTTCCACAGATCAAAAAAAAAAAAAAAAAAAAAATGCATTTGTGGGCAGGGTGTGGTGGCTTACACCTGTAATCCTAGCACTTTGGGAGGCTGAAGAAAGAGGACCCCTTGAGGCCAGGAGTTGAAGAGCAGTCTGGGCAACATAGTGAGAACTCATCTATTAAACATATAAAAAAAAAGAAAGAAAAGAAACTTAGCCAGATGTGATGGCATGCACCTGTAGTCCAGCTGTTCAGGAGGCTGAGGTGGGAAGATCCCTTGAGCGTGGAACTTTGAGGCTGCAGTGAGCTATGATTATACCACTGCACTCCAGCTGGGGAGACAGAGCAAGACCCTGTTTCAAAAAGAAATGCATTTGTGCTTCAATGAACAGGAATCATTAGTAGTATTATCATTTTCTACAATGGATAGCATTTTAAAATAGCTCAAAGACAAAAAGGACACAGATAACCTAGAAGGGTGTATTAGACAAAACATCCAGTGATAATTCTGTCCATTTCAAAGTATTTCACTATTTTTTTTCCTGACATACTCAAGGTAGTACTAAAGCAACAAACTTGAAGGAGGAAGGCTGAGTCAGAGAAACCTGGGGAAGTAATTAGCTGAGAATCCATAGTCATGGGAAGGCTTTGGGCTTTGGCAAGGGGGTGGTGGATTTGGAGTTCAAGCCGAATTTAACAAAATTGACATATGCTTTGCATTTTGTGGTCCTTAGAATGGTAAGTAGAACATTGGGCTGGAACCCCATTCTTTATCCTTCCAAGCCCACTTCGATTTTTACTTCATTCTACCATATCAAAATATTATAAATAAGAGCTTCCTTTTCAGTGAGATTGAGTAATTGTTGAATAATACTGTTACTGCTAGAAGGTATCCAAGCTACACAGCACTGGAATATGTTAACGGTGGCAAATCCATTTGGGTCTGCAGCAACCTCAATTCTTGCCTCCTCAGAAAAAGGAATTTGACTGAGGGGCATAAGGCAGGAAGAGAGACTAAGACCCGTTTTAGAGCAGGAGTGAAAGTTTATTTTAAAAACTTTAGAACAGGAATGAAAAGAAGGAAAGTACACCTTGGAAGAGGCCAAGCAGGTGACCTGAAAGGCAAGTGCACAGTTTGACCTTTTAACTTGGGGTTTTATACGTTGGCATAATTCTGAGGTCTTGTGTTACTTCTCCCCTGATTCTTCCCTTGGGGTGGGCTGTCTGCATGTGCATGCTTGAGCCCGCTTGTCCAACTCCTGAGATCTTATCAGGAAGCTGCTGGTCACATTTCAGGTGTTTTCTATCTATTAGGAGCCTGCCTTTCCCTGGTGCTAGCTGTGACTAATTATTACTTTAGCGAGACAGTTAACAACCGCCAGACCATCACCTGATGGTCACCCAACACTTCTGCTATGTGTGGGGGAGGAGCCCTCTCCTGCCCTGTGTATACCCGACTAGCTACCCACTGTAACAATACTGAAATTAGTATTTTCTGCTTGGATATAAAGCTGTGTAACCTGAAAGACTATGATGTTTTTCATGCACCTGTATGGGTAGGTAAATATCGTGGGTCGAAGTTCTAACACCCAGTACCTGTGAATTTGACCTTATTTGGAAATAGGGTGTTTGCAGATATAATCAAGTTGAGATGAGGTTAGACCGGATTAGGATGGACCCTAATCCTGATGCTCTCAGACACACACAGAGGGAAAAAGCTCATGTGAAGAAAGAGACAGAAACTGGAATAATACAGCTGCAGGCCAGGAACCCAAAGGATTGCTGGAAACCATCATCAGCTAGGTAAATGCAAGGAAGGATTCTTCTCTAGAGCTTCCAGAAACAGGGTGGCCCTGCCAACACCTCAATTTCAGACTTTTATTTTCCAGACCCATGAGAGCATCAATTTCTGTTGTTTTAAGCTACTGTGTTTGTCCCCAAGAAACCGATACAGTAAAGACGATATCTTTTCTGAAAATAATTTAAAGAAGCTTATAATAATGCACAAATTCCAAAAGGATAAGCGAATTTAAAGTAGGTCATAAGAATGACACACAGGCTGGGCGCAGTTGGTCATGCTTGTAACCCCAGCACTTTGAGAGGCCAAGGCAGGAGAATCACTTGAGCCCAGTAGTTCAAGACCAGCCTGGGCAACATGGCAAAGCCCCAGCTCCACAAAAAATATAAAACTTAGCCAGGCGTTATGGTGCACGCCTATAGTTCCAGTTACTTGGGAGGCTGACAGGGGAGGATTGCTTGAGCCCAGGAGGTCGAGGCTGCTGTGAGCCATGTTTGTGCCACTGCACTCCAGCCTGGGTGACAGAGCAAGACCCTGTCTAAAAAATATATAAATAAAAATAAAATTTGCACATAACAAAACAAAGGAAAAAACTGTCGAAAGACAGCAATACTACTCTAGATATAGGCAGGATATTATCATTTTTCTCTTTTTGCCCCAAATGAGAAACCCACAACAGAAGGTGCAACAGGAAAAATATTCTGTGAGTACTCTGAGAACGGAGGGTTACATGAGTGTTCTGAAGAATTGACACTATACAATAGTGAAAAAAAGTCGAGGGAAAGAGCTAATGAAATAAAGTGGAAAATACAATTCAAAATTTTCTAATTCCTTTGTGGACTATGTATAGATTTGGTAGGTAGGATTAAAACACAAATGAGACTATTTTAAAATTTCTTTCAGAATCTATATGAACATGGACTATTTGGAGGCAAGGGTTATACTGTTGACTTTAGGGATGAATTCATCAGAAATTGCTTTTTGTGCTACCTAATTCAGTGTTTGTATCCCCAGCAGGTGCCATAAGCTCCATGGGGACAGGAATGGTGGGGATACACACATTGAATTAAAACTGTTTACCCCTGAATCTCCCAGGACCCAGAATAAATGCTGGTAAATTGCAGGCATTCTGCCATTAATCACTGAATTAATAATAGAAAGAAATTGAATAACCTGACAAATGTTTCAGTTAGTGACTGACAAAGCTGCAAATCTGTAATGTGGTCTGTTTAATTTACCTACCTGATTGGTTTACAGCTTCTGGTGTCTGGCTAGTAATTAATTACCTCAGGTTCTTTTATTGGAACAGCCTCTTTTACTTCCGTGTTAATCTAAGTTTTGTTATGTTTCTCTTAATTGATGTCATTCAATACAGTTCATGTGGTATCTGAAACTATAAAACTACGTGCAAATATATTTTTTAATTTTTATTGTGTAACAATTTCAGATTCCAGAAAAGATGCAAAGGTATTACACAAATTTCATATACTCTTTACCCAGCTTCCTCTAATGTTAACATCTTGTATAACCATGGCACATTTATCCAAATAGAGAAGTAACTAATAGTAGCATGTTACTACTAACTATAGACTTTTTTTGGATTTTACCAGTTTTTCCATTGATGTCTTTTTTATGTTCCAAGATCCAATCCAGGTTGCAGCATTGAATTAAATAAATACTTGTATATTTTTGTATTATATATAATGTATATGATATAATAACTATGTAAATAATAGTATAATTACCAGTTTTTGGTGGAAACTTCTTTTAATGACCTCTTTTCAAGTAGCACGTAGCAACCAAAATGCTTTCCGGGCGCACACAAATACTGAATCCATCAATTTTCTGGTTCTAGCTTACTGGGTCTAAATAGAATAGAGGCCATGATAGTGATCCACATTGTTTTTGAGGTGTTATCTTGATATAAATGGCAACATTTCACAAATTTGCCAGTTAATTTCCTTGAAGATATATAAATAGTAGCTGAGCAGTCTATCTGTTAGGGATATTGCATTCCATTTGGGCTTTACATAGGTGAAACCAAGGAGCCACTCAGGTCCCTTCAGATTAAATACTCCTTGGTTCATTGCTTCTTAGCTCACTCAGTGATGTGGGGCCTACACATCATAGGTTTCAGACAATCTGTTTGCAAATTAGGCAGTTTAACGCAAAAACAGGGGATGGTCAATCCGGTTTTGTCCATCTTTTTTTTTTTTTTTTTTTTTTTTTTCTTTTTTTGAGACGGAGTCTGCTCTGTCGCCCAGGCTGGAGTGCAGTGGCGCAATCTCGGCTCACTGCAAGCTCCGCCTCCCGGGTTCATGCCATTCTCCTGCCTCAGCCTCCGGAGTAGCTGGGACTACAGGCGCCCGCCACCACGCCCGGCTAATTTTTTGTATTTTTAGTGGAGACGGGGATTTCCCCAAGTTAGCCAGGAGGTTTTGTCGATCTTAATTTGGGAAAGAAGATTTCTAGTTTCTCTTGAAAAAATTGTAAGCCTTGGCAAAATATGCATGGCTGCTTTGGCTGGAAGTGAGCAGCATCTGCCACTTTAGATGGACATAAACTCTCCTGGTCACCACTGTCATCATTCTTCCCTAGTATCTTATAATTCAGCATATTATCTGACTGGTATGCCTCACATAGCTTAATACATCGTATGGGTCTAAGTGTCAATTAATTCTCTGTGGTTTTTCATAAAATCCCAGTAAAAAACTTATTTGGGTAGTTACATATAGAAAGGAGCATGGTTGACAATTTTAGAGCAGAATTTGGTTCTCAGAATGGAGAGAGAAGAAAATATAATCCTTTATGGAAGGTTTGTTTGAATGTCGTCTGTTGCCTTCTAGAACAGCCCTTGTACTGAGAGGTGCTCCATGTCTGTATTTGTTCAATGCAGACTCAAGCTCTGCATTTCTAGTATATACAACACTTCTCCATGGTTTTCTTACCTTTACTTCTCACTTTATCATTTGCACTCTCTCCATGTATTATTTGTGATATCTGTGTAACTCATTAGTTAATATGTTTGCTCTGCATGAGCAATGATAAAGACATGATTCTCCTAAGTCTTTTTTTTTTTTTTTTTTTTTTTTTTAAGCTGCAACTTGGAAAACCTCGAAGGGTTGAATGACTTTCTTGGGCAAATTACATGAAGAAGGGATTCCAAGAACACATGTTCCTGGAGAAGTTTTATTTCTTCCAGATCACCTGGAACTGAAACAAAGTGAAACTAGCAATTTTATCCGGGTTTCAACAAAATCTGATTGCTGTGTTTAGCCATAAACCAGAACAATGAAGTATACAAAATTCTTTTATGACCTATTTATTCACTGGTGCAAGCCATCTGTTTGATATTATGTGTCTGAATTTTGAGAAAGCAATAAAAGCCAAACGAAATTGAGGAAATTAATTCACCTTAAGAAAATAATCTTGCCAAATTGTTCCAGAATAATATTCAGCTATGGGTAAATTGTTTCTTATCCATAGCGAGCACACATTCTCTGCTATTCGCTGTCCTGTGTCAGAAATAGGCTGGCATTGCCTGAAGTAGCTCTGTGCTATAAGCATGTTAGATATTGTTAGCAGCTTCTTGGCCCTTTAAAACTTATATTGAGAGAGAGTTGGCTTGTTTCAGCATAAGTAAGAAGACCACTGATTGGAGCCAACATGTGGAAAGCAAAACTATTATGTTTTGATTTAATGAAGGCACTCATTATTCTCTAGGGATTCTCTGGGCTCTTATTGGAAACAAGACGTTCCCTGCTATCATGACTAATTATTGCATCCAGCACAAGCTAAATCCCTACCTTAAACAGCTGTTCAGCCCACCTGGAAGTCCAGGGCTAAATCATGTCCCTCTCTGGCTTTATATCTAGCAGAAGTCTAAGATGTACCTCTGGGGCTCTGAATCAACACAGAGCAGAGAGGAGCTCACCTTGATCCTGAACTCACAGACAGAACATTGCTGTGTTGTTGATGTAGAACCATTCATTATTTTGGATTTCCTTTTTAGCATGCTTCCCACTTTTGCCTGGTTGGATTCTGGATACCAATTCCAGGTTTCTCATTGGATTTTGCATCCTATTCCTTTCATTATAGCATATGGCTCTCGTGAAATTAATCTTGACTTTGTGCCTGGAATCACTTTCTCTTTTTATCTTCCACCTTAAGCTGACATTCACTGAACTCGGTTCAGACAAAATTTTTTTTCCTGACATTAAGGTTTTTTATTGACAGATAATAATTTTACATGTTTATGGAGTACATAGTGATGTTTTGATACATATCACATGCAGTGATCAGATCTGGGTAATTAGCATAGCTATCATCTCAAACATCTGTCACTTCTTTGTGTTGGGAACATGTAATACTCTTCTAGCTACTTGACATTACATTATATATTATTGTTAACTGTAGTCATCATACTGTGGTAGAGAACACTAGAACTTATTCCTCCTATCTATCTGTAATTTTGTATCTTTTAACAAGCCTCTCCCTATCACCTTCTTCCCCCATCCTTCCCAGCCTCTAGTATCTTCTGCTCTACTTTTTACTTCTATGAGATCAATTTCTTCACCTTCCACATGAGTGAGAGCATGCCATGCTTAACTTTCTCTTCCTAGCTTATTTCACTTAACATAATGTCCTCCGGTTCTATCCATATTGCCATGAATGACAGACCTTCATTCTTTTTTACGGCTGAGTGGTATTTCATGGTGTATATATACCACATTTTTTTGTATTACATCATCTGTATTTTAAAATTATTCTTTTTGGGGGTTAAACCTTATTGAGGTATAATTTACGAAGAGTATGTTGCATCCGTTTTAAGTGTACAGTTAGTTCAATGGGTTTTGACAAATATATATACAATCATATAATGACCATTACAATCAAAATATAGAGTATTTCCAATTTCTTGAATAGTTTCCTTATGCCCCTTTGTTGTTCAGAAAAAATGTTTTAAAAATATTTAATTTAATTTAATTTTAAGTTTGGGATACATGTGCAGAACATGCAGGTTTGTTACATAGATAAACTTGTGCCATGGTGGTTTGCTGCATCTATCAACCTATAACCCAGGTATAAAGTCCTGCATGCATTAGCTATTTATCCTGATGCTTTCCCTTCCCCCACCCCGCAACAGGCTGCAGTGTGTGGTGTTCCCCTCCCTGTGTCCATGTGCTGTCATTGTTCAACTCCCACTTATGTGTGAGAACATGCAGTGTTTGGTTTTCTGTTCCTGTGTTAGTTTGCTGAGGATAAAGTCTTCCACCTTCGTCTATTTCCCTGCAAAGGACATGATCTCATTCCTTTTTATAGCTGCATAGTATTCCATGGTGTGTATGTACCACATTTTCTTTATCCAATCTATCATTCATGGGCATTTGGGTTGATTCCATGTCTTTGCTATTGTGAATAGTGCTGCAGTAAACATATGCGTGCATGTATCTTATAACAGAATGATTTATATTCCTTTGGATGTATACCCCATAATGGGATTGCTGGGTCAAATGATATTTCTGGTTCTAGATTCTTGAGGAATTGCTACCCTGTCTTCCACAATGGTTGAACTAATTTACACTCCCACCAATGGTGTAAAAGCATTCCTATTTCTCCACAGCCTCGCCAGCATCTGTTGTTTCTTAACTTTTTAATAATCACCATTCTGACTGGCATGAGAAGGTGTCTCATTGTGGTTTTGATTTGCATTTCTCTAATGATCAGTGATGTTGAGCTTTTTTTCATAGATTTGTTGGCCACATAAATGTCTCCTTTTGGGAAGTGTCTGTTTATGTCCTGTGTCCACTCTTTAATGGGGTTGTTTTTTTCTTGTAAATTTGTTTAAGTTCCTTGTAGATTCTGGATATTTAACCTTTGTCAGGTGGATAGATTGCAAAATTTTTCTCCCATTCTGTACGTTGTCTGTTCACTCTGATGATAGTTTCTTTTGCTGTGCAGAATCTCCTTAGTTTAATTAGATCCCATTTATCAATTTTTGCTTTTGTTGCAACTGCTTTTGATGTCTTTGTCATGAAATCTCTTCTCACTCCTATGTCCTAAATGGTATTGCTTAGATTTTCTTCTAGGGTTTTTACAGTTTTGGGTTTTACATTTAGGTCTTTAATCCATCTTGAGTTAATTTCCGTATAAGGTATAAGGAAGGGGTCCAGTTTCAATTTTCTGCATATGACTAGCCGGTTTTCCCAGCATCATTTATTAAATAGGGAATCCTTTCCCCATTGCTTGCTTTTGTCAGGTTTGCCAAAGATCAGATGGTTATAGATGTGTGGTCCTATTTCTGAGATCTCTATTCTGTTCCATTAGTCTATGTGTCTATTTTGGTACCAGTACCATGCTGTTTTGATTACTATAGTCTTGTAGTATAGTTGGAATTCAGGTAGTGTGATGCACCCAGCTTTGTTCTTTTGCTCAAAATTGTCTTGGCTATATGAGCTCTTTTTTGGTTCCATATGCATTTTTAAGTAGTTTTCTGTAATTCTGTGAAGAATGTCAATGGTAGTTTAATGGGAATAACATTGTATCTATAAATTACTTTGGTCAGTATGGCCATTTTCATGATATTGATTTTTTTGTATCTACAAACATGGAAGGTTTTCCCATTTGTTTGTGTCCTCTCATATTTCCTTGAGAAGTGGTTTGCAGTTCCTCTTGAAGAGATCCTTAACATCCCTTGTTAGGTGTTTTATTCTCTTTGTAGCAATTGTGAATGTGAGTTCATTCATGATTTGGCCCTCTGCTTGTCTATTGTTGGTATATAGGAATGCTTGTGATTTTTGCACATTGTTTTTGTATCCTGAGACTTTGCTGAAGTTGCTTATCAGCTTAAGGGCTTTTGGGCTGAGATGGTGGGGTTTTCTAGATATAGGATCATGTCATCTGCAAACAGAGACAATTTGACTTCCTCTCTTCCTGTTTTAATGCACTTTATTTCTTTCTATTGCCTGATTGCCCTGGCCAAAACTTCCAATACTATGTTGAATAGGAGTGGTGAGAGATGGCATCCTTGTCTTGTGCCGGTTTTCAAAGGGAATGCTTCCAGTTTTTGTCCATTCAGTATGATATTGACTGTGGTTTGCCATAAATGGCTCTTATTCTTTGAGATGTGTTCCATCAACACCTAGTTTACTGAGAGTATTTAACATGCAGAGCAGAAATTTTATCAAAGCCCTTTTCTGTGTCTATTGAGATAATTATGTGGTTTTTTTTATTAGTTCTGTTTATGTGATGAATTACATTTATTGATTTGCATATGTTGAACCAACCTTGCATCCTGGGGATGAAGCCCACTTGATCATTATGGATAAACTGTCTGATGTGCTGCTGGATTCAGTTGCCAGTATTTTATTGAGGATTTTTGCCTCAATGTTCATCAAGGAAATTGGCCTGAAGTTTTTAATTTTTGTTGTATCTCTGCCAGGTTTTGATATCAGGATGATGCAGGCCTCATAAAATGAGTTAAGGAGAAGTCCGTCCTTTTTAATTGTTTGGAATCGTTTCAGAAGGAATGGTACCAGCTCCTCTCTGTACTTCTGGTAGAATTCATCTGCAAATCCGTCTAGTCCTGGGATATTGTTTTTGGTTGGTAGGCTATTTATAATTGTCTCGATTTCAGAACTTGTTATTGGTCTATTCAGGGATTCAACTTCTTCCTGGTTTAGTCTTGGGAGGTTGTATGCGTCCAGGAATTCATCAGTTTCTTCTAGATTTCCTAGTTTATTTGAGCAGAGGTGTTTGTAGTATTCTCTGATGGTTGTTTGTATTTCTCTGGGATCAGTGGTGATATACTCTTTATTATTTTTTGTTTTGTCTTTTTGATTCTTCTCTCTTATTAGTCTAGCTAGCAGTCTATCTATTTTATTATTTTTTTCAAAAAACTAGCTCCTGAATTCATTGATTTTTTGAAGGGTTTTTCCTGTCTCTATCTCCTTCAGTTCCACTCTGATCTTAATTATTTCTTGTCTTCTGCTAGGTTTTTTATTTGTTTGCTCTTTTTTCTGTAGTTATTTTAGAGATCTTTCTATCTTTCAGATGTGGGCATTTGGTGCTATAAATTTCTGTCTTAAAACTGCTTTAGCTGTGTCCCAGAGATTCTGGTACATTGTCTCTTTGCTCTCATTGGTTTCAAAGAACTTCTTGATTTCTGCCTTAATTTCATTATTTACCCAGGAGTCATTAAGGAGCAGGTTGTTCAATTTCTTTGTATTTGTGTGGTTTTGAGTGAGTTCCTTAATCTTGAGTTTAATTTGATTGCACTGTGGTCTGAGGGACTGTTTGTTATGATTTCAGTTCTTTTGCATGTGATGAGGAGGACATTACTTCCAATTATGTGATCAACTTTAGAGTAAGTGCCATGTGGCACTGCCATTAACATTTTTTCCTTCATTTAGACCTTGGAGAATCTGATGATTATGTATCTTGGGGTTGATATTCTTTTGGTGCATCTTACTGGGGTTCTCTGGATTTCCTGAATTTGAATGTTGGCCTGTCTTGCTAGATTGGAGGAGTTCTTCTGGATGATATCCTGCAGTGTGTTTTTCAACTTGGTTCCATTCACCCTGTCTCATTCAGGTATTCCAATCAGTCGTAGGTTTGGTCTTTTTTACATAGTTCCATAGTTCTCAGTGTATATTCTGTTGTTTCTGGGTGGAGAGTTCTGTAGATATCTATCAGGTCCACCTGATCCAGAACTGAGTTCAAGTCCTGAATATCCTTATTAATTTTCTGTCTTGATGATCTGTTGAATATTGATAGTGGGGTGTTAAAGTCTCCCATGATTATTGTGTGGGAGTCTAAGTCTCTTTGTTGGTCTTTAAGAACTTGTTTTATAAATCTGGGTGTTCCTGTATTGGATGCATATATATCTAGGATTGTTAGCTCTTCTTGTTGAATTGATCCCTTTACCATTATGTAATGCTCATCTTTGTCATTTTTGATCTTTGTTGGTTTAAAGTCTGTTTTGTGAGAAACTAGGATTGCAACCCCTGCTCTCTTCTGCCTTCCATTTGCTTGGTAAATTTTCCTTCATTCCTTTATTTTGAGGCTATGTGTGTCTTTGCATGTGAGGTGGATCTCTTGAATACAACACATTGATGGGTCTTGACTCTAATTCAATTTGCCAGTCTGTGTCTTTTAACTGGCACATTTAGCCCATTTTCATAATATTGTTATGTGTGAATGTGATCTTGTCATCATGATGCTAGCTGGTTATTTTGCAGACTAGTTGATGTAGTTTCTTCATAGTGTCGTTGGTCTTTGTACTTCAGTGTGTTTCTGCAGTGACTGGTACCAGTTTTTCCTTTCCATATTTAGTACTCCCTTCAGGAGCTCTTGCAAGGCAGGCCTGGTGGTGACAAATTCTCCTAGCAGTGGCTTGTCTGAAAAGGATTTTATTTCTCTTCTTTACTTATGAAGCTTAGTTTGACTGGATATGAAATTCTGGGTTGGCAACTCTTTTCTTTAATAATGTTGAATATTGGCCCCCACTATCTTTTGGCTTATAGGGTTTCTGCTGAGAGGTCCACTGTTAATCTGATGGGCTTCCCTTTGTAGATGACCAAGTCTTTCTCTCTGGCTGCCATTGACATTTTTTCCTTCGTTTCAACCTTGGGGAATCTGATAATTATGTATCTTGGGGTTGATATTCTTGTGGTGCATCTTACTGGGGTTCTCTGGATTTCCTGAATTTGAATGTTGGCCTGTCTTGCTAGATTGGAGGAGTTCTTCTGGATGATATCCTGAAGTGTGTTTTTCAACTTGGTTCCATTCACCCTGTCTCATTCAGGTATTCCAATCAGTCGTAGGCTTGGTCTTTTTTACATAGTGCCATAGTTTTCAGAGTTTTTGTTCATCCTTTTCATTCTTTTTTCTCTAATCTTGTCTGCCTGCTTATTTCAGCAAGATAGTCATTGGGCTCTGATATTCTTTCTTTCACTTAATTGATTGGTGATTGATACTTGTGTTTGCATCACGAAGTTCTTGTGCTGTGTTTTTCAGTTCCATCAGGTCATTTATGTTCCTCTCTAAACTGGTTATTCTAGTTAGCAGTTCCTATAACCTTTTATCATGGCTCTTAGTTTCTTTGCTTTAGGTTAGAACATGCTCCTTTAGCTCAGTGAAGTTTGTTATTACCCACCTTCTGAAGCCTAGTTCTGTCAGTTCATCCAACTCAGCCTACAGCCAGTTCTGTGCCCTTACTGGAGAGGTGTTGTGGTCATTTGGAGGAGAAGAGGCATTCTGGCCTTTTGAGTCTTCAGCATTTTTTCATTGATTCTTTCTCATCTTCATGAGTTTGTCTAGTTTCATTCTTCAAGGCTACTCACCTTTGGATGGGGTTTTGTGGGGACTTTTTTTGTTGATGCTCTTGTTGTTGCTTTCTGTTTGTTTTTCTTTTAACCATCAGGCCCCTCTTCTGTAGGGCTGCTAAGGTTTGCTCGGGGCTCACCTCAGGCCCTATTAACCTGGGTACCCGGAGATGTTACCTGAGAAGGCTGGAGAACATCAAACATGGGTGCCTGCTCCTTCCTCTGGGATCTCTGTACTTGAGGGACATGGACTTGATGCTAGTAGGAATGCTCTTGTATGCGGTGTCCGGTGACCCCTACTGGGGGGTCTCACCCAGTCAGGGAGCACAGGATCTGGGACCTGCTTAAGAAAGCACCTTGTCTGTCCCTTGGTGGAGGGGTGTGCTGCGCTGGGGGGAAACCCACTCATCGGGGCTACTCAGTTTCCTCAGAGCTAGCAGGGGGAAAGACTAAGTCTGTTGGTCCGTGATCATGGCCATCCTTCCCGCTAGGGGCTAAGGCCCAGGGAGATTAGAGTTCTGTCCCTAAGCACCTGGCTTGAGCTGCTGAAGTTCCTGCAGCGAGGCCCTGCCCAGTGAGAGGGATGGGTCAGGCAGATAAAAATTTTTAAATTACTATCTGATCTCTGTTGTTCAGGAAACTTTCTCATCCTCTGTTTGGTTTCTGATCATAGATTTTAACTTTTCAGTTAAATGTACTGGATGCCATATATGCCCAAGTACTCAATTTAAGGATTCTTCCATTATTGCCCTGCACCACTCAGGTGGTGTACCCATCTGCACCAGCAACTACCCATACTGAGAGCCTTAAACTACACTGATGAAGCTGGTGGTGTGGAATACTGGAAAGATTCTGCACCAGGATATTAGAATTAGAATTTGCTACTAATTATAATCTTCTATGTGTCATGGGGAACGATAGTACATCTCTCTTTGTCTGCTTTACCATTTATAAACTAAAGGAGAATGACAATCATTTTTAACTTTTTGGCTATTCCATGCTTCTCTAAAAATTTTAAGGGAAAATTGATAAAACAAACAAAAGTGGAGCTTTTTGCTCAAAATGGTAGTATGAGGTTTAAATCATGCCTGCTTGTCCCTGCCCCTCATATGCCACTGTCTCTACTTTAGGGACATTCCCTGAAGTATCTCATTGGATCTCCTTAGGCCTCATAGAGAATAAACTAAAAACCTAGCTTATCTGTAAAGTTCATTTCAATTGTATAAAGTCAGTGACTCAAGGTATGTTTTTTCTCTCTCTTTTTAGGACCTTAAATGTTAAAGTAAAACCAATCAGCCAATTGCTTATAAATAATGGTTTGAATATTTTACACTATATCCACTGATCATTTGACTGTTCTACTAAAAACTGCAGATCAGCATATATACTTTTCATAAACAAGAAAAGATCACTGGCAGTAACAAAAATGAATAAATTGGTTGTGTGCCTAAGTGAACAAACATTGAACAATGTCATTAAGTACTACCTGAATTTGCTTTGAGGGATAGCAAGATTTTGTCACCTGGCATGTATAATGTGATATTAGTAAAAGGTATTTTCTTTATAGTAATAAAAACTATTTCTTATATGCACATGCTTTAGCTCATTATGTCCTTATAACAGCCCTCCAGTGTCTTTACTCTTTTTTTTTTTTTTTTTTTTTGAGATGGAGTCTTACTCTGTCACCCAGGCTGGAGTGCAGTGGTGCGATCTCTGCTCACTGCAAGCTCTGCCTTCCAGGTTCACGCCATTCACGCCATTCTCCTGCCTCAGCCTCCCGAGTAGCTGGCACTACAGGTGCCTGCCACCACGCCCAGCTAATTTTTTGTAGTTTTTTTTTTTTTTTTTTTTTTTTTTTTTTGAGACGGAGTCTCGCTCTGTCACCCAGGCTGGAGTGCAGTGGCCGGATCTCAGCTCACTGCAAGCTCCGCCTCCCGGGTTTACGCCATTCTCCGGCCTCAGCCTCCCGAGTAGCTGGGACTACAGGCGCCGCCACCTCGCCCGGCTAGTTTTTTGTATTTTTAGTAGAGACGGGGTTTCACCGTGTTAGCCAGGATGGTCTCGATCTCCTGACCTCGTGATCCGCCCGTCTCGGCCTCCCAAAGTGCTGGGATTACAGGCGTGAGCCACCGCGCCCGGCCTAATTTTTTGTAGTTTTAATAGAGACAGGGTTTCACCATGTTACCCAGGATGGTCTCGATCTCCTGACCTCATGATTCGACCACCTCGGCCTCCCAAAGTGCTGGGATTACAGGCGTGAGCCACCACATCCAGTTGTGTCTTTTCTTGATCTGTGTACCATATTGCCTCTCATAGCCATAGGTAAAAATCATATGACAGCATAAAACATGATTGCCTTTTTTTACTCAGTAATAGAATATATTGATAATTTTAATGACCATCAATCCTGTCTAAGCACACACAACCAGTTAAAACATCTTACTAATGATGTTTAGACATCAACTTATCTACTACAAATACATAAATTATGTTAAAAGTAAAGAGATGTTTGTGAATCAGAGCTAAATGGGTAAAGGATGGGGCTTGTTGATCAGTCAAAAAATCTTACTGAAGGAAATAAGGTGAAATAAAGGATGACAGGACAGAAGTTTGGAAGGAAGAAAGAAGGAAGAAGGGAAAAGCAAGAGATAGCTTGAAAACCTGAGGACATTAAGGAGGATGTCTATCACTGACTACTGTGTGATCTGGGAGAAGTTTTTTTTTCCTCTACGTGCATGGGTTACATCAACTGTAAAGTGGAAATAAGAACGACTTGCCTTACAAGGTTGCTGAGATGTTAAATGATATCTTGCATGAACATGACTTAGAAGACTGCCTGGCACACAAAAAGTGGCTCAAGAACATCGGTGGTGTCATGCAACAAGTGAAGCCTTGTAGACTATGATCAGGCGGGAGTGAATAAATGGGCACCAGGGAAATTTACCAGATGTAGTGAGGTTCAGGGCAATGGAGGGAAGGTGAGAATGGTACAGCAGCTCCACTGGACTGGAGCTCTTTTATCTCTACTCCACTAAACATAATCATACCTCCTTTGCTTTTCCACAATACATAGGTGGAAAAGATTATTTTTTGAGACGACTCTCACTACAGAACCTGTAGAACAAAATCATCTTATTGCCCTTCAAAATCCTTCTGCTTCTCTTGAATGCTTTTTCTCCCACAAAAGAACTCATAGCCCTTTCATTACTTTCTGCCTGCAAACAGCCATCGCCTCCTGCTCCTCCACTTCTGGATGCATAGGTACACAGCGTCCTGCATTGCAATCCGTTCCACTCTGCCCTGGCACTGTGTTCCATCACTCATGCTCCAAGTTCTGAGGCAGCAAAAAATCAGAGGCTGGGAGGGTCAGTCTATTCTAAAAAGAAGTGTCCATGAGTAAAGTTCATGAAGAAGGAGGAGGAGAAACAGGAGGAAGAGGGGAAGGAGGAGGAAGGGAAAAAAAGTCTCATTTAAACAATAGAGGTGAGATTAGCAGGTGTCTGAGAGAGTAAAGTTATTGATCAGAACAAGGGAAATAGTCCAACTGAAGCAACAAAGGTGGATAGGGACTGGGTAATACAATGTTAGAATATGAAAATTAATGAGTCAAGCACAAATCAGGTAGGCATGGAAATGTGTAATTACTAATACTCCAGGTTGAATCTTAAAGGTGCAAATTTGATTATTCAGTACCAGCTTGATGAACTCCCACCTTGTTGGTAATAGAACCAAACAAAGTCAAGCTTTCTTCAAACATAAAAATGGCAATTTGGTGTGCTCACCTGTGCCGGATGTTAATGGCTAATGCAGAGTTGTTTTCGGAATGTTTTGAATTTAGGAAAAGATTCTTAGAAACTGGAGGACTTTTAATTTTTTTTTTCAAATCTTACAGCTTTGGGAAGTCAGCAGGAGCAAGATTTAATGCTAGGTGGAATTGTGGGAGATTCAACAACCACTTCCTACAGGAAATCACTTGTCGTGAATAAATGTAATGTTTTACCCCGATCCAAAGCAATAATTTGGATTGCTTCAGTGTTCTCAAGGTTTCCACAAAGTCACATTTTTTTTTTTTTTTTTTATTATACTTTAAGTTCTAGGGTACATGTGCATAACGTGCAGGTTTGTTACATATGTATACTTATGCCATGTTGGTGTGCTGCACCCATCAACTCGTCAGCACCCATCAATTCATCATTTATATCATGTATAACTCCCCAATGCAATCCCTCCCTCCTCCCCCCTCCCCATGATAGGCCCCAGTGTGTGATGTTCCCCTTCCCGAGTCCAAGTGATCTCATTGTTCAGTTCCCACCTATGAGTGAGAACATGCGGTGTTTGGTTTTCTCTTCTTGTGATAGTTTGCTAAGAATGATGGTTTCCAGCTGCATCCATGTCCCTACAAAGGACGCAAACTCATCCTTTTTTATGGCTGCATAGTATTCCATGGTGTATATGTGCCACATTTTCTTAATCCAGTCTGTCACAGATGGACATTTGGGTTGATTCCAAGTCTTTGCTATTGTGAATAGTGCCGCAATAAACATACGTGTGCATGTGTCTTTGTAGTAGAATAATTCATAATCCTTTGGGTATATACCCAGTAGTGGGATGGCTGGGTCATATGGTACATCTAGTTCTAGATCCTTGAAGAATCGCCATACTGTTTTCCATAATGGTTGAACTAGTTTACAATCCCACCAACAGTGTAAAAGTGTTCCTATTTCTCCACATCCTCTCCAACACCTGTCGTTTCCTGACTTCTTAATGATTGCCATTCTAACTGGTGTGAGATGGTATCTCATTGTGGTTTTGATTTGCATTTCTCTGATGTCGAGTGATGATGAGCATTTTTTCATGTGTCTGTTGGCTGTATGAATATCTTCTTTTGAGAAATGTCTGTTCATATCCTTTGCCCACTTTTTGATGGGGTTGTTTGTTTTTTTCTTGTATATTTGTTTGAGTTCTTTGTAGATTCTGGATATTAGCCCTTTTCTTATCTATGTGGTTTTATTAGAATCTCTTCCATTAGTATAGCCTCAGTTACCACCTTTAGACTGCTGAATCCTAATTTTAAGATTTCCCTACACTATTTCCTAGATTAGATTAGATATCTAGTAGACAGATATTGTAACTTCTATACTAACAGGAATTTTAAAATTAGAATGTTCCAAAAAAAAGCTTTTCTTCTTTTAAATTTTGTATTTGTTTTTAATTGACAAATACCAATTATATTTATTTACCTAATACAATGTGATGTTTTGATACATGTATAATTGTGTAATGAGCAAATCGGATTAATTAATATATCTATTACCTCACAAAGTTATTTCTTTATAGTGAGAACATTTAAAATCCACTCTTTGGGCAATTTTGAAATATATAATACATTATTATTATCTATAGTCACTTTCTATTCAATGCATCACCAGAAGTTATTCTTCCGGTATAATTAAAACATTGTAGCCTTTGACCAATATTGCCCTCCAGCCCCTACTAACCACTATTTTACTTTCTACTTCTATGAGTTCAAATATTTACATTGTATAGATAAGTGGGATTATGTAATATTTATCTTTCTGTGCTTGGTTTATTTCTATTAGCATAATGTTCTCTAGATTCCTGCATGTTTTTGCAATTGACAGAATTGTATTCTTTCAAAAGGCTAAATAGTATACTATTGTGTATATACATTGATTTTTGTTATTCATTCATCTGTTGATAGGCACTTAAGTTGTTTTCATATTGTGGGTATTGTAAATACACTACAGTAAAAGGGCAGCCTCTTCAATTAATGGTGTTGGGAAAATTGGTTATTCACATGCAGAAGAATGAAACTGGAGCCTTATCTCACCCCTTATCTCACCTCTTGTACAAGCATCAACTAAGAAAGGATTAGAGACTTAAGTGTAGGACCTAAAACTGTAAAACTACTAGAAGATAACACAGGGGAAAATCTGTATGACATTGGTCTAGATGATGATTTCTTGCATTTAACCCCCAAGGTACAGGCAACAGACACAAAAATAGACAAATGGGACTGGTCTAATGAAAACGCTTCTGCATAGTAAATAAAACAACAGAGTGAAGAGACAACCCACATACTAAGAGGAAATATTTGCAAATCGCTTACTAGGTAAGGGACTCATATCAAAAATATATAAGGAAATGAAACACATAAGTAACAAGAAAACAACTCTGTGAAAATGAACACTCAACTATTCTCTGTAATTATTAAATATGATTTGATAGTTATTTTATCTTTGCGTTAGAACTTTTACGTGGCATCAATGTATCATTTCCCTTTTCTCCTTTACTTGTTACATATAAATTGCTTTTTTTCAGGATATATTTATTTGACTTAACAGTTATTAAGTAAGTGACTTGTTACATTATAAACTACTCAAAGGCCCCAGCTAGCATTTTATAGTCTACTCAATCTAAGCAAGGTGTAGGTTATTGCTTTTGTGTCTTAAAACCCGTAATTGCAGCCAATGCTCTGAGAAAAATCAGCTGTTGAGTAAACTCATAGCCTTTCCACTACTTCTAAAGTATTAGAAGCTGGCTGTGGGTCTCTGGGAGAAAGATATTGACTATGGCTGTAATTGAGGTTGTTCCATAAGTAATCAAGGCATAAGTGCAAAATACTGGCCTACCATTTATGTGAGTTTACCAAAAAACCCACATGGCCAAAATGCTAATAGACTCCTGAGAGTGTTGACCTTCAAAAGATACAAAGCACTTTGCTAATTAACATCACTCTAGCTTAGAAAGCACATTTGGTATAATTGCCCTTCCAAGTAAAGTGAGATTTGTTTACTTGCACATTTTGTCTTTCAATTGTCTCCACCCTAATTTAGGAAAAGACCCTATTACGAAAGAAAACAAATTCTCAAGAATTCTCAGCTTCTCTTTTATGATGGTTGGCAAACAGAAAGGCATCTGGATTCAGACAAACAGTGATGATTTCTCCTAGCTTTACAATGTGTGCAAATCTTACCCCCTGCTCTCTGCTTCATCAGTTCAATTTAATTTAATTCAAGCCAACAAATATTTTTAAGTAATATTAGGATCTGTGTATATGATGTTTAATGGAACATATGCTGTCCTTACAGAAATTTCATTTTGTGCTAGGGCACTTTATCTGCATCCCCAGAATAAATTTATCCATAGATACATTTGTTTAGTATTTACTATTCAGTTATCTCTCTCCATGTTCTTTTCACATTTGGCATTACTGAAATAAACCATGTACCAAAAAACGTGCCAAGCTAAACAAGTGAAACAGCATGCATTCTGAAATTTTTAGAGGTAGGAAGAACTTATTGAATGTTTGGGCAGTCAGGAAAGCCTCCTTTGAGAATGTGATTAAAACTTTAAATAGTGGGTCTGGGGAAGTAGTCACAATCCCTTTAAAGTAGGTAATGACAAAGTACTGTTACTCTTGCAAATGACATGTAATCAGTAAGTCAGTAAATTGAGCATGGATGCATGCATGCATCCATGGGAAAATACAATTAAATAAATCAGTCAATAACTACAACGTCAAGAAATTAAGGTAAGTTTGAGTGTGCAGTAGTGGCATTGCTGGGGTTCTGGAACTAGGTAGCCTTAAACTTCTCTTCTGGTTCCAGCTGTTGGGGACTTTATGAAATCTAGGTTGCAAATGGGCTGTGTTCACTAGGCAAATTCCAATAGATTATTATGCTACACTCCAGTCACAATAGTCACAAGAGATCTAGTTACAATTCTTAAGCGTGTCAGATAATCCTTGCAAGCAGGGATTATATCTTATTACATGCTCTATTCTTCGTAGGACCAAATTTAATGCCTTGCTGACAGGTGATACTCTGTAAATGGCTACTGATTGATCAGTTAGTTGATTGGTGGATTGAAAGTAAGGAGCCAGTAGAGGGTTTGAACAGAGCTGTGGTTTGAATGTGTTCCCCAAAGTTCATCTGTTGGAAATTCAATCTTCAGTGCAATGTTGTTGACAGGTGGAACCTTTAAGAGGTGATTAGGTCAGGAGGTTTCCGTCCTCTTGAATGGATTAATAACATTATTGCAGGCGTGGGTTAATTATTGATATGGCTAAGCTTTGTGTCCCCACCCAAATCTCATCTTGAATAATAGCCCTCATAATCCCCGTGTGTCAAGGGAGAGACCAGGTGGAGGTAATTGAATCATACGGGCAGTTTCCTTCTTGCTATTCTTATGAGTGAGTGAATTCTCACGAGATCTGATGGTTTTATAAGGGGCTCTTTCCCCTTCTCTCAGCACTTCGCCTTCCTGCCACCTTGTGAAGAAGGTGCCTTGCTTCTCCTTTGCCTTCTGCCATGGTTATAAGTTTCCTGAGGCCTCTACAGCCATACTGAACGGTGAGTCAATTAAACCTCTTTCTTTTATAAATTACCCAGTCTCAGGTAGTTATTTAGAGCAGTGTGAAAACATACTAATGCAGTTATCCAGGGAGTGGGTTCCTGATAAATGATGAGTTTGTTCCCATTCTCCTCTCTTTTTTCTCTCGTGAGCTCTGTTGCCCAGAGATAGAGGAGAAAAAACAACAATTTTATTATTGAATGAGCGTTAAACCAGAGAATATGATGTGAATCACAGACAGTTCACTAACAGATTACAAAGATAGAAAGACCATATTATATAACTGAGCAGATACAACTCATTACTTACATGTTCTCAAGACAGATGATATGTGACCATTTGTCGTACGTGTTCATCCTAAGTTCACCTTGTATTTGGGGTGACTGTGTGTGTTAGTCTTTATCACAGAAGTAGTTTTGGAAAGGGATTCCTACTGAAGTGAGCTTTTTACTGTCCCACAGAAACTGGGAGGTAGGGTTTTTATCATCCTTGATTACTAGATTTCAAAGAGGTGGTTCCCAAATCCTTGAGAAGGACATTCTTGGATCTTAAAGAAACTTATTTGGCTTTTAGAAATATTTACATACATTTCACAAACATAAAGAACATACAAATTTTCTAAAGTGAATGCTCTAAGAAAAGAGAATTGAAGGAAATCTCTTTGTTTTCAACAGGAAGAATTAGACCTCTTATTTTAAATGAGTATTTGCTTCTTCACCTATCAAGCATGTACTACACTTTATTCCAATTGCCTGTTTACTTAGCTCTGTCTCTCCAGAGAGTGTAAGATCCTTGGAGGCCAGCAAAATTCCTTGCTTATTTCTGTATTTTATTACCTAGAAGAGTTTCTGGCCCATAGCAGGTCTTCAAAAAAGTATTTATTGATGGAAACAATAAAACTGCTTTACTTCATGTTGAGTGGACTGTACAATTTGAAATTAACATGGCTTTTTCTACTTCTAGAATCAGAAAACTAGGAGAGGCCTTGGGGATCATTTGGTTCAATCCCTTCATATCTGAGGCTGTAGAGTTTAAACAGCTCAAATGCATTACAGCAAATATCAGAAAAAATAACTACTGACTAGCCCTCTTCACGTGAAAATCAGTACCTTTACTTTGCCACACTACCTTCCATTGTTACATCACATAAATAATCTTGGGAAGTCTAATTTTTGTAAATTTTGATTTGATACTTTTATCATCTTCCCTAAGTCTCTGCTAGAATTCTTTAAGGGATGAAGGCTTTGACTAGAGGGCTACTTAAAGCTTTTCCTTGATGTTCACATTTTATGAGTTCATACACATAATGGGTTTTTGAAAAGTCCCTGCATTAATAGTTCAATAAATGATAGGCATTAATATTCTTGTTTTTTATTTCTATTCTTGTTATACTAATGATTTAACTATTTTCCTGGCATATTGCTAGTACTTGGTAAATGACCAATAATGGTCAATTCTCTCTCTACCTGTATGGGATAAATATACTTCCAAGTTACAAAAGAACAAACAAAAGATAAGCGAACTCATTTCAAACAGCTAATAAATGGTATAGCTAGGAGTATTTTCTCCTTGCATATCACTTTAAACATCATATTATTCTAACAATATACTATATTGATTTCAGTAGACTAGATAAAGTATGCATACAAGTATTGCAAAATGTTAAATAATCATGGAATGGACAACTGAGTGGGACAGAAAAGTTTACAGGAAATAAAAGGAAAGGGTAAGTAAGCTAACCTAAACAGAGCACTAAATGAGAGGCATTTGTGATAAACACATTCTTAAACAAAATCTCATTGAATTCTCCACACGCCCCTGTGAGAAGGGTAATATCTTTACATAATCCGAAACCAGAAATCCCTGGGGGCAGATATTGATATGATTTGGCTGTGCCCCACCCAAATCTCACATTGTAGCTCCTGTAATCCCCACATGTCTTGGGAGGAACCTGGTAGGAGGTAATTGAATCATGAGGATGGGTATTTCCTGTGCTGTTCTGGTGATAGTGAATAAATATCATGAGATCTGATGGTTTTATAAAGGGGAGTTCCCCTGCACATACTCTTTCTCTTACCTCCTGCCATGTAAGATGTAACTTTGGTCCTCCTTGGCCGTCTGCCATGATTGTGAGGCCTCCCCAGCTATGGGGAACTGCGTCCATTAAACCTCTTTCCTTTACAATTACCCAGTTGCAGTTATGTCTTGATTAGCAGTGTGAGAATGGACTAATATAGATACATTATGAAATGTGGAATGTTACCTTTAGAAAGGTAACAATGCATTTATCACTGTATGTGTATCAATCCGCATTTCAGGTCTTACCCATTAAATACATTAATATTTATGCAGGTAAAAAGTATGAATAGTCATACTAGGTAAGTATAAGTTTATTGTTGAGCACAACAGTGTGAACTAGTTATTAATCCCAGGGGAGCACTCTGAACATTTCTGACCATTGCATCTTGTGGCCAAGCCACCAAGGAAAACACAACACAGTCAGGTACTGGATGGAACACTTTGCTTATACAGCAGGTCCTTGAGTAACCTTGTTTTGTTCAGTGTTATTTCATTATAACCTTGAGATAAAATGGATTCCCGACTGGGGTCGCTGTCTATGTGGAGTTTGCATGCTCTTTCCCTGTCTGTGTGGGATTTCTCTGGTCCTCTTGTTCCCTTTCCTGTTTCAAAGATGTGCAAATTAGGTTTATTGGTGTGTCTACATGGTCCCAGTGTGAGTGTAGGTGTGTATGTGTGTGTGCCCTGTGAGGGCATGGTGTCCTGGCCAAGATGGGTTTCCACCTTGTGCCCTGAGCTTTTAGGACTGGCTTCACCTGCCCACACTCATGAACTGGAATAATTGGGTAATTATCTTGTTTTTATCAGTCTTTCTTAAATATATGTATAGCTCACATTTATTTCAATGTTTAATATCAGAAGTGTTTTCATGTTTCTTTAGAGGTTTGGTAATGTTTTGTAACCAGAAATATGCCATAGGAACTTAACTCTTGTTTGTATCAATTAGTCTATGGTAACGTTGGTATCCTTAGATGTCATTTGCTTATTCATAGTTTCCAAGAACCTATTGAGAATGTTCAGTGAGTACTTACTGTGTAGAGAACAGACAGAGCAAGATCAGTTTCAACGATGTGTGCTGGTCCCCCATGACTAGGGTATCTCTCCTGGCAGAAGACGCAGTGCCTGTACCCATCATGTGCCTCAGTAGGACCTCAATCCCTCCCCTGTGGGGTCTGAAAAACTGATGTCTGGGGGACTGCTTGGAGACCACAGACTCACAAGCTTGAGCAAAACAAGGGAACACTCACGAGTCTGAAAGAGGGAAAGATATTTCCGCACAAAGTGATAGGCTTGGCATAGGCAGTGTGGGCTCTTTCTCTCTCGGTAAGGAAATGTTCCAGGCTCAAAGCCCATTCTTATGTAACTGAGCAGCGATCAGCAGAGGTTGAAAGACTGTGCAAGTGGGTCTGCCTTTTCCAACAGTTATAAATAGTTTAAAGTCTTTTCTTTTTAAGTTCCAATGTCAGGACACGTTTGCTTTTCAAATAAATTAGAAAAAACTGCTATGATTTTTCTACTTTTTTATTTTGTTGAAATTGTGGCTCTATCATTTGAGTGTAAGAATACATTTTACAACACATTCAATAAGTGGCCACAAGTAAGAAAAAGTGATGAATGTATTTGGGAGAATTTGAGTTTGTCATGGACAAAATATTAACTTCGTTTTTCTCTGTAGAACAAATGGAGCAACAATTGTGTAATCTTTGTTGTGCCCATGAAACTGACATTACTAAGTAAATTATGTAGTTAAGACTCAGGATTCAGTCTTGTGTATGTTAACCTCAAGCTCATTCATGCATTCACAATTAAGAGGCAAGAGCAATATCTGATACTTTGCATCAGAAACCTACTCACTATATATTTTAAGTAGCATCTAAAACATAATCAATTTTCTTCTTTATATTCATTTCTGATCTCACATTTTTCTACCATGAACATGTTAAAAATTTTCTTTAAGGAAAAAAAAGTTGTTATGCAAGATGCTCATCTGTTTGTGATCCACCCTTCAACATACTCATTAATTTGTTTTTTGTTTTATGTTTTTTGTTTTTTGTTTTTTTTTTTTTTTTGGTTGATAACATTGCATTAACTTTTAAGATTTAGCATGCTGTGATGTGCCATACATTCAAATGTGTAATAAAGTAAATTAACATTTTAGAAAGAAAAGCTGACCTAGCATATCTATCAAGAGGCTTATTCTGCAGGTGAGGATAATAAACATGGAAAAGTGTTGAAAGTGTTTTGACCAATGCTATATAGGTAGGTAAGAAACTTGGGTCCATGACCTGCCTCCTCCTCTAACCCTTCCCTTAGGTTTATTCACCCCTTAAAAGAACAAAGTCTCCATGTAAGTTCAGGCAGGACACATGATGCAACTGGAGCAACTTCATTCAAGACACATTAATCATACACCTACCATATGCTAAGAGGTCACTAAAAGCAATACTTGCTTCTATCCAAATAACCACACAGCCTCCCCACTAGGGTGTCTCAGAGGCATCCTAGTGGCAACGTATTCAAAACTGAACCTAAGCATTTCTGCTATAAACCCTGCTTTCTTTGAGTCTCTTTCTCAGATAATGTTGTTTACCCACTTATTTATATGTATAATGTATAGATAATGTATTCTACCCACTAATTTAAGCCAAAAGCTGATAGTCATCTTGACCCTGCTTCTTCAACAACTTCTGTAATCAATAATTAATTCATGGAAACTTATTGGATTCGTCTCTTAAACCTCTCTTGAATAAGTCTAAGTTTCTCTATCATTCTTGTTACCACCCAAGTCTGTCACCCATCATTTGTGATCAGGATAATGTAACAATTGGCTTATTAAGTCTCCTCATAGTTCTGTATTCCTTTAATCCTGTCCTCAATTTACTGCTGAAGTTCAATAGGAAAGGCAAAATAAGGTGTTTTTTCTTTAATAATTAGCATGCCTTAATCACTTCTGAAGGCCTTTTAGAAAAACCTCTTAAAATTCTTAACCTTCTTAGCAAACTAACATAAGAACAGAAAACCAAACACCGCATGTTCTCACTCATAAGTGGGAGTTGAGCAATGAGAACACATGGACACTGTGAGGGGAACATCACGCACCGGGGTCTGTCGGTGGGGTGGGGGGCTAGGGGAGTGATAGTATTAGGAGAAATACCTAATGTAGATGACAGGTTGATGAGTGTAACAAACCACCATGGCACATGCATACCTATGTAACAAACCTACACATTCTGCACATGTATTCTAGAACTTAAAGTATAATAAAAAACAAATTTAAACAAAATTCTTAACCTTGCCTATATCTGGTCCTTCCTACCTTTTCAATCTGTTTTAATGACTCTCTTCTCATGGTTTACCATCTTAACTCTTAACTTTCTCTAATGATACTGCCATTTTTTCTAATTATAGTATTTTCTATTTCTTTCTCTCTGCTTGGAATATTCTCTTCACTTCCAAATGCATCTTTTACCTTCTATTTATAATTCAGGTCTTGGCTCTTATAGCGTTTCTTCAAGAATTGTTTCCTGTCCCTCCAAATCATTCTGATGCCTATATTTTATGTTTTCTTTGTATTGTATACCTTCTTCCAGTAACAACACTCTTTTGCCGAGTAGGACTTTCATAATCCATAGAATTAAGATATGTCAATATGGAATATTCTTCAATTTTTCTCAACTAAAGGGAACTAGCTTCAAAGTCTTCATTTCAAAGAAATCATTAACCTTATTAAGTCAAGGCAACCTCTGGTTTAAACTCAAGCACATATAGGTTACTTTTTCTTCTTATGGTTAAATTCTCAGTCTCTAATCTTTTCTTTTTTTTTTTTTTTTTTTTTTTGAGACGGAGTCTTGCTCTGTCTCCCAGGCTGGAGTGCAGTGGCGCGATCTCGGCTCACTGCAAGCTCCACCCACCAGGTTCACACCATTCTCCTGCCTCAGCCTCCCTAGTAGCTAGGACTACAGGCGCCCGCCACCATGCTCGGTGAATTTTTTGTATTTTTAGTAGAGACGGGGTTTCACTGTGTTAGCCAGGATGGTCTCGATCTCCCGACTTCCTGATCTGCCCACCTTGGCCTCCAAAAGTGCTGGGATTACAGGCGTGCGCCACCGTGCCTGGCCTATTTTCTTTTCTTTTCCCTCGGGAGACATCTAGATTTGTGGGGGAAGAGTAATGGTATGTGTCTAAACCAGGAGGTATAAAAGTTTTCTCTAAAGGGTCAGATAGGATAGGAAATGATATAGTTTGGATGTCCCCTCCAAATCTCATGTTGAGATGTAATCTCCAGTGTTGGAGGTGGGGCCTGGTGGGAGGCGTTTGATCCTGGGGGTGGATTCCTCATGAATGACTTGGGCCATCCCCTTGGCGATAAGTGAGCTCTCACTCTGAGTTCACACAAGATCTGATCTTTTAAATGTATGTGACCCCTCCCTGCTAACTCTCTCCCTTGCTTCTGATTTTACAATGTGAGGTGGCTGCTTCCCCTTTGCCTTCCATCAGGATTATAAACTTCCTGAGGCCTCCGTAGAAGCTGAGCAGATGCTGATCATGCTTCCTATAAAGCCTGCAGAACCATGAACCAATTAAACCTCTTTTCTTTATAAATTACCTAGTCTCAGGTATTTCTTTATAGCAATGCAAGAATTGCCTAATACAGTAAATATTTGGCTTTGTGGGTCTCTGCCACAACTACTCAGCTCTGCCACTGCAGCCAGAAAGCAGCCATAGACAGTATGTAAATGAGCAGGCATGGCTGTGTGACAATAAACCTTTTATTTGCAAAAAGAGGCCATGGGCCAGATTTGACCCAGAGACAGCAGTTTGCTGATTCCTATTCTAGGCAATTATTGCCTCAGTACTTCCTTCAAATTAAGATGCTACATATGCTTCCAGGTCTAATCTTTGTTGCATCAGAAATGGTTCATGTCCCAGTTTTTAAATCACAGATTCTAGTTGTAAGATTCTAGCACTCTGCCACTTTGTCTTTCTAATTATGGAGAATACTCTGACTTTCTCAGTGAAGTTATCACTTCTGAAAGCACAAAAAACAATTAGATACTTTAGATATTTTCCCCTGCCACTTCAGAACCACCAAGTCTTTTGGGATGTCTCAGGCTGTCACTCTAGAGTTGTTCTATACTGCTATTCAAACTCTATCCTAGTCCTATCAGAAGTGCAGAGTTTCTCAGCTTCTGGTGTACATCCTGGAAGTGGTAATAAGGTGAAGGTGGTCCGCAGTGCTGTCTAAGCTATCTTCTCATTTGTCTTTGTTTTCCTCCAGCTTCTATGTCTCCACTTAGTAAGATTTTTTTTCAATTTTCCATTTCAATAAATATTTACATTTATTTCATCTCATCATGTATCATTTGAGTTATGGATTTTTTCTTATCTCTGTGCATGGTGAGCCTTTTTAATGAAAATGATAACAACACGTTTTGCACTGAAACCATGATTCTTGAATATCAGAAGATCACTTATTTTTAAAACTAAGATCTATTTCAATCTCAAAATTAGAAATGTTATCCATTTAGAAGATGGTTCTTTGGAAACCTAATGCTGCTGGCAGCATGGTGAAGAAAAAATTCTGAATACAATGAAAGACAGGAAAAATAAACTTCTATTATATATCAACCTGTTTTTCAGCTACTTAAATTCTAAGTACTTATGGAATGCCAATAATCTCATAATGATTTTAAGCTTTTAGGGTAGAGGTAGTATCTGCCTTGACAACTTCTGATATGGTGCCTAGAATATAGCAAGTGGTCAATAATATAAAATGATTTGTAAATTGTCAGTCAATATCCAAATAAGATCATTAATTAATTAATTTATGATCTCCTAGTGGTTGACATATTTAGTTGTTAATTATCTACTGTTTTACATTCATTCTTTTTCAGTGGGACTTAGTATGTGATTATCATTTCCTAAAATCATTTGCACAGGGCATCTGTATAGCATGCTTTATTCTGATTACTTCTATATGTGATCTCATTTCTGACAAGTAAGTCTTACCAGGTAAATGAGAAACCAACCATAACCTTCTTAGTGCCTCTTGTATGAAAGGCTTTAAAATTGCCCTGACGAGAGTTCAAGAGATATGAACATGAAATGCAATGCATGGCAGTAGAGAATAGAGCCAAATGAGAATTTCAGACATGTTACTCCAAAGTCATTGAGTACAATGGAAAGAATGTGAAAGATTGGAGTTAATAATGCTGGCTTCCAGGAAGAGTGAGCATTTAACTTAACCACAAAGGTTAGGAATAATTTGACAAATTCCAGTTAATTTTACAAATGTGAGAAGTCACCAGTCCCTAAAGAATGTTAAAAAATAGTGAGTGATATAGAGTAATTAGAAAATAAAATGGCAATGTTAAACTTCAATGGCGGTATGTTTGCTGTATTAAGGGAAGATCTATTAGCATTGTGAATAGTTAGTAACACATAAAAGCAGAGTCTGGTAGCATCCATTCAGATAGACATTTCTCCAGTCAGCTCATTAGTGCAAAAGTGATGTGGTTAAAATAGTCCTTAAAATATATAAAGAGTTGTGATACTGGAGATGAACAAATTGCCTCCCAATAAGTCCTAGATAATTTCCACAAAATTGTAGTAAGAAATTTTTGCTTTTGTGTAGAGTGCTAGATGGAGTAGCTGTCTGGAGTTGTACAAAACCACATTTTAAAACTAGAATTATACTAATTTCACTATTCTTCTCTTACTGAGAGGTACTTTGAATACCCTGAGCACACATACTTCAAGTAGAATAACATATGGAAGTACCTTCTATGTTCTTTTCCTCCTTTAATTTGTTTTTTATTTTTAAAATTTAATTCACTGAATTATTAACTGTTTTTTTTTGTCAAGCATACTTATATGAATTCTAGTAAGTGAGAAACATGCGTTTTGCGACTTTACAGCAGAAGAAGCTCACACCTAGCTCAATAACCATTTTTCATGTGATCATATATGGAATATTCTGTTGTGTGCTCAGGATATAAATGACTTGAATTGTTAGCAGTACTTATAGGAAAGTTCTAATGTTTTACACCTGCTTATTATAGGTTTTAATGGTTTAGTGAGTTTTACTGTAGACTAGGATGGGAGCCATTGTTGCTCTGCTGTTGCCTGCAGATTGTCACTCTGGGCACCTGTTATGTTTTTGTTCCACCTTCCCTGTTTACTGTCTATTAAGATTCCTGTTGTCAGCACCCCTGGGTATTTATAACAAAAGCATATCACTTCATAAATTCATTTTATGTGCACTCGTCCACTGTATTCAATTACTAAACTGTCTCTGTATAACTGGCTGTTGATCCTCTTAAGTAGTCTTTACATTTTAGAATGGAGCTCACCAAAATTGCAATATTTAATCTCAATACTATTTCGATTATCTTTGAGTACTGGCGAAGCAACACTAAGAGGACTGGCATATAGTTACTGAGATTAGCACTCTCATTTGATGTTGTCTAAGGGTTTTGATTTGCATTCCTCTGATGATTAGTGTTGTCGAGGACTTTTTCATATACCTGGAAAAGACAGAAATCCTAGCACATGCAATAACATGAATGGACCTGGAGGACATTATGCTATGTGAAATATGCCAGACACAGACAGATACTGTATGATCTCACTTATATGTGATTCTAAAAATTGTGAATTTACAGAAGCAAAGAATAAAACAGTGTTTACCAAGGGTTAGGGGAAGAGAGAAATGGGGACATACTGGTCAAAGGGTGGAAACTTTCAGTTAAAAGATGAAGAAGTTCTGGGGAACTAACTTATGGCATATGTGGTAATAAATGTGTTACATAATCTGATCATGATCATCATTATACAACCATCACATGGTATACCTTACATATATACAATATTTTTTGTCAATTAATATTTTTTAAAACCAGCATTTCCTGAGAGCTGAGTGTAATATAATACAATGTACATGCACTATAATTGCTAACAATGGTATAAATTCAACACAATTGCCTGCTCAGGGACATTTCTCCTTTGGAATCTGTCGTTATGAAATAGATCATGTTTATCTCGGTGAAGTAAAAGTAATGCAACTAGTTTATAGGATGTTATTAAGAATGTAGGAAAAGTAAACTTTGCTGATTAAAAATAATACCTGAATACTTTAATTTTAAAACTTAATAGTTTAGAAAAACATTTTCTTAATTAAATATATATTTTTATGATTGTCATTTCAATCCTGGAAAATCTGTTATTCTACAGCTGAATTTTTTAGTGTTAAATCATGGGCTTTGAAGTTCTATAATGTGTAGTCAACAGTGGGAGCTTTCAGATTCTGAATATTATCCTTTGTATATTTTTAAATATCCTGTCATTGCCTTGTGACCTTGTGGTTAACTTTTCAGCAACCATCTCTGCTCACCATTGGTATGTATAAATGCTTGATCATTCCAAATCTGAAGTCAACACTGTAAACATGACAGCTGAAGGCCTGCTGAGGGTCTTCATCCCAGTGGGTCCAAACCAGAAGCCAGAGTAATGCAGTTGATTCTGCTAGACCCAGTGGCAATTCTCAGATTTTAATGTATCAGCCATGGATAATGCTGGCCAAAAGACAGTCGTGTCTGGATGAGTGGACATAGGACCACAGGGTTTTTACTTTGACCATCACAACTGAGCTAACAGATTCACAGGAGGCAACCAGGAGTGAATTGAGTGCAGATCTATGACATAATCTTATGAGGTATAAGACACAGTTTCCAGCTTGTACGAAATATTCAAACTTGGGAAAGGGGATGAGAACTAACAATTTTTAAAGATATAAAATGTTCAAGTCTCATGTGAAGTGCTTTAGTTTCATTATGGTATATGTGCGTATGTATTTTTCCCAGATGGATGTGGTTTCAAAGCCAAGAAGTATAGCCTTATGTCTTTGACTTATACTTCTTTGTTCTCCCTTTTTATATATTTATAAAAAGAATATGGATCACTGTTTTTATATATTCAAAAGAAGAAAAACTACCTTTTACAAGACTTTTAACTAAATGTGTTGGCAATATTCTAGTGATATGATGAAAAGTGAAGTCTCAAACCGTCTGGGTTAAAATCTTAGGTCTGTCATTCAGTTTAGTAGCTTTCTGCTTTAGTTTGTAATATATATGGTAGGATGCTTTTATACCTTGGTTTTCCAGGCACTCTCAGTTTATTATAGTTATCCTAGCATAATTATTAAAAGCACCAATTTTTTTTACATTATATGACAATAACTATTTCAGTACTATTTAAGAGTTCTTGTAAGGATTAAATGAATAATATGTGCAGAATATTGGAAAGTTGACTGGTACGTAGGCGTGTTCAATCAAAATTTGCTATTAGTGTTCTGGTTTTGGTCCTGTGCCTGGGAGATGATATGTATTACACATTATGCAAAATATAACTAGGTCCCTCCTTGGTGAAAGTGGAACGAAAAGAAAACTGAGATTAAAAGATATTAAGTCCCTCTCCCATAATCATACACCTAGTAAGTATTACAGAAGGAGTACATTCATTTCTGTAACATTTTAAGCCTTGGGTTATTCCAAAAATACACCACGGTTTTTCCAGCATGCAATTTAATTATTATAAAATGTTAATTCAAGAAATAATGAGAAGTTCCTAATTAGTTGGACAGAAAATTTTATATACAAAAGAAAGGGAGTAAGAAAGCAGAATTTTTCTCTTTCAAAGACACCCGAGACAGACACCTTCAAAACACACACCTCCCTGGATCCCTGTATAGCCATGAGAAGTTGATAAGAGTTTCATAATTCCATAGCTTAAGTTCTCAGTACTATGTTGGTTTTACAATTCAATAATTTTTTTTACTATAAAAGGTAATATAATGCATATACTATATACTCCAGTAGGGTCTGGAATACTCTTATAATCTCATTTTAATATTTAATCAGAATAATGTTTTACTCTTCATGTTCTGGGGGATTAACATTTTTAAATGTGTTAAGTAGTTTAGGGATTTGCCTCAAATGAGTTACAGACAGGTCAGGTTTTATTGATAAATAATATAGGTCAAATGTACCTGATTTCAGAGCTCTTAGTATTTTGTAATTAAGAAAAAGTTACTAAATTTACATGCTTCTTACCAGAAGATATTCTATAGCATTCTCCATGAATGAGGGATTTAGTAAAGATTATGAACTTTGGAAGCTTATGTCTGTTGATCTGGTTTTCATTATCTTCTATTCTAGTTCTGACTTTTTTTTTTTTTTTTTTTTTTTTTTTTTTTGAGACTGAGTCTCACTCTGTTGCCTAGGCTGAAGTGCAGTGGTGTGATCTTGGCTCATTGCAAGCTCTGCCTCCTGGGTTCAAGTGATTCTCCTGCCTCAGCCTCCTGAGTAGCTAAGATTACAGGCACCCGCCACCACACCTGGATAAATTTTGTATTTTTAGTTAAGATAGGGTTTCGCCGTGTTGACCAGGCTGGTCTTGAACTCCTGACCTCAGGTAATCCACCCGCCTCAGCTTCCCAGAGTGCTGGGATTACAGGCGTGAGCCACAGTGCCCAGCTCTGACTTCTCTTTTTGGCTATACCTAAAGATCCTTTCAAATCATTTTTGTTGTGATGATCAAACTGAGAGCATAAGATATTATATCTAGTTAAGGATAAATTCCAAGTCTTAGCTTAAATAATCTTGTAGATTTTATAGTCTTTATGCACTTAACAATTAATAGGAGTCACACATTTGCAATATTGTATTAATATACCTACTTCTATCAGATTTTTGAGTAGAGTTTTAAAATAAAATACTTTTTCTTTATGCCAACCTGTTTTTTTGAAAAGTTTTGCCACAAACTTGCAGAACATTTAAGATACCTATCTGTATTATTATAGATATATTTATCATATATGTAACAACTGAAGGTTTGGGATTCACCTCAACGTATTCCATATTAACTGTGAATTTGTAGGTGATATTGTATTGACTTTAAAATTTAGCTTGGTGATTTTGTCATAAATTTAAACATGTAATAACCCATGTTTAATATTTTAGAAGAACATGTGCAAAGAAACTTTTAAAAAAATTCTTCCAACTGATTAACTTTTTATCTAAGGAACCAAGAGATGGAAAAGTGTTGAGGGAAGATAATTTGTCCAATAACTATCTGACTTCCTACTTCTTTGTGGGTTATATATTTCCATTTAACATTTCTTGCAACTGTGAAGTTATTATTCTCTTATTCTGACGTTTCTAATACAAAAAGTTGGTTTCCCAATATTATGCTCCTGGGAGTCTGAAATAGAAGCCACCTAAAAATTCTCTACCAAACTCCAGATAAACTGCTACTAGGAATAGCTAATACAATTTTTATGTAATTTAAATGTAATTAAAGGCCTGTGTCTTCTAAGAAGTGAAGATTCCCTCTGACTATGGATAGGCATTAGGGGTACAATGATTTTTGCAATGTGCCTCAAGGCATCTAGAATGTTCCCTTAGAGAACTTCAGTTGAGTATTGATGCTTCTAAAAGTACCATCTATTAGAAATACTCTCCAATTTCACTTGTTTTTGCAAAGAGAAAGGGTGAAGGGGTAAGCAATTCCTATACCTACTGATAATGGATTTATATTCTCAAACCATTGAGAAGATTAGGTACCCATGTCAAATTTTAAAAAGTCCACTGACTGTATTTTCCTGAAATATGGCATAAAAGTAGCTGGGACTTAGAGAAATTCGGAGATATTCTCTTTGAATAAATCCTTGTGTTACAGCCAAATTATTTAACAGTTTCCCCTCAATAGCCTAAGCTCCCAGTTCCTGTTTGTCTCAGTCAAAATTCAGATATTTACCATACCCTTTAAGCTCCAAAAGATATACCAACTTCCCTTATATCAGATGTACACTTTCAACTTCATGTCTATCAGACAAAATTGAGGAAATACTTTCCTGTGTTATTATCTTTAATCTTCAATAGCAACCTCTCCATTTGTACTCTTGATTTTTACTATTTTGACGTGTTAAAGATTTTGATATTGTCTACTATGTTTCTTTGTCTCAACTGGTACATTCTTCATCATCTACAGATGGCTTTCCCAGCTTGCATCCTGCTTTTAATTTTCTAATAATTTTCATCGATCTTTTCTAGTACTATCAGGAACACCAAATTTATACTCCAAATCATCCATGAACTTAAATGCCTGTTTCACTGCTCCTTGTGACTCTTGCTGGAGAATCTCATCTGAGGCTCACACAGATCAGTTTCCAGGATAGTCCCAAATTCCACCTTTTAAAGTGCTGTAATTATCAATGGCATTTCACTTTTGCTTTCAGTCTGGGTGACAAATTAAATAGCCAACCTAACCAAAAGTCATCCTGAATTCAGCATGCCCCTGAGTGAATTCGTCATCCATCTTCCAAACCTTCTTTTGTCTTTTTCTCTTCAATGAATGATGCCACCATCCATCACCTGGCAATGGGAGACCTAGAGCTTATCCGTGACTTCTTGCTCGCTCTTCTATGCAGAGCTCACTGCTCAGTGTCTTTTGCTATTTTCTCTTGTCTTTTTCATCTGGGAACTCTATGACACCACTGATAGGAAAAGACGACTCTATGTATTCTCAGAGAACCCAGATCAAATCTGTTAGGATTAACCAATTTATATTTAATGATGTTTTATGCATTTCCCTTACACAAAGTAAGCCCCTGCATGGCAGAAAAACTATAAAATGTATCAATTTTGTCTAAAGCCCAGCCCCACATCCTGATATTTGTGATGTTGTGAATAATGAATAAATATTCCTTAAAGGGAAATAAACATTAGAGTTTTTCCTGTTTCAATACTATCTATTTATTACATACATAGTAATTAAATTAATACGTGTATTATATATCAATTTTTATATATAAACCAATGTATTATATTTTATATCAATTTATATGTAAAATAAATTTTTATGTCAACTATATTACATAATCTATCAACTACATAACTTATAATTTATTACATTATATGATATAACTGATATATTGCATTATTTTATAATATATTTATTGACAACCAGTTCAATTAAATATAATGTACATTAAACCCTACTGTTTTATTAGCGCTTGATGTTAAAATACTAGAGCAGGGGGCGGAGCAAGATGGCCGAATAGGAAGAGCTCCAGTCTCCAACTCCCAGCGCGAGCGACACAGAAGACCGGTGATTTCTGCATTTTCAACTGAGGTACTGGGGTCATCTCACTAGGGAGTGCCGGACAATCGGTGCTGGTCAGCTGCTGCAGCCTGACCCGGGAGAGCTGAAGCAGGGCGAGGCATCGCCTCACCTGGAAGCGCAAGGGGGAAGGGAATCCGTTTTCCTAGCCAGGGGAACTGAGACACACAACACCTGGAAAATCAGGTAACTCCCACCCCAATACTGCGCTTTAAGCGAACAGGCACACCAGGAGAGTGTATCCCACACCTGGCCAGGAGGGTCCCACGCCCACGGAGCCTCCCTCACTGCTAACACAGCAGTCTGCAGCGATCTATCCGCAGGGCAGCGGCGAGGCTGGGGGAGGGGCACCCGCCATCGCTGAGGCTTAAGTAGGTAAACAAAGCCGCTGGGAAGCTCGAACTGGGTGGAGCTCACAGCAGCTCAAGGAAGCCTGCCTGTCTCTGTAGTCTCCACCTCTGGAGACAGCGCACAGCTGAAGACCAACAGGGGAAGCAGCGGGGGGCCGGTGCAGACGCGAACGACTCTGTCTGACAGCTTTGGGGAGAGCCGTGGATCTCCCAACGCAGAGGTTGAGATCTGAGAATGGACAGACTGCCTGCTCAGGAGGGTCCCTGACCCCTGAGTAGCCTAGCTGGGAGACATCCCCCACTAGGGGCAGTCTGACACCCCACACCTCACAGGGTGGAGTACACCCCTGAGAGGAAACTTCCAAAGGAAGAATCAGACAGGTACACTCGCTGTTCAGCAATATTCTATCTTCTGCAACCTCTGCTGCTGATACCCAGGCAAACAGGGTCTGGAGTGGACCTCAAGCAATCTCCAACAGACCAACAGACAGTCCTTCTGACTGTCAGAAGGAAAACTATCAAACAGGAAGGACACCTATACCAAAACCCCATAAGTACGTCACCATCATCAAAGACCAGAGACAGATAAAACCACAAAGATGGGGAAGAAGCAGGGCAGAAAAGCTGGAAATTCAAAAAATAACAGCGCATCTCCCCCTGCAAAGGAGCGCAGCCCATCGCCAGCAACGGATCAAAGCTGGTCATAGAATGACTTTGACGAGATGAGAGAGAAGGCTTCAGTCCATCAAACTTCTCAGAGCTAAAGGAGGAATTATGTACCCAGCGCAAAGAAACTAAAAATCTTGAAAAAAGAGTGGAAGAACTGACAGCTAGACTAATTAATGCAGAGAAGATCATAAATGAAATGACAGAGATGAAAACCATGTCACAAGAAATACGTGACAAATGCACAAGCTTCAGTAACCGACTCGATCAACTGGAAGAAAGAGTATCAGCGATTGAGGATCAAATGAATGAAATGAAGTGAGAAGAGAAACCAAAGGAAAAAAGAAGAAAAAGAAATGAACAAAGCCTACAAGAAGTATGGGATTATGTAAAAAGACCAAATCTACGTCTGATTGGGGTGCCTGAAAGTGAGGGGGAAAATGGAACCAAGTTGGAAAACACTCTTCAGGATATCATCCAGGAGAACTTCCCCCACCTAGTAGGGCAGGCCAACATTCAAATTCAGGAAATACAGAGAACGCCACAAAGATACTCCTCCAGAAGAGCAACTCCAAGACACATAATTGCCAGATTCACCAAAGTTGAAATGAAAGAAAAAATCTTCAGGGCAGCCAGAGAGAAAGGTCGGGTTACCCACAAAGGGAAGCCCATCAGACTAACAGCAGATCTCTCGGCAGAAACTCTCCAAGCCAGAAGAGAGTGGGGGCCAATATTCAACGTTCTTAAAGAAAAGAATTTTCAACCCAGAATTTCATATCCAGCCAAACTAAGTTTCATAAGTGAAGGAGAAATAAAATCCTTTACAGATAAGCAAATGCTTAGAGATTTTGTCACCACCAGGCCTGCCTTACAAGAGAACCTGAAGGAAGCCCTAAACATGGAAAGGAACACGCGGTACCAGCCATTGCAAAAACATGCCAAAATGTAAAGACCATCGAGGCTAGGAAGAAACTGCATTAACTAACGAGCAAAATAACCAGTTAATATCATAATGACAGGATCAAGTTCACACATAACAATATTAACCTTAAATGTAAATGGACTAAATGCTCCAATTAAAAGACACAGACTGGCAAACTGGATAAAGAGTCAAGACCCATCAGTCTGCTGTATTCAGGAGACCCATCTCACATGCAGAGACATACATAGGCTCCAAATAAAGGGATGGAGGAAGATCTACCAAGCAAATGGAGAACAAAAAAAAGCAGGGGTTGCAATACTAGTCTCTGATAAAACAGACTTTAAACCATCAAAGATCAAAAGAGACAAAGAAGGCCATTACATAATGGTAAAGGGATCAATTCAACAGGAAGAGCTAACTCTCCTAAATATATATGCACCCAATACAGGAGCACCCAGATTCATAAAGCAAGTGCTTAGAGACTTACAAAGAGACTTAGACTCCCATACAATAATAATGGGAGACTTCAACACTCCACTGTCAACATTAGACAGATCAACGAGACAATGTTAACAAGGATATCCAGGAATTGAACTCATCTCTGCACCAAGTGGACCTAATAGACATCTATAGAACTCTCCACCCCAAATCAACAGAATATACATTCTTCTCAGCACCACATCGCACTTATTCCAAAATTGACCACATAATTGGAAGTAAAGCACTCCTCAGCAAATGTAAAAGAACAGAAATTATAACAAACTGTCTCTCAGACCACAGTGCAATCAAACTAGAACTCAGGACTAAGAAACCCAATCAAAACCGCTCAACTACATGGAAACTGAACAACCTGCTCCTGAATGACTACTGGGTACATAACGAAATGAAGGCAGAAATAAAGATGTTCTTTGAAACCAATGAGAACAAAGATACAACATACCAGAATCTCTGGGACACATTTAAAGCAGTGTGTAGAGGGAAATTTATAGCACTAAATGCCCACAAGAGAAAGTAGGAAAGATCTAAAATTGACACTCTAACATCACAATTAAAAGAACTAGAGAGGCAAGAGCAAACACATTCAAAAGCTAGCAGAAGGCAAGAAATAACTAAGATCAGAGCAGAACTGAAGGAGATAGAGACACAAAAAACCCTCCAAAAAATCAATGAATCCAGGAGTTGGTTTTTTGAAAAGATCAACAAAATTGACAGACCGCTAGCAAGACTAATAAAGAAGAAAAGAGAGAGGAATCAAATAGACGCAATAAAAAATGATAAAGGGGATATCACCACCGACCCCACAGAAATACAAACAACCATCAGAGAATACTATAAACGCCTCTACACAAATCAACTAGAAAATCTAGAAGAAATGGATAATTTCCTGGACACTTACACTCTCCCAAGACTAAACCAGGAAGAAGTTGAATCCCTGAATAGACCAATAGTAGGCTCTGAAATTGAGGCAATAATTAATAGTCTACCCACCAAAAAAAGTCCAGGACCAAATGGATTCACAGTTGAATTCTACCAGAGGTACAAGGAGGAGCTGGTACCATTCCTTCTGAAACTATTCCAATCAATTGAAAAAGAGGGAATCCTCCCTAACTCATTTTATGAGGCCAACATCATCCTTATACCAAAGCCTGGCAGAGACACACACAAAAAAGAGAATTTTAGACCAATATCCCTGATGAACATCGATGCAAAAATCCTCAATAAAATACTGGCAAACCGGATTCAGCAGCACATCAAAAAGCTTATCCACCATGATCAAGTGGGCTTCATCCCTGGGATGCAAGGCTGGTTCAACATTCGCAAATCAATGAACGTAATCCAGCATATAAACAGAACCAAAGACAAGAACCACATGATTATCTCAATAGATGCAGAAAAGGCTTTTGACAAAATTCAACAGCCCTTCATGCTAAAAACGCTCAATAAATTCGGTATTGATGGAACGTACCTCAAAATAATAAGAGCTATTTATGACAAATCCACAGCTAATATCATACTGAATGGGCAAAAACTGGAAAAATTCCCTTTGAACACTGGCACAAGACAGGGATGCCCTCTCTCACCACACCTATTCAACATGGTGTTGGAAGTTCTGGCTAGGGCAATCAGGCAAGTGGAAGAAATCAAGGGTATTCAGTTAGGAAAAGAAGAAGTCAAATTGTCCCTGTTTGCAGACGACATGATTGTATATTTAGAAAACCCCATCGTCTCAGCCCAAACTCTCCTTAAGCTGATAAGCAACTTCAGCAATGTCTCAGGATACAAAATTAATGTGCAAAAATCACAAGCATTCTTATACACCAGTAACAGACAAGCAGAGAGCCAAATCATGAATGAACTTCCATTCACAATTGCTTCAAAGAGAATAAAATACCTAGGAATCCAACTTACAAGGGATGTAAAGGACCTCTTCAAGGAGAACTACAAACCACTGCTCAGTGAAATAAAAGAGGACACTAACAAATGGAAGAACATACCATGCTCATGGATAGGAAGAATCAATATCGTGAAAATGGCCATACTGCCCAAGGTAATTTATAGATTCAATGCCATCCCCATCAAGCTACCAATGAGTTTCTTCACAGAATTGGAAAAAAACGGCTTTAAAGTTCATATGGAACCAAAAAAGAGCCCGCATTGCCAAGACAATCCTAAGTCAAAAGGACAAAGCTGGAGGCGTCACGCTACCTGACTTCAAACTATACTACAAGGCTACAGTCACCAAAACAGCATGGTACTGGTACCAAAACAGAGATATAGACCAATGGAACAGAACAGAGTCCTCAGAAATAATACCACACATCTACAGCCATCTGATCTTTGACAAACCTGAGAGAAACAAGAAATGGGGAAAGGATTCCCTATTTAATAAATGGTGCTGGGAAAATTGGCTAGCCATAAGTAGAAGGCTGAAACTGGATCCTTTCCTTACTCCTTATACGAAGATTAATACAACATGGATTAGAGACTTAAATGTAAGACCTAATACCATAAAAACCCTAGAAGAAAATCTAGGTAGTACCATTCAGGAGATAGGCATGGGCAAGGACTTCATGTCTAAAACACCAAAAGCAACAGCAGCAAAAGCCAAAATTGACAAATGGGATCTAATTAAACTAAAGAGCTTTTGCACAGCAAAAGAAACTACCATCAGAGTGAACAGGCAACCTATAGAATGGGAGAAAATTTTTGCAACCTACTCATCTGACAAAGGGCTAATATCCAGAATCTACAAAGAACTCAAACAAATATACAAGAAAAAAGCAAACAACCCCATCAAAAAGTGGGCAAAGGATATGAACAGACATTTCTCAAAAGAAGACATTCATACAGCCAACAGACACATGAAAAAATGCTCATCATCACTCGCCATCAGAGAAATGCAAATCAAAACCACAATGAGATACCATCTCACACCAGTTAGAATGGCAATCATTAAGAAGTCAGGAAACGACACGTGCTGGAGAGGATGTGGAGAAATAGGAACACTTTTACACTGTTGGTGGGATTGTAAACTAGTTCAACCATTATGGAAAACAGTATGGCAATTCCTCAAGGATCTAGAACTAGATGTACCATATGACCCAGCCATCCCACTACTGGGTATATACCCAAAGGATTATAAATTATTCTACTACAAAGACACATGCACACGTATGTTAATGCAGCACTATTCACAATAACAAAGACTTGGAATCAACCCAAATGTCCATCTGTGACAGACTGGATTAAGAAAATGTGGCACATATACACCATGGAATACTATGCAGCCATAAAAAAGGATGAGTTTGCGTCCTTTGTAGGGACATGGATGCAGCTGGAAACCATCATTCTTAGCAAACTATCACAAGAACAGAAAACCAAACACCGCATGTTCTCACTCATAGGTGGGAACTGAACAATGAGATCACTTGGACTGGGGAAGGGGAACATCACACACTGGGGCCTATCATTGGGAGGGGGGAGGAGGGAGGGATTGCACTGGGGAGTTATACATGATATAAATGATGAATTGATGGGTGCTGACGAGTTGATGGGTGCAGCACACCAACATGGCATAACTATACATATGTAACAAACCTGCACGTTATGCACATGTACCCTAGAACTTAAAGTATAATAAAAAATAAAAAATAAAAATAAAAAATAAAAAAAAAATACTAGAGCATACCACCAAGCTACAGTGAAGTTATTGTCGTCATATTAGTATGATCAGTACATCAAACACCATTTAACAAATTTTTACATACCATGATAAACATCCTCCCCAGACTGCCATTCTTAGCTTGGGGAATGAATGTGTAACTAAGGTAGAACATCCAGCTAAAAAAGGGACAAAACTATTAACACATTTGAGGACTCTCATTGCAGAAAATAAAAGACATTTGGTTGGGAAGCCCACAACTCCGAGTAGAGGCTGAGAGAAAAACATATCACTCCCTAAATTTTGTAAGTCAAATATCAGACCAAAAAAGGGAAAGAAAATTGCATAAAATCTCTGAAAGACAATAGAGAATGAAAGGACATTTTCATTTTAATTTAATAATAATTCATTCTAATTCAATAATGATACATTATTATTGTTATTTTCTACACTTTAAATATTTATCATGTTATTTCATTACGGATACACCATACTTAGAATACAAATATGTAACACCAAAGTCAAAAACATATTACCTTCTCCTTTACAAATACAAAGTTCAAATGATATGAGAAAGACAAAGACATTTGTGCCAAATGCTTTTTGTTGAAGACAAGTTTTTTGGTGAAGACAAGTATTATCTCTGGGATTTTCAGTTCCAAAATTAAAATGTTATGCTTCACCTAATTAATCCTCCCTTCTCTTCAAATCCCTGACAACCACTGATCTGTTTTTCATCTCTATAATTTCACCAGGACTTGTTTTACATTGTGATGTTTGCAGCATCTCGTAAGTGTTTATTTGCTTTTTACTTTCGCCTCCTTCTAGAAAGAATGTCTAGTGACAGCAGAGCCTTTATCTATGTTGTGCATTGCTGGATGTACTGTGCCTACAAGAATAATGAACAAATAGGCACCAAATAAGTATCTGTTGAAGGTTATAAATGTAAACTGTAAAGTAACATTTTGAAGTATTATCACGATTTTATAATTAAAGAGAATAAACAAATTACCCACTATCATAGTTACTAAGTGTTGTAGCAAGAAGTTTAGTATCATCCTATGACTCAAAACATGATATTATTATTCATTATGGAATATTGCTTCCTAATGTAAATAGTTGGTCTTCTTTCCTAAAATGTGCTATCAATTACTTCTATTCTATTATAGTTTTCAGTGAAACAGGTTTCTGTTAGTTCATCTTTCCCCATATCTCTGTAAAATACATGCACTCGCAGTGGCTCACGCCTGTAATCCCAGCACTTTTGGAGGCTGAGGCGGGCAGATCACAAGGTCAGGAGATCGAGACCATACTGGCAAACGCAATGAAACCCCGTCTCTACTAAAAATACCAAAAAAAAAAAAAAAAAAAAAAAAAAAATTCCGGGCTTGATAGCTGGCGCCTGTAGTCCCAGCTACTCGGGAGGCTGAGGCAGGAAAGTGGAATGAACCCGGGAGGCGGAGCTTGCACTGAGCTGAGATCGCGCCACTGCACTCCAGCCTGGGTGACAGCGCGAGACTCCGTCTCAAAAAAAAAGACTAGGTCGAGAGTTTATTTTTATTTTTAAAATTATATACGTTTCTACTTCTCAATAAAACTGAGTTTATTGAACCTATGTAGTTAGTGTGGTTCTGGAAATATTATCTAAAAGTCGCAGAATAAAGGGAAAAGACAAACTTCAGGAAACACAGGAAAAACATTATGCTGCACACGAGGAATTGACGATGGTTTTTTTTTGTTCTTGAAACTGAAAGAAGCAAGTTCTTTTTTCATTATAGATTGCAAAATCTTCAAAGTGAAAGTAATTTGAAACACACATTGAAAACACTAATGAGAAAAAAACTGTAACAAGCATACCTTGACTCACATTACCTCAAAATTATTTCATGTTCTCCTCCACATCATTTCATAATCCTACTTGAGAACAAAATAAGTATAATTTCTTTGCTAGAACAACATGTGAATACAATTGGAAGTGAGTGTAGTTCTTTCCACATTATGAAGAATTTTCAGTTTTCATCTTGAGTTATTTGCAAATCCTGTGTGAAAGTTAGGCAATTACTAATATTACTCCCACTTTATGGGGGAGAAATTTATGACTAAATGAGGTTAAATGGCAAATACAAATCAAATCTTTTATAATACAAAGTTTCTTCCACAAACTAACTTCTTCAAAGGAATTATTTTCTGGGTCTTCCTATGGTTCCTTGTTTATACCTTCCTTATATTACTGTTATATATTGTTTCATGTATATGTGAGTTTCTGAGCACAATTAGTCATAGCTGTATACTTGGTACCTGGCACAATGCTTATTATACTCTAGCGTGATTTCTTTATGAGTTGAGAATATTTCCAAGTCTTAGCTCACTGATTCCATTTTCATCCATTCATTTTCCCCAAAAATATCCAGAAAGTGCCACATACCAGTTCTCCTGGGAGTAGAAGGAAGAAAACTGGCTTTCTTCAAATGTTTTACTTTTTTAATATTTAGCTGCAATAATTTTATGTGGTAGAACCAAGCCCAATTGAGATGTGCAAGCAATGGTAGAAACATGATGGAGATTGCCTGTGGCTTCACACTGGAGTTATCTTGTATATTTAATGTATTCACTAAGGATCAGATTGAAATATAGGCTGTAATTTCATTGAATCATGTTCTTCAATTATCACTGCCTTAGCTTTTGTCATCACAATTATTCAGTTACCAGCTCACCAGTTAAAAATGATTACAAAATCTTTTCTATCGGTTGTGATTCCTCTCAGTATCTTTGCCATTCAGCAGCCTAGGCAGGCTTTTACTAATGTGTCCACTTAAACTTATGAAACAAGACAATTGAAAGGAAAGACCATATGAAATATTGGGAGACAAAATGACAGATATTGGTGTTCATAAAACCAGTGCCATCAACTAACTTCCAAGGCAGCTTTCCTGAACTGATAAGTGACTCCTACAATTTCATTTTTAATAAATCTACATTGTGTAATTGTCTTGTCACATACAATAAATACCACTTCGGCCAGGCTATCTTTAGTAGTGTACTAATAGCATAGCATTTTCCCTTGTTTCCTAATAGGATTCATCACATGGCCAAAAAAGCTCAGTATCATTGTCTGTATTTTGACTTGATATTTTTGGTTTTTGTGGCTTTTATCCTTTGACTGTTGGTCACACAACTTATGTTTATTTATTTTCTTATTGATAATGAAGAAACTCTAAAGCATCACTATTTTTTTACTTACTTCACTATGCAGATTCTTTCTAACATCTTTACTTCCTCTTAAATGAGTCATTTTCTTCATTTTCTTTAATGCTTTACTCAACTTGCTGGATAGAAAGGGCAGACTCTGATGACGTCCTTTCTGAGGAGAGGCAAAGACGGTGAAATGGAGTAGGAGGCCAATCCAAAACAGGATAAGAAGTTAGAGACCTTGATTCCCTTTGTGGTGAGACTTCTGAAGAACACCCTGACCTTTCCAACTTAGCAGGAATGACTCTGAGGAGAACTAAGGTCATTTTTTTCTCCCTCAACAGTTAACTTACCTACATTTTATTTTATTTTATTGATAATTCATTTTTTATTCCTCTTATATTTGGAAGCGGCATTTCTGATGTTTGGATTTTTAAATTTTGGAGAGAGTGAGTATATTACTCCATTTTCATGCTGCTCATAAACACATACCCAAGACTGGGCAATTTACCAAAGAGGTTTATTGGAATTATAGTCCCACATGGCTGGGGAGGCCTCACAATCATGGCAGAAGGGAAGGAGGAGCAAGTCACATCTCACGTGGATGGCAGCAGGCAAAAAGAGAGCATGTGCAGTGCAACTCCTGTTTTTAAAACCATCAGATCTCATGAGACCCATTCACTATCACAAGAATAGCATGCGAAAAATCTGCCCCCATAATTCATTCATCTCCCACTAGGTCCCTCCCACAACACATGGAAATCATGGGAGCTACAAGATGAGATTTGGTTGGGGACACAGAGCTAAACCACATCATTCTACCCATGGCCCCTCCCAAATCTCATATCTTTACATTTCAAAATTAATTATGCCTTCCCAATAGTCCCCCAAAGTCTCAACTCATTTCAGCATTAACTCAAAAGTCCACAGTCCAAAGTGTCATCCAAGACAAAGCAAGTCCTTTCTGCCTATGAGCCTGTAATATCAAAAGCAAGTTAGTTGCTTCCTAGATACAATTGGGGTACAGGCATTGGGTAAGTACAGCCATTACAAATGGGAGAAATTGACTAAAATGAAGGAGCTACAGGCCCCAGGCAAGTCCAAAATCCAGTGGGATAGTCAAATCGTAAAGCTCCAAAATGATCTCCTTTGTGTCCAGGTCTCATATCCAGGTCACGTTGATGCAAGAGGTAGCTTCCCATAGTCTTGGGCAGCTCCACCCCTCTGGCTTTGCAGGGTACAGTCTGCTTCCCAGCTGCCTTAATGGGCTGTCATGGAGTGTCTGCAGCTTTTCCTAGCACATGGTACAAGCTGTCAGTGCATCTACCATTATGGGGTCTAGAGGATGGTGACCCTCTTCTCACAGCTCCACTAGGCAGTGTCCCAGTGGGGACTCTGTGTGGGGACTCCCACCTCACATTTCTCTTCTGCACTGCCCTAGTATAGGTTCTCCATGAGGACCCTGCTCCTACAGCAAACTTCTGTGTGGGCATCCAGGTGTTTTCACACATCTTCTGAAATCTAGGTGGAGGTTCCCAAATCTCAATGCTTGACTTCTGTGCACTCGCAGGCTCAACACCATGTGGAAGCTGCCAAGGCTTGAAGCTTGCACCTTCTGAAGCCATGTCCCGAGCTCTGAACTGGCCCCTTTCAGAAATGGCTGGAGCAGCTGGGATGCAAGGCACCAAGTCCCTAAGCTACACACAGCACTGGGACCCTGGGCCCGGCCCACGAAACCACTTTTTCCTCCTAGTCCTCTGGACCTGTGATCAGCATGGCTGCTGCAAAGGTCTCTGAGATGCCCTGGAGACTGTCCTCATTGCCTTGGTGGTCAACATTAGGATCCTCACCACTTGTACAAATGTCTGTAGCCGGCTTGAATTTCTCCTCAGAAAATAAGATTTTCTTTTCTATTGCATTGTCAGGCTGCAAATTTTCCAAGGTTTTATGCTCTGTTTCCCTTTTGAAACTGAATGCCCCTAACAGCACCCAAATCACCTCTTGAATGCTTTGCTGATTAGAAATTTCTTCCACCAGATACCCTAAAACATCTCTCTCAAATTTCCACAAATCTCTAAGGCAAGGGCAAAATGCTGCCAGTTTCTTTGCTAAAACATAAGAGTCACCTTTGCTCCAGTTCCCAACAAGTTCCTCATCTCCATCTGAGACCACCTCAGCCTGGGTTTCATTGTCCATATCATTATTAGCATTTTGGTCAAAGCCATTCAACAAATGTCTAGGGAGTTCCAAACTTTCCCACATTTTCCTGTCTTCTTTTGAGCCCTCCAAATTGTTCTAACCCCTGCCTGTCACCCAGTTTCAAAGTGGCTTCCACATTTTCTGGTACTCTTTCAGTAGTGCCCCATTCCTGGTACCAATTTACTGTATTAGTCTGTTTTTGTGCTGCTGATAAAGACATACCCGAGACTGGGCAATTTACAGAAGAAAGAGGTTTATTGAACTTACAGTCCCACGTGACTGGAGAGGCCTTGCAATCATGGCAGAAGGCACAAAGGAGGAAGTTATATCTTATGTGGATGGCAGCAGGCAAAAAGAGAGCTTGTGCAGGGCAACTCCTATTTTTAAGGCCATAAGATCTCGTGAGACCCATTCACTATCATGAGAACAGCACAGGAAAAACCCACCCCCATAATTCAGTCATTTCCCACTAGGTATCTCCCATAACACATGGGAATTACGGGAGCTACAAGATGAGATTTGGGTAAGGACACAAAGCCAAACCATGTGAGTGAGAAAGAAGTTACTAATGTTAGATAAACTATTGCCTCAATTTTTCCCCACATTTCAGAAACTACTGCCACCTTTATATTGTAAAGCTCTTCCTATCTTGTCCTTAATGAAGTTCCAGCATATTTCTTGCAAGTTTCAGTTCCTCCAAATTATGATCATTGCTCATTTAATCCCACTTTTCTTTTACTGTAAGAAACATGCTGCCTATTAATTATTTCCCTGAGTGTGTGTGTGTGTGTGTGTGTGTGTGTGTGTGTGTGTGTGTGTGGTGGGGTATGTGTATGAGTGAGGAACTCAAGCTAAATTAAATTGATTTAATTGACTTAATGTTTAATTTATAGTATTGCTTAAATTTTTTAGATTTACAAATTGAGTCCTTTCCTGTGCTTTTAAAAAATTCTAATAGAGATGAAGAGTGACCAGCCATCTCTGTTTATTAAAGTCTCAGCACCTAATCTTCACAAGGAAAACAAAAAATTCTTCATATCAGAAAAACAGAAAGAAAACAAAGTTGGGCACAGAAATAAGAAATTGTTGCATGTGCCAGTGTCCGAAAACACAAGCCAGTCCAGCCAGCAACACCTAGCCAGAGCTCATAGGCAGAGATGTTACTGTCAGCATCATGGGTCTGGCATTGATTGGAATGCATTCTATAACTTAAGAAAAGGATCAACAGATCATCACATAAAAGATGTACTAAAAACTTTGACCAGATTAGGTGAGAAAGGATAAGAACTAAGTCAACCTTGGAGTACAAGATAAATGCTTTATATTGTCCCCAATAATGTTGACATAAGAAAACTTATTACACAGTAAACTGAAGGTTAGAGCAAAACTGAATAAGTGCCTGAGTCCAAAGAACAGGAAAAAAAAAGCCAACAACTTGGGTTTCCAGCCAAATGTGGGAGAAAACCAGTTGAGTAAGTAAATGATCTAAAAACAGAGTTTATATGCCATTGTAACAATGTACAATTGTATAAATTATCCTGAGAACTTCTAGCTTCGGAGATATCTGCTTTATTTTCTGTTCTCTCTTTCTCTTTGTAATTACACCAACATATGGAAAAATTCTAATAAATGTCATTTCTCCAAAAAGATTGTGAGTTTTGAATAACCAAGATAGTTTTTTTTACGTCATACAAATATCAGTATAATGTTGGCCCCTTATGTACAGTTTTACTGTCCATGCTTTCAGTCATCTGAGGTCAACCATGCTCTGAAAATCTATAGAAAATTCCGGAAATAATTCATAAGTTCTAAATTGTGTGTCATTCTAATTAGCATGATGAAATCTCATGCCATCCTATTCCATCCAGCTGTGATGTGAATCATCCCTTTGTCCAGTGTCTTTGCACTTTATACTCTACCTGCCCATTAGTCATTTAGTAGCCATGTGGGTTACCGGATCCACTGTCGAGACAGCACAGTGCTTGTGTTCAAGTAACTCTTATTGTTCTTAATAATGCCCCCAAAGTGCAAGAGTCATGATGCTGGTATATTGTTAAAATTGTTCTTTTATATTATTTGTTATTGTTGCTAATTTCTTACTATGCCTAACTTATAAATTAAACTTTATCAGAGGTATGTATTTTTGTATAGGGAAAAAAACTCAGTATAGTTAGAGTTTGTCACTATCCGTGGTTTCAGGCATCCACTGTTGATCTTGGAATGTATCACCTGATAAGGGAAAGCTACTGTAGCTAGCTATGTCTGGACAATAATAAGCTTTCAATGATGATTCATCCGACTGACTCTTTTCAAACAAATCTTTATCCATAAAATTTTTCCAACCTTGTTGCTGGCTTCACTCTAACTTTTATCAGGTACCATAATCTCTTTCACCATCCTCCATAATGAGACCTTCCATTCCTTTTTCTTCAGTCGTATTTTCTTTATCTGTTCATTTTATTTTTTATGGCATTTCAGTCTTTTCACTTTGAAAATATTTGACTAACCAGTTGCTATGGTCTGAATGTTTGTGTCATCCCCCAGAGTCCTATGTTGAAATCCTAAGTCCCAAGGTGATAGTATTAGGAAGTGGTGCGTTTGGAAGGTGATCAGGTCATGAGAATAGATATCATGAATGGGACTGGAACCTTTATGAAAGACACCCCAGAGAGCTAGCTCATTCCTTCTGCCATATGAAGACAGAGGAAAAGAGGCCTTCTGTGTACCAGTAAGTGAGCCCTCACCAGACACTGACTCTGAAGGCCTCTTGATTTTAGACTTTGCAGTATCCAGTACTGTGAGAAATAAATTCCTGTTTCTAAGCCACCCAGCTTGTGATATTTTATTTTAGCAGCCTAAATGAACTAAGATAGCAGTTAGTGTATTTGTACCATGTTAATGCACATTTCTCCATTCTCCTTTTCTTACTCTTGACATATTATTTTTCTAATAAATATTTTATCATGCCTCATGAAATATCAGTAACTCAATTATGCCCTGCTGTGCACAGGTTACTACCCAAATTTCTTAACCTGTAATTTAAATCTTTTCAAAACCCTGTGATTTTACATAAAATGTTGGTCTCTGTACATCATCCAATTTACTCTTTTCCTACATTACTTTTAGTGTATCTATCTCTGAATGTTCATTTTTATTTCTGCTACTACTGGAAACATGCTGCACCATTCATTTCACTTCTTGTATTAGCTAGTATAAAACCCTCAAGGTAGCCTTCATGTCATCTGGAATATTGCAGTAGATGATATAAGTGCCTTGCCCATTCCTTTGTTACCCAGTGTTCTCATACATTCTAGTGGTTTCTAAGTACAAGTATCTATGTCTACCGCCAAAGGGTTTTCTCTGACCACAGTAGTAAAGTCAGTGTTTTCACGGGACAGATTGGAAGTGCCAGGAAGTTAACCACCTTAGGAAAAGCATCCTTCATCTTTTTGCTACTTAGGGGGCACAACTCTGAGGCATGCTAACGCAGTCTCCCAGAAGACCCCAGGGAGATTGAACCTCAGGTTCTACATTAGTACCCTGCTGATTTATACACCCAATATATTTTTTTTCCTATCCACTTTCCTATTCATGATCCCTTGGGTCACATCCCAAATTAAAAAAAAAAAAAAGAAAAGAAAAACTTGCACCATAGATCATTGTCCTAGAATCTATTTCAAGAGGAACCCAACTAAGTCAGAAAACTCCCTTTAAATGGTGCAGCTCTTCTCAATCTGCACAATTTGGCATGTATTCTCTATCCAGGTTGCAACTACACAGAATATCTACTTCCTCAATAAGGCTTTTCTAGGTGTTTGCCTCTCTCAAGTTCTTTGGCAATAAGCGCTATGCTCTGACAGAACATATGTATTGTATATTCTGTTCATTTATGAATCAAAATATAAGACCTTCCAATTCTGGGCATATGCAGAAACCCGGAGTAAAAGTACTAGAACTTTTACCATAGCAAGGGGGTTTCAAGAATATGACATGTTTTCTCCTCATAGTGATTGCTACATATCAAGTGGTATGGGAAGCTAAACACAAAACAGCTAGTATCTGAAAAGCAGAGCAGAGTAGTCTTAGAAAACTAAATTAGAAATTAGGGCACAATAAGGAGAGATATTATAGAGATTACATAAGGCCCTCACTAAAAAACAAAAACAGCACACAATAAATTCTCAGGCATATTTCAGAGGTAGACTGAGCCTTGCCACATACTTGGATTACAATAAACAGTTGCCACTCTACCTGGCCAGCAGAGGGAAGTGTAAACCCTCTTGAGAGGTAGGTGGCATTGCACAGAGCCTTCTTAATTTTTATGCACAATGTTGATAATTTGATTTTTAAAATGTACCAGGCATTTTGAGGAAACAGGCCCACGTGACTGAAAATGAAAAGAAACCCAAATGCCATACACAGCGTCATGTTTGATACAGATGTTGGAGTTAGCACACCAGGACTTAAAAATCACTATGAAAAATTTGATACATAATAAACAGAAAATAAAAAAAGGAAGAAAAATTTCATTTATTAAATAAATAAATGAAACGTTGGAGAACCCACTAGATAATTAAATGATATAAAACAAATCTAGTGTTACATAATTCGGGCAATGTAGATGCATCCCAAGAATGCAAAAGTATTTTACTGGAAATCCCTCTTTAGTCTCCTCACTTTCCTACTCACATAGAAATTCTAATAGCATTTCTTCTCCTAATCTTGGTTTATTTCAAAATACTTCCATTTGATCATCTCATTTGACTCTTATCAATTTCGTTTTGATATATTCGGCATGTTATTAAATAGAATAATCTCAACAAGATTAATTTAAAAATTAGCTTTTTTACCTATCACAGAAGGGTCTTCTATTATGTCAACCAAAGAAAGATCTTATATGCTTAAAGGTTATGTTTTTGTGGTAGCACATGTGACAGTTTATCCTTCAGTACACTGGGTCAGGTGCAGCCCAGCCATCATCTAACTGCATCACAAGGAAGAATTGCCCAGCAGAGTCAAACTACAGAAATGAGGGAGAAAAAAAATCATTATTCTTTTACTCACTAAGTTTGTTATGGAGTAATACGTAACCAGAATGACATGACAAATCTTCAGTTCCTAGGGTCCCATAAACTAACACAACTATAAAGTAAAATTAAACATACCACAGGGAAAAAGGGCAAAATATGGCATAGAGTTATGAACTGAAGGATGTGCTATTCTCAAAAGACAAAAACCAATCCAGCCAGTGAAATCTGGCCACTACTCATCAACAATGAAAGAACTGTTGTAATTGTGGGCAGATATTTTCTTGGAATCCATTCTACAACTGAAAGAGATAATAAGAATTTCAATAGGCAATCAAATGAAGACTGTTTCATTTACTCAACTAGAGGCGAAGAGGACTGTAAGTAACTGCTTATGAAGTATAATGTTATTGCCAGTTATTGTGCCCAGGGATATTGACATAATCAATCTTAATGTACAGTTAAAAGATTGGGGCATATTAACAAGTTCTCAGAAATCCAATAATTGGAGAAAACATAGCAACAGTGATTTCTGGTCCAATCTAAGGAATAACAAATTGAATTAGTAAAATAGTAAAGAAACAAAATACAGTGCAGTACACCATTAGACATGAAGTCTTCTCTAGACCTCCCACATATGACCCTACAGCATCTCTTGCTTACCTCAATTGCAGCATTTATCAGACTAGGTAAAATTACTCTTAAAAAATGCTCATATTTCCTAAGAATACTTAAGCTACTTGTCAACAGGTGTTGTCTTAGAATAACAAAAGCCAGTCAACACCTGGTAAATTGTAAGCATGGAGTAACAATCTGTTGGTTTGAAATGTTTACAAAACAGTCTTTGTGCTTATATTTAAAAAGGGGAAGCAGGGTTGCTCCATAATTTTTCAAGGTTCTACCATGTTAATTCCTTTCTTAACTTATAGAATTGAGATATACAGACTCCCTTTATAAACATTTTTGAATGTTTTATTATCACTTATTATAATTCTGTATCTAAATACCTACAACATTGCAGTTTCCTCTCTTGTTTGTTATTGCTGTAGTTTTTGTGTATTTCTTATTTCATAGTCCTCCAGTTTCCTTTCTTGAGTTGACAAGTCTTTCTTTGTAAATCCAGTTCCATCATATCACAGAAAATATCAATAACACTTTTAATATCCTATGACCCATGAAGAAAAAATCTCATTAGCCTGCCCTTCAAAGTCTTTCAGAATCTGAGCATTTTTACCTTTCTTTACATTATACCCTCATATGAATGTTATGTAACCAATTTTTGCCTTTATGCTCTTCATCTCTTACCTTGATGACACCTACCTTTGCATGTTTACCAATTTCGATCCTGTTACCAGGATGTTACTGTAATTTCCTCTGCTTTCTTACTTTTAAATAAAGCCTCTAATTTACCTTCTTAACTTCTGAAAGTCTATCATTGCTGACTTTAGGCATTACTCCTTCTTTGGAATGATACATCTTTACCCAGTCTGTGTTATTTATTTGACAATTTCCAAATCACTTTTTACTTGTTGAAAACATACTACTGGCCTTCAGCATGTCATTGTTCTTAACAAATAGATTGCTTAGTTATTATCTTTGAATTACTTGAAGATTAAAGGATGAAACTCACCTGTTGGCAAAGTAGCCACTTACTGATGTTCTGGTCATTTGCCTTGCCATAAATATAGATTGTTACAATGATTTGAGTGGCTATTTATCACGCACTAAATCCCAATGAAAAATGTAAATAAAAACATTAAGTTCACACACAACTGAAAGCAGAAAATAGTGTTAGAAGATGTGTTGCTGGGAGGAAAAACTAAGTATTTGGTAAGAAATTTGATTTGTTTTAATGCTGTAAACCCTGGGAGACCACTAAGTTCCAGGTAGTTTTCCAGACCCTGGAATTATAGCAGAGATTAAGAGAGAGACTGCTCCTGCCCTTATATTCCATAGATTCTGGTGGGAATAAAAATATAAAACAGCAGATTGGAGTGCTATTCTTAGAAGTGAGTGCAGAATAGGAGTGTCACATGCTTGGAAAACCTATCATGAAGTGTCACATTTAGTTGTGTTCTTAAAAAAAACAGCAACACCTTTATAAGATTGAGTGAGAAACAGACAAAATTGTGGATATAGAGTCCAGAGTGATAAGGTTTAGCCAGTCAAAAAGCAAGGAATCGCAACACAAGAAGAAAACGTGCTCATGCTGGAAAAAAAAGACATTACACATTTATTTTTATTCTCAGGAAACCTCTGAAACAAATAGTCATAGTATCAGTTTATATTAAGTATTGAAGATTGACTACATACAACATATTTTGTGAGCCATGAAAAATGTCTAAGTCAAAAAGGTCAAGTTTAGGGTCTCTATCCTTCCCAGCAGGATCCTTGAAGTAGGCAAATATCTATTCAGACAGAAACCAGCAAGGACAGTAAGGAGACAAGTAATAAATAAGAGTTAACTACTAGCTTTGGGAAAATTACTTGTTTAACCAGTTAAATGAACAGATTAAATTTAAGGTAAACCATTCAGGAAACAGGTTTTTTTTAACCATAACTCTCAATACTTTTATTTGATCTTCCTTCTCTGCCCAAAATAATATATCTGGAATATTCCATTGCTTTCTTTGTTAGATTTTGGTGTTAGAATAGTCAAATTTGCAGGTATTAAGTAGATCAGTAAAATCTAATATCGAAATTGAGATTCAATTTAGATTTTCTTGCAACCAGCAGTCAATTCAGTATTGACCATATTCCATATCATGAACTAGCATGGACATGTGTGTGGGTGGGTGCAGCATGTTTAATTCCCTGTGCTTTACTGCTTGCCATATTTACTCTTCTTCTAGTTCCTCTGAATTTGGGGAACAGGGACAAGAGATTGTTGAGAGGAAAAGCTGAAGTCTGCCTTGACTAGGGCAGGTATAAATCTGGCTGTTGGTATCTGTTAGAAATGCAAAATGCTTGTTCCCTGGTGCTACAAAGAAATAGCACTCAAACATTAATTTTCTCAGCAAGGCAATTTTTACTTTCTGCAGAAAGGGTGTTCCTCACAGATGGAACAATGGCAACAGCACACCTGGACAGGGGAGGGGAAGGAGTGCTTATTCCTGACACAGGGCCCTACTGCTGTGTCATTCCCCTATTGGGGCTAGGGTTGGACCTCACAGTCTAAGCTAATTATGATTGGCTATTTTAAAAAGAGCAGGAGTAGGAGCCACAGTAGTGGGGTGAGTAGTATGGCGGTAAGGGCGGTTACAGAACTGGTGGCTCAGGATAAGTCAGGTGAAAGCAGGTGACCAGGGGTGACTCAGGTCAAAGCAGGTGACAAGGGAAACAGATGTGAACTACTGAGTAGGACTGGTGGGAAAGTTGTTTACTGAAACTAGAAGCAAGGGGGTGAAAAGAGCCAGGAAGTTAAACTTTAAAATAGAGAATCAAAGAATAAGAGAGCTGAACATATTGACATACTGATTTTTTGAAGAGAAACTTGGGGGTCACTATATTTAACAGTATCTGTGATAGAAGAGAAATCCAATCCTCACCCTGATACCATAGGACAGGTGAGAGTTCAAAGGGTATTAGCATTCAGACTCTGGAAAATTAATTACCCTTCAGAGTTTGTTCTACATGGAGCCAAAGTTTTACCCTTCCCTCACAATGTATTAATATTTCTTGCTAGTTACCCACGTTATATTTTTAAAATATATTTATTTATATATTTGTTTTATATAGATATACATATATATATGTGCTATATATCTCCTTAAACTTTTCACCACATTTATGCCAACATCTATTATTTTTTAATTTTTAAATTATGGCCATTCTTGCAGGAGTAAGGTAGTATTGCATTGTGGTTTCAATTTGCATTTCCCTAATAATTAGAGATGTTGAGAATTTATATGTTTCTTGGACATCTGTATATCTTCTTTTGAGAATAGTCTATTCATGTTTTTTGCCCACTTCTTGATAAGATTATTCTTTTCTTGCTGATTTAAGTTCCTTATAGATTCTGGATATTAGTCTTTTGTTGAATGCGTAGCTTGCAAATATTTTCTCCCACTCTGTGGGTTGTCTGTTTACTCTGTTGATTACTTGTTTTACTTTGCAGAAGCTTTTAGTTTAATTAGGTCCCATTTATTTTTGTTTTTGTCGCGTTTGGTTTTGGGGTCTTAGTCATGAATTTTTTGCCTAGGCCAATATTCAGAAGAGTGTTGCTAATGTTATCTTCTAGCATTTTCATGATTTCAGGCCTTAGACTTAAGTCTTTGATCCATCTTGAGTTGATTTTTGTATAAGATGAGAGATGGGGATCTGGTTTCATTTTTCTACATGTGGCATGCCAGTTTTCCCTACGTCATTTATTGAATAAGACCTTTTTCCCCCAATTTATGTTTTTGTACGCTTTGTCAAAGATCAGTTGGCTATAATTATTTTGCTTTATTTCTGGGTCTTTATTCTGTTCCATTTGTCTAAGTGCCTCTTTTTATACCAGTACCATCCTGTTTTGATAGCTACAGCCTTGCAGTAACCAAATTTAAAGTATGGTAATGTGATGCCCCAGACTTGTTCTTTTTGCTTAGTATTGCTTTGGCTGTGTGGGCTCTTTTTTGTTTTCATATAAATTTTAGGATTTGTTTCTAATTCTGTGAAAAATGATGGTATTTTGATGGGAATTATATTGAATCAGTAGGTTTCTTTGGGCAGGATGGTCATTTTCACAATATTGATTCTTCCTATCCATGAGCATGGGATGAGTTTCTATTTGTTTGTGTCACATATCAGGAGATCCTAACCCCCAGGCTGCAGATTGGCACCAGTCAGTGTCTTGTTAGAAACCTGACCACACAGTAGGAGGTGAGCGTTACTGCCTGAGCTCTGCCTCCTGTCCGATCAGTGATGGCATAAGATTCTCATAGGATTGTGACAATGATTCCAGTGGCTGTTCATCACACACTAAGTCCCATTGAAAAATGTAAATAAAATCATTAAGTTCACACACAACTGAAAGCAGGAAATAGTGTCAGAAGATCTGTTGCTGGGATTTAAAAAACTAGGTATTTAGTAAGAAATTAGATTCGTTTTAATGCTTTAAATCCTGGGAGACCACTAAGTTCCAGATAGCTTTCCAGACACTGGAAGTATAGCAGAGATTAAGAAAGATGGCAGGGCATGGTTGCTCATTCCTGTAATCCCAGCACTTTGGGATGCCAAGGTGAGTGGATCACTTGAGGTCAGGAGTTCAAGACCAGCATGGCCAACATGGTTAAACCTCATCTCTACTAAAAATATAAAGATTAGCCAGGTATGATGGTGCATGCCTGTAGTCCCAGGTACCAGGGAGGCTGAGGCTGGAGAATGGCTTGAACATGGGAGGCAGAGGTTGCAGTGAGCCCAGATGTCACCATTGCACTTCAGCCTGGGCAAAAGAGTGAGACTCTAAGAAAGAAGAAAAGGAAGGAAGGAAGGAAGGAAAGACATTGCTTCTGTCCTTGTATTCCATAGACTCCCGTGGGAATAAGTACATAAAACAGCAGATTGGAATGCTACTCCTAGAAGTGAGTGCAAACTCTGTTGTGAAATACACTTGTGAAGGATCTAGGTTGCATGCACCTAATGAGAATCTAATGCCTGATGATCTGAGGTGGAACAGTTTCATCCCAAAACCAACCCCCTCCCCATCCATCTGCTGTCACTCCAGTCCATGGAAAAATTGTCTTCCACAATACTGGTTCCTGATGCCAAAAAGGTTGCCAACCACTGTCATGTATAATTTCTTTCAGCAGTGTTTTGTAGTTTTCTTTTGTAGAGGTCTTTCACCTCCTTGCTTAAGTATATTCTTAGAGTTTTGTTTGCTTGTTTGTTTGTTTGTTTTTTGCTGCTGTTGTAAAAGGGATTGAGTTCTTGATTTGATTCTTAGCTTGTTCATTGTTGGTATACAGTAGTGCTACTGACTTTTGTACATTGATTTTATAATGTGAAACTTTACTGAATGCATTTATCAGATCTAAAAGCCTTTTGGATGAGTCTTTAAGGTTTTCTAGGTATACAATCATGTCATTGGTGAACAGCAACAGTTTGACTTCCTCATTTCGCATTTGGATGCCCTTTATTTCTTTCTCTTGCCTGATTGCTGTGGCTAGGACTTCCAGTACTATGTTGAATAGAAGTAATGAAAGTGGGCGTCCTTATCTTGTTCCAGTTCTCAGTGGGAATGCTTTAAACTTTTCCCCATTCAGTATGATGTTGGCTGTGGGCTTGTCACACATGACTTTTATTACTTTGAGGTAAGTCCCTTCTATGCCTAGTTGAGGGTTTTTGTCACAAAGTTATGCTGGATTTTATCAAATGCTTTTTCTTCTATTGAGATGATCATGTGGTTTTTGTTTTTAATTATGTTTATTTGATTTATTTACTGACTTGCATATGTTAAACCATCTCTGTATCCCTGAGATGAAACTCACTTGATCATGATGTATTATCTTGCTGATGTGCTGTTGGATTCAGTTAGCTAGTATTTTGTTGAGGATTTTTGCATTGATGTTCATCAGGGATGAAGTCTTCAGTTTTCTTTTTTTGTTATATCCCTTCCTGGTTTGGGTATTAGGATGATACTCAGAGATGAGAATGTCCTAGCAGCCCTCGCTTTCTCTCAGCACCTCCTCAGCCTTGGCATCCGCTCTGGCCATGCTCGAGCTGGAGGAGCCCTTCAGCCAGCCACTGTGCTGTGGGGGCTCCTCTCTGGGGCTGGCCCAGGCCAGAGCCAGCTCCCTCTGCTCACAGGGAGGTGTAGAGGGAGTGGCGCGGGTGGGAGCTGGGGCTGCATGTGGTGCTTGTTGGCTGGTGTGGGTTCCAGGTGGGCACAGGCTCAGCAGGCCCCACACAGAGCACGGCCAGCCAGCGCCTGCTAGGCTTGATCAGGAGCTCTTGATCAGAGCTCCCTCTGGGCTGCCAAAGTGCCCGGGCTAGGTGCCGCAAAGTCCCATGGCGAATGCCATTGAGAGGTGAAGCCAGCTGAGCTTCTGGGTCAGGTGGGGACCTGGAGAAATTTTCTGTCTAGTTAAAGGTTTGTAAACACACCAATCAGCACTCTGTGTCTAGCTAAAGGTTTGTAAATACACCAATCAGTGCTCTGTGTCTAGCTAATCCTGTAGGGGACTTGGAGAACTTTTCTGTCTAGCTGAAGGATTGTAAATGTACCAATCAGCTCTCTGTGTCTAGCTAAAGGTTTGTAAATGCACCAATCAGCACTCTGTAAAGTGGACCAATCAGCAGTATGGATCCCCACTGGGACCTTGACTCAGATCATGGGAACTGGAGTTGTAAACATCTGTTGACCTGTGTTCTAGAAGGACTAAAGAGAATTATGAAAAAGTCCATGAATTATTCAATGATGTCCACCATAACTCAAATCCTGCCTTCCTCAAGAGGCTATGGGAGGCCTTAAGAAAATATACTCCTCTGTCACCTGAATCACTCGAAGGTCAATTGATTCTAAAAGATAAGTTTATTACCCAATCAGTTGCAAATATAAGGAGAAAGCTCCAAAAGCAATCCCTAGGCCCTGAACAAAATCTGGAGGCATTATTAAACCTGGCAACCTCAGTGTTCTATAATAGGGACCTAGAGGAATAGGCCCAAAAGGAAAAGTGAGATCAGAGAAAGGCCACAGCCTTAGTCATGGCCCTCAGACAAACAAACCTTGGTGGTTCAGAGAGGACAGAAAGTGGCGTGGGCCAATCACCCGGTAAAGCTTGTCATCAATGTAGTTTATGAGGATACTTTAAAAAAGATTGTCCAACGAAAAACAAGTCACCCCCTCGTCCATGTCCGCTATACTGAAGCAATCACTGGAAGGTGCACTGCACCAGAGGACAAAGGTTCTCTGGGTCAGAAGCCCCTAACCAGATGATCCAACAACAGGACTGAGGGTGTCCAGGGCAAGCATCAGCTCATGTCATCACCCTCACTTAGCCCTGGTTACGTTTAACCATTGAGGGCCAGGAAATTGACTTCCTCCTGGACACTGGTACGGCCTTCTCAGTGTTAATCTCCTGTCCTGGATGACTGTCCTCAAGGTCCGTTACCATCTGAGGAATCCTGGACAACCAGGTATTTCTCCCACCTCCTCAGTTGTAATTGGGAGACTTTGCTCTTTTCACATGCCTTTCTTGTTATGCCTGAAAGTCCCACACCCTTATTAGGGAGGGGTATATTAGCTAAAACTGGAGCTATTATCTACATGAATATGGGGAACAAGTTACCCATTTGTTGTCCCCTACTTGAGGGGGGAATCAACCCTGAAGTTGGGGCATTGGAAGGACAATTTGGAAGGGCAAAAAATGCCTGCCCTGTCCAAATCAGGCTAAAACACCCCACCACTTTTCCTTATCAAAGGCAATATCCCTTAGGACCTGAAGCTCGTAAATGATTACAGGATATTGTTAAACATTTAAAAGTTCAAGGCTTAATAAGGAAATGCAGCAGTCCCTGCAACACCCCAATTCTTGGAGTACAAAAACTGAATGGTCAGTGGAAATTAGTGCAAGATCTTAGACTCATCAATGAGGCAGTAATTCCTCTATATCCACTTATACCCAACCCCTATAAACCTCTATACTCTGTTCTCTCAAATACCAGAAGAAGCAGAATGGTTCATGGTTCTGGACCTCAAAGATGCCTTCTTCTGTATTTCCCTGTACTCTGACTCCCAGTTTCTCTTTGCCTTTGAGGATCCCACAGAACACACGTCCCAACTTACTTGGACTGTCTTGCCCCAAGGGCTTAGGGATAGCCCTCACCTGTTTGGTCAGGCACTGGTCCAAGATCTAGGCTACTTCTCAAGTCCAGGCACTCTGGTCCTTCAGTATGTGGATGATTTACTTTTGGCTACCAGTTCAGAAGCCTCATGCCAGCAGGCTATTCTAGATCTCTTGGACTTTCTAGCTAATCAAGGGTAAAAGGTGTCTAGGTTGAATGCCCAGCTTTACCTGCAGCAGGTCAAATATCTAGGCCTAATCTTAGCCAGTGGGACCAGGGCCCTCAGCAAGGAATGAATACAGCCTATACTGGCTTATCCTCACCCTAAGACATTAAAACAGTTGCAGGGGTTCCTTGGAATCACCGGCTTTTGCTGACTATGGATCCCCAGATACAGTGAGACAGCCAGGCCCCTCTATACTCTAATCAAAGAAACCCAGAGGGCAAATACTCATCTAGTAGAATGGGAACCAGAGGCAGAAACAGCCTTCAAAACCTTAGAGCCCTGGTACAAGCTCCAGCTTTAAGCCTTCCCACTGGACAAAACTTCTCTTTATACATCACAGAGAGAGCAGGGATAGCTCTTGGAGTCCTTACTGAGACTAGTGGGACAACCCCACAACTGGCAGCATATCTAAGTAAGGAAACTGATATAGTAGCAAAAGGCTGGCCTCACTATTTACAGGTAGTTGTGGTGGTGGCTATCTTAGTGTCAGAGGCTATCAAAATAATACAAGGAAAGGATCTCACTGTCTGGATCACTTGTGATGTAAATGGCATACTAGGTGCCAAAGGAAGTTTATGGCTATCAGATAACCAACCACCTGCTTAGATACCAGGTGCTACTGCTTGAAGGACCGGTGCTTCAAATACATATATTCGTGGCCCTCAACCCTGCCACTTTTCTCCCAGAGGATGGGGAACCAATCGAGCATGACTGCCAACAAATTATAGTCCACACTTATGCTGCCCGAGATGATCTCTTAGAAGTCCTCTTAGCTAATCCTGACCTTAACCTATATACCAATGGAAGTTCATTTGTGGAGAATGGGATATGAAGGGCAGGTTATGCCATAGTTCGTGATGTAACCATACTTGGAAGTAAGACTCTTCCCCCAGGGACCAGTGCCCAGTTAGCAGAACTAGTGGCACTTACCCGAGCCTTAGAACTGGGAAAGGGAAAAAGAAAAAATGTGTGTGCAGATAGCAAGTATGCTTATCTAATCCTACAAGCCCATGCTGCAATATAGAAAGAAAGGGAGTTCCTAACCTCTGGGGGGAATCCCCATTAAATACCACAAGGAAATTATGGAGTTATTTGCACACAGTGCAAAAACCCAAGAAGATGACAGTCCTACACTGCCAAAGTCATCAAAAGGGGAAGGAGAGGGGAGAACAGCAGCATAAGTGGCTGGCAGAGGCAGGGAAAGACCAGCAGAAGAGAAAGAAAGAGACAAAGTCAAAGCTATAGAGAGAGGAAGAAACAGAGACAAAGAGAAGGAGACAGGGAGAGGAAGAGACAGAGAGACAGAAGGTCAAAGAGGGAGTCAGAAAGAGAGAGACAAAGAAGTCAGAGAGAGAGATGGAAGTACTAAAGAAAAAAGTGTACCCTATTCTTTTGAAAGGGTAGATTTAAACCCTATAATTTATCATTGAGGGTCTTCTCTGTGGTCCTATAACACTCCAATGCCACCTTGTTGTCAGTGTAAACAGGGGTGTAGCCCGAAAGCACTGAGGCCACTGAGAACCCATAGCCTTCCTATCAAAAAGTCCTTAACCCAGCAGGTTTCCTAACAGGGGATCTAAATCTTAATTAATTACCATACAAATGTCCAACCAGACATAGGAGGAACTCCCTTCGGAACAGGATAGATGGTTCCTGCTGGGCGATTAAGGAAAAGGACACAATGGGTATTCAGTAAGTGATAAGGAAACTCTTACAGAAGCAGAGCTAGGAAAATTGCCTAATAATTGGTCTGCTCAAACATGCGAGTTGTTTGCACTCAGCCAAATCTTAAAGTACTTACAGAATCAGAAAGGAGACATCTATAACAATTCTAAGTTAATATGGACTGAACAAGGTTTTATTTATAGCAAAGAAGAATTAAAATCCCAAATTTACAAGGTTTTCAACAAAAGTAAAGTTTGCTAGAAGTTAACAGTGTAACATGCATCATCCTACTACCATACACTCTCAAAGGATTTCTCAGACAGTTTGCAAAAAATAACAGAATCTATCCTTGCTCTACAACCCCAAATAGACCTTTGGCAGCAGTGACTCCCCAAAACCTGTCTAGCTAAAGGTTTGTAAATGCACTGATCAGCACTCTGTGTCTAGCTAAAGGTTTGTAAACGTACCAATCAGGACTCTGTGGCTTGCTAACTGGGTAGGGGATTTGGAGAACTTTTCTGTCTAGCTAAAGGATTGTAAATGCACCAATCAGTACTCTGTATCTAGCTAAAGGTTTGTAAATGCACCAATCAGCACTCCGTCAAAACAGACCAATCAGCACTCTGTCAAAACGGACCAATCAGCACTCTGTCAAAACGGACCAATCAGCATTCTGTCAAAATGGACCAATCAGCTCTCTGTAAAATAGACCAATCAGCAGGAGGTGGGTGGGACCAGATAAGGGAATAAAAGCAGGCCACCTGAGCCAGCAGCAGCAACCTGCGGGTCCTGTTCCAAACTGTGGGTGGTTTGTTCTTTCGCTCTTTGAAATAAATCTTGCTGCTGCTCATTCTTTGGGTCCACACCACCTTTGAGGTGTAACACTCATTGCAAAGGTCTGCAGCTTCACTCCTAAAATCAGCGAGACCATGAACATCTGAAGGAACAAACGCCAGACACAACATCTTTAAGAACTGTAACACTCGCTGTGAGGGTCCACAGCTTCATTCTTGAAGTCAGTGAGACCAAGAACCCACCAATTCCGGACACGATACTGGATTCACAGAACAATTTAGGGGCCATCCCCTCTTTATATTTTGAAATAGTTTCAGTAGGATTGGCCCCAGTTCTTTGAATGTCTAGTAGAATTCAGCTGTGAATTCATCTGGTCCTGGACTTCTTTTGTTGGCAATTTTTTGTTACTGATTCGGTTTCACTGCTTGTTATTGGTCAGCTCAGGGTTTCTATTTCTTCCTGATTTAATCTAGGAGGGTTGTATGTTTCTAGTAATTTATCCATTTCCTCTGGATTTTCCAATTTGTGCATGTTCATAGTAGCCTTGAATAAACTTTTGTGTCTTCAGTTTCATTTCTAGCTGAGCTTATTTGGATCATCTCTCTTATTTTCTTGGTTAATCTCACTAATGGTCTATCAAATTTATCTTTTCAAAGAACCAACTTTTTGTTTCATCTATCTTTTGTAATCTTTTTGTTTTAATTTTATTTATTTAGTTTTGGTCTGATCTTTGTTATTTCTTTTCTTCCACTGGCTTTGGGTTTTATTTGTTCCTGTTTCTCTGATTACTTGGAGTGTGACTTTACATTGTCAATTTGTGCTCTTTCAGATTTTTTGATGTAGTCGTTTAATACCATGAACTTTCCTCTTAGCATTGTCTTTGCCATATCCCAAAGGTTTTGATAACTTGTGTCACTATTATCATTCATTTCAAGGGATCTTTAAATTTTACCTTGGATTTTGTTAACCCCCAAATCATTCAACAGCAGATTATTAATTTCCATGTATTTGTATAGTTTTGAAGGTTCTTTCTGAGTTGATTTCCAGTTTTATTTCACTGTGGTCTGAGAAGATACTTGGTATGATTTCAATTTGCTTAAGTTTATTGAGACTTGTTTTGTGGCCTCTTATATGGGTCTATCCATGTGCTGATGTTTCTACAGTTGTTGGGGAGAATGTTCTATAAATATCTGCTAAGTCCATTTGTTCAAGGGTATTATCCATTGTTTCTTTGTCGACTTTCTGTCTTGGTGATCTGTCTAGTGCTGTGAGTGACTATAGAAGTCCCCCACTAATAGTGTGTTGCTGTCTATGTCATTTCTTAGGTCTAGTAGTAATTGTTTTATACATTTGAGAGTTCCATGTAGGTACATATAAATTTAGAATTGCAATATCTTGTTGGAATGATCCTTTTATCATTATATAATGTTCTTTGTCTTTTTTCCTGTGTTGCTTTAAAATCGATTTGTCTGATGTAAGAATAACTACCTCTATCTACTTTTGGCTTCCATTTGTGTGACATATCTTTTTCCACCTTTTTACCTTGAGTTTATATGATTTTTTTTTGTGTTAGGTGAGTCTTTCAAAGATAGCACATACTTGGTTGGTGGATGTTTATCCATTCTGCCGTTCTGTATATTTTAAGTGGAACCTTTAGACCATTTACATTCAAAGTTAATATTGAGATGAGACTTACTATTCTATTTATCATGTTAGTTGTTACCTAGATACTTTTTATTTTTCATTGTGTTATTGTTTTATAGACCCTGTGAATTTTATGCTTACAGGGAGTTCTATTTTGGTTCATACTGAACTTTTGTTTTAAGATTTGAAACTCCTTATAGCATTTATTGTAGTCCTGGTTTGGTAGTAGCAAATTCCTTCAGCCTTCATTTGTCCAAAAAAGACTTTATCTCTCCTTCATATGAAGCTTAGTTCTGCTAGATATAACATTCTTTTCTGACACTTATTCCAGTTAAGGAGGCTAAAGATAAGACCCCAATCCCTTTCAGCTTGTAAGATTTCTGCTGAGAAGTCTGCTGTTAGTATGATAGGTTTTCCTTTATAGATTACCTGATGCTTTTGTCTCACAGTTCTTAGAATTCTCTCTTTTGTGTTGACTTTAGATAGCCTGATGACTATATGCGTTGGTGAAGATCTTTTCACAGTGAATTTCCTAGGAGTTCTTTGCACTTCTCGTATTTGGATATCTAAATCTCTAACAAGGCCAGGGAAGATTTCCTCAATCATTTCCTGAAATAAGTTTTCCAAACTTTTAGGCTTCTCTTCTCCCTCAAGAACACCAATTATTCTTAGGTTTGGCTGTTTTACATAACCCCGTATTTCTTGGAGGCTTTGTTATTTTTAATTCTGTTTTCTTTATCTTTGCCTGACTGGGTTAATTTATTATGATTTCTCACTGCTGCCCAAATTAATTCCAACTCTGGGTAAGGTTAAGGCCTTCTCCTATGGCCTGGATTTTCAAACTTCCCAGTGGGGATGTGTATCCTAGAGACAGTGTCTCCCCGTCTCACACTCTTGGGATTTAGTTTTTCACCTTACTCATACAGTAGACTGCAGCCTGCCACATCTTTCAAAGAGTTTGTGGATTCTTTTCATTTCCCTTTAAGTTCCTGCGTTGCTTCTTGGGAAAATCGTTTACAGTGCGAATCTCTACAAATTTTTCTGTCCTTCCAAGTGGGAGAGGCACACTAACACTGCCTACAATCTGCAATCTTGGAAAAATAAAATAAAATAAAAAATAGGAAAAAAAAGTAGAGGAGGAAGGGGAAATTCTTTTTTGATGGGCTTAAAATGAAACTTGATAATATTTTGCTAACTAAAAGTAACTAGTAGTTAGAGAACCACATATTGTTCTGTGCTCTTTGTCCATAACCCTTGGGGCTATAAATACCCAATTATGCTAACACCATATCTTAAAAAGGATATCTTTCCTCCATTGAATTGCTTTTGCACATTTGTCAAAATTTAATTGAGCGTTTTTGTGTTGGCCTATTTGTGGGTTCTCTATTCTGCTACATCTGTCTTTAACTACACAAAAACCCCACAAGTTTTCTTAACATAGCTTTATAAGACTGAAAATCAGGTACAGTGATTCTTCCCATTTCGTTTATATTTTTTATATTTGCTTTAGCTATTTTTGTTTCTTTGCTTTTCCATAAAAATGCCTAATATTTCTCTCTTTCCAAAAAAAAAAAAAACCAGGATTTTAACAAAAATATTAATTTGCATAGAATTGGAATATTTACTATGTTAAGTCTTCCAATCCATGAACATAGTTCATCTCTATTTATTTAGGTCTTTGATTTTCTCCATCAGCATTTTGTTGTTATAAGCATACAAATCCTGTATGTATTTTACTATGTCTGCACTTAAGACTTTCATTTTTTTAATGATTGCAAGTGCCATTATATTTTTAATTTGTTTCCACATATTCATTGCCTATGTATAAAAATGCAGCCAATTTTTATGTTTACTTTGTATCCTACATTCCTGCTGAATCCACATATTTGTTCAATACTTTTTTGTGTAGATTTCTTGTGATCTTCTAAGTAGACAATCATGTTATCTGAAAAAAGGGACAGTTTTATTTCATACTTTCTACTGTATAAGCACTTCGTTTCCTTTTTGCCTATTCACTAGCTAAAACTGTCAAGACTGTTAAATAAAATGGTTACAGAGGAAATCCTTGTCTTGTTGTCAGTTGCAGGAGCTTTGTTGATTAATAGTCCAAGCCTGGGTTTATAATCTAAATGTCCATTAGCAGGAGTATAGGTAATCATATTGTGTTATATTCATAAATGGAATCCTACCTAGCAGTGATAAAAAAAAAAAAACCAAATGTCAATACATACAACGTAGGTAAGTTTCAAGCATATTACTTTGACTGAAAGAAAATACGTGCAATGGAATTTGGTATGTGATTATATTTCTATTAAGACCCCCAAATTGGGAAAGCTAACCTGTTATGAGGAAAATAAGAAAATGATAGTGTCTCACAATGGAGGCTGTAAGTGAGGAGCAGGAGGGGGAAGTGATTGTAAAGTAACATGATAGATACTTCTGAAGAGATTTAAATGCTCTCTTATTGTTTTGGGTGGTGATTAAATGAGTACATATAATTTTAAAAACATAGAACACTTAAGATTTATGAATTTTATTATATGTAAGTTACACCTCAGTATTTTAAAAATCAAGAAAAAGCAACAAGCAAAACTAAGTGATAGCTTTAGCAATCCGGTAGTGGTTTCTTTGAGTGAGGAGTGTGACTGGATGAAAAATGAGGTGAGACTGAGGAGTTCTGGTAATAGCTCTTAATTTGGGTGTTGGTTACATGGGCGTGTTTATTTTATGAAAATCATGAAGATGTGTAATTATTTGTTCACTTCATGTTATATTAACATTTATTTCAAAGTTCGATTTCACAAATCAATTTTATGTTAACTATTTTCCATAGAATCCTAATATTCATTCTGAAAGCCATCAGGAAATACTCATTATCATTGGACATATGTGTAAATGACATTCTTGAAGGATTTTTGGAGTTTCTTGTGATATAGCAATTAATGCAGGCCTGTGTATAATTTGGAAACTAGCTTTCCTGATTTCAGAAATTATCCTACCAAATGTTAAAATAAAAAGATAACAATGATTCTATTCAAGTTTTGAAGTTCAGCTCTCTATTACAGTGAGGGAGAGAAATTGGCTTGGCTGGTGCTTTAAAAACCTCTTTCTTTTCATCAGTAAAATCGTTCACGGAGCCTTCTTAGCACTCAGTGTTTTCCAAGAGGACATTTCTTGGTGCTTCTCTCATACAAAAATCTGTCTCTGAAAGAAATTAAGAGGTAGAGTTAAATGTCAGTAAGGAATGCAGTGGTACCAGAAAAGCAATGTTATTTGTACTTCACATGACAGTTTGCTAACTTCGTTCAGAGGTGTCATCTCGTCATCACAACTAGCTGACCTTGTTGGTGTCAGTTATTCCCATACTACGTGTGAGAAAACTATGTCTCGAAAATATTAAGTAACTTGGCCAAGGCCAAACCAACAATTTATCAGGAGGCAGACCCCATATCCCTTACACAGGATTACATGCCCTTTTCCATTTCCCTTTTAACTAGTATAAAACCGGTTGAGTGAAAAACAAAACAAAGCAAAACACGGCAACAAGGGAGGAATCAGAAGTTCATAGGAATCAGAGCATTTTTTTTGTCTAAAAGAGAATTAAAATAGTTATCAAATGTAATGCATAATGTGTACTCATTTTATAACTGAGCAATGAGAAACAGTAGATTGTGGACGGATGAATGATTTCTAATTTGCCATGTAGGGATATGTAAAACCTATGTGTCTGAAGATGGGGATTCCTTATCAGGAATCACGGAGGGCTAAGCAGCCAGCCCCAAGAAGCCTTGGCTACCAGAAGCATAAAAGTAAGTGTTTGGGGCGGAAATACTAGATAATAACTTGGAAGCCTCAGATGTCCTCACACCTAAAGCTGTTACGAGCACACTTCATTTTATTGTGCTCTGCAGAAACTTCACTTGGTTGTTTCACAAATTGAAGGTTTGTGGCAACCCTGCATCTGAAAAATGGATCAGTGCCAATTTTCCAGTCATATTTTGCTAATTTTTGCAACTTTTCAAACTTTTTCATTGTTGTTATATCTGTTATGGTGATCTGCCATCGGGGATCTTTGATGTTACTGCTGTAACTGGCTTGGGGCACCACAAACCACACCTATCAAAAATTGTAAATTTAATTGGTAAATTTTCCATGTGTTCTGGCTGCTCCACTCACTGGCCATTCAACCTTCTCTCTTCCTCTCTTTGGGCCTATTTCCTGAGACACAACTATATTGAAATTATGCCAATTAACAAACTTACAATTAATAACCTCTAAGTGTTCAAGCAAAGAAAAGAGTCATGGGTCTCTCTAGATCAAAACCTAGAAATAATTAAGCTTAGTGAGGGCATATTGAAAGCCCAAAGCAGCCAAGAACTAGTCCTCTTGCACCAAATATTTACATTGAAAACAGAGAGGAAAAGTTCCTGAAGAAAATTTAAAGTGCTACTCCTGTTAACATATGAATGATAACAAAGTGGAACAGCCTTATTGCTGATGTGGAGAAAGTTTGAGTGGTCTGGATAGAAGATCAAACCAGCCACAACATCCCTTAAGCTAAAGCCTAATCCAAAGCAAGGCCCTAACTCTCCTTAATTCTGTGAAGGCTGAGAGAGGTGAGGAAGCTGCAGAAAAAAAGTTTGTAAGCTAGCAGAGGTTGATTGGTGAGGTTCAAGGAAAGAAGCCCCCTCCATACATGAAAGTGCAAGTGAAGTAGCAAGTGCTGATGAAGAAGCTGCAGCAAGTTATCCACATGGTCCAGCTAAGATAGCTGATGAACATGTCTACACTAAGCAACAGGTTTTCAATGTAGATGAAACAGACTTCTATTAAAAGAAGATGCTGTCTAGCACTTTCAGAGCTAGAGTGAAGTCGATGCCTGGCTTTTGAGTTTCAAAGGACAGGCTGAACCTCTTGTTAGGTGCTAATGCATCTGGTGACTTTCAGATAAAACCAGTGCTCATTTATTGTTTCAAAAATCCTAGAGTCCTTAAGAATTTGCTAAATCTACTCTGCCTGTGCTCTAGAAATGGAATAACAATGCCTAGCAGACAACACATCTATTTACAGCATGGTTTATTTAGCATTTTAAGCCCATTGTTGAGACCTACTGCTTAGAGAATAACTTCCATTGGAGATACTACTGCTCATTGACAATATACCTGTATACCCAAGAGCTCTGATGAAGATGTACAAGGAGGTTAATGGTTGCTTTCAAGCTTGCAAACACAATCTCCATTCTGCAGCTTATGGTTCAAGATCTAATTTTGATTTTTAAGTCTTACTTATTAAGAAATACATTTCATTAAGCTGTTACTTCCATAGATAGTGATTCCTCTGATGACAAAGGCAATGGAAACCCTTCTGGAAAGGATTCGCCACTTCAGATTTCATTAGGAACATTCGTGACTCATGAGAGGACATCAAAATATTAACATTAACAGGAACTTGGAAAAGGTTCGTTCCAGCCCTCGTGGATGACTTTAAAAGGTTCAAAACTTCAGTGAAGGAAGTAACACCAAATTTAGTGAAAAAATCAATAGAACTTGAATTAGAAGTGGAGCCTGAAGATGTGCCTTAATTGCTACAATCTCATGATACAACTTGAACATATGAGGAGTTGCTTCTTAAGGATGAGCAAAGACAATAGTTTCTTGAGATGAAAGCTACTCCTGGTAAAGATACTGTGAACACTGTTGAAATGACAATGAAGGATTTATAATATTACATAAATCTAATTGATAAAGTAGTTGTGAGGATTGACCCAATTTTGAAAGATGTTCTACTGTGGGTAAAATACTATCAAATAGCATCACATGCTACAGAGAACTTTTGTGAAAGGAAGAGCCAATTGGTGGGACAGATTTGTTATCTTGTTTTAAGAAATTGTCAAAACTACCTCCAGTTACCACCACTGCGGATTATGCAACAGCCATCAACATTGAGTCAGCACTCTTCACCAGCAAAAAGATTATAACTCACTGAAGGCTCAGATGGATGTTCACATTTTTTAGCAATAAAATACTTTAAAGCATGTACTTTGTTTTTATAGAGATAATGCACCCTTAATTGGTGAGAGTACAGTATAAATGTAACTTTTACATGCACTGGGAAACCAAAATATTTGACTCCCTTTATTGTGATATTCGATTTATTGCAGTGGTCTAGAACTGAAACCACCATGTCTTCAAGGTATACCTTTACTGCCTCCTCACTATGGCAGGAAACCAGGAGTTAAACTGCTGAAAATTTTCATAATTTTCTTCCCACTGTTTCTATTTCTTCATAGTCTGTATCCCCTGTTGGTTTGAATCTGTTATATTCATCTTCAAACATATTCCCTTTCCTATTTGATCATTTGTCTTGTTATTGAACTTGTGGAAAATTCTTCTACACCAACTTCCAACCTTTCCATGTCTTTTTAATATTCATCTATTAAATTCACAGTTTCCAAAATTATCTTTATTAGTGAATCATCATTATATTTTAATGGCATTCTGTACTGTTTCTGCAATAACCATATTGTACAAGGGATTGTGCTGTAAGCAGACTGAATTTGGATGGGGATGGTAGTAGAGAGAGCTTTTAGGAAGTTATTGCAGTAATGTAGGCAAGACATCATGATGGAATAATTGCAGAAAAATAGTGAAAACTGGTTTTTAAATATAGTTTGACTATTGAGACAATAAATATTACTTTGGAATTCAGGTCGGGGGTTAAGAAAAACAAAACAGTGAAGTTGTCATCAGATAAAAAGAGAATGGAGTTGTCATCAAATAAAATGGGGAGACCTGTGAATGGGCATAACTGGGTGGATAGGGAAGATTAGAAACTTGGTTTACAACAGGCTACATTTTAGATGTTTAACACATGCAGTAGATATGCTGATTAGGCAGTTGGATATGCAAATCTTGAGTCCTGAAGGAAGTTTAGAGACAAAAATTCAGGAATTGTCACTGTACGAATTTATAGGTTTTATAGAAGGAGACTAGATAAGGTCACCAAGACAGTGAATCTAGAGAGAATAAAGAAGCAATGATGGAGTCTTAGGACACCCCAATATTAAGATATTGGAAGAATAAGAAAAAATTAGTAAGGGGGGCCTAGAAAGAGTGATCAATGAGTAGGGAAGAAAACCAGGAGAGTTTGATATTCTGGAAACCAACCAAAGACTGTGTATTAAAAGAGAGGAAATGATGTTTATTCAAGTGTTTGTTTTCACAAAATTAAAAACACAGTTGATAAAGTTTCTGTTGACACCATACCCATTCTTTGTCTTAATTCTTCTTTACTTGAGGTGGACACTAGGATGAATTTGGATGTATTGCTGTTCCAGCTAATTGTTTCTGTTATTGAGGTGAAATTCACATGATAAAAAATGAACCATTTTAAAGTGCACAGTTTAGTGGCATTTAATACATTCACAATGTTGTGCAGCCATTGTCTCTATCTTGTTCCAAAACATTTTTATCACCTCAAAAGAAAACCTTTTAATATTTAAGCAGTCACTCCCCAGTTCCTCTCCCCTAGTCCTTGGCCACTTTCTATCTCTATGAGTTTGTCTTCTATTTTATTTTTTCTACATCTAAATTATTTATAATTTGTATTCAAGAACAATACAGAATATAGACATACTGTGTTTTTAAGTATTATATCTAGATAGTATGTTATACTTTTCTGTAATTTAATATTATACATAGTATATATAACACACTGTTGGTATATGTAGCTCTAGTTCATTGTCTTATAGGTGATAAGTAATATGAGTTGATAATTTCATATTTATTTTCTTATTAAAGTCCGTTTGTGTTTTTGTATAATTTTATTAGCCTAAGAATAGTAAACTAATGAATATGTTTTTTACATGGGTTAGTTTATATTTAAGACATTCTGTAGGTCATACGCTTAGAAAGAATTGCTAGATCATATAATACACATATTTCAAATTGTATTATATATTGTGAGATTAGTCTCTAAAGTTGGTACACCAATTCATATTCTCAACAGCATTTTTAATGGCTTTCATTTTTATATCATCATTAGTAGCATAGTATGAAATTTAAAATATTGACCAATATTTATTTAAAATTGCATTTACTTCTTTATTTACTAGTGAAGATAAGAATATTTTTTAATATTTATTGAGTATTACTATTTCTTCCATATATTACTTCTCATATCCTTTGCCTTTAGGCAACATTTACTATTTTTACTTTACTACTTACACATTCATAATATCTGAATGTTAATTTTTGTCTACTTTTGCAAAATTTCTCTCAATTTGCTTTTTTTTAACATTTTGTATATGATTACTTTTAAGTTATTTTTTGAATGATAGGCAATATTTTTTATTTTCCACCTTATCATCCATCTTGAGGTCAGTAAATATCTTATCATTTTTATTGTATTTTAAGGCTTTTTAGTTGAATTCATTAACTATTTTTCTCTATGTTGAAAATTAGGAATATAATTTTGTTTTTAATCTATTTAACACACAATTTTTAGAAACTTATTCAGTATCTCATGCTTTTCTTGACTATTTTAATGTCTTTTTTTTTTTTTTTTTTTTTTTTTTTTCTTTAAGAGACAGAGTCTCACTGTGTTGCTTAGACTAGAGTGCAGTGGCGTGATCTCGGCTCACTGCAACCTCCACCTCCCAGGTTCAAGCGATTCTCCAGCCTCAGCCTCCTTACCTGGGATTACAGGCATGTGCCACCACGTCTGGCTAAAGTTTTTTTGTATTTTTAGTAGAGACGGGGTTTCTCCATGTTGGCCAGGCTTGTGTTGAACTCCTGACCTCAGGTGATGCTCCCACCTCCCAAAGTGCTGGGATTATAAGCGTGAGCCACCACGCCCGGCCTTTAAAGTCATCTTTATTTTATAGATTATAGGCATGAAACTGCCTTTGGTTTTTCTATTTCGTCATATCGAGTTTGTCACATTGCTATGCCGATAGCATATTTTGAGAGTACAAGTATGTATAATAATTATCATAGTACCATTCTATCAATCTTAACTCTCAGTTGCCCACCCCCTTCAACTTTGTTGTATATTTTCATGATGCTAATGGTTTCAATTTTATTCATGTGGATTTTAGAGAAAATAACTCAAATAACGTGAAAAATATAATATCCTTTTTTCAGTTGTAAATTTCTATTCTTCCTTCTTTCTCATTCTGCTTCCTCTACAGATCTTTTTTTGTTGTTTTTTCAAATATAGTATATATTTTTCTGTTTGAAAGCTTTTTTAAATTTTTATTTTAGGATCGGGGTACATGTGCGGGTTTGTTATTTAGGTAAATTGAGTGTCACGGGGTTTGGTGTACAGATTATTTTGTCACTCAGGTATTAGCTTAATACCCAATAGTTATTTTTTCTACTCCTTTTTCTCCTCTCACCCTCCATCCTCAGGTAGGCCCTAGTGTCTGTTGTTCTCCTCTTCGTGTCCATGTGTTCTCATCATTTAGCTTCCACTCAAAAGTGAGAACATGTGGTATTTGGTTTTCTGTTCCTGTGTTAGTTTGCTAAGAATAATGGCCACCAGCCTTATCCATGTTCCTGCAATGGACATGATCTCATTCTTATTTATGGCTGCATAGTATTCTGTGGTGTATATGTGCCACATTTGCTTTATCCAGTCTTCCATTGATGGGAATTTAGGTTGATTCCATGTGCTTGCTATTGTGAATAGTGCTACACTGAACATATGTGTGCATCTGTCTTTATGGCAGAACAATTTATATTCCTTTGAGCACATACCCAGTAATGGGATTGCTGGGTTGAATAGTAATTTTTATTTTAGTTCTTTGAGGAATTGCCACATTGCTTTCCACAATAGTTGGACTAATTTACACTCCTACCAAGAGTGTATAAATGTTCCTTTTTCTCCACAAACTCAACAGCATCTTTTTTTTTTTTTTTTTTAACATTTTAGTAATAGCCATTGTGACCAGGCATGGTGGCTCACACCTGTAATCCCAGCACTTTGGGAGGCCAAGGCAAGTGTATCACTTGAGGTCAGGAGTTTGAGACCAGCCAGGCCAACATGGCAAAACTCTGTCTCTACTGAAAATACAAAAATTAGCTGGGCCTGGTGGCAGGTGCCTATAATCCCAGCTAATCGGGAGCCTGAGGTAGGAGAATAGCTTGAACCTGGGAGGTGCTGGTTGCAGTGAGCAGAGATTATGCCACTGCACTCCAACCTTGGTGATAGTGTGAGACTCTGTCTCAAAAAAACAAGAACAAAAACAAAAAAAATAGCAATTGTGACTGGTGTGAAATGGTATCTCATTGTCGTTTTGATTTGCATTTCTCTAATGATTAGTGATACTTAGCTTTTTACATATGCTTCTTGGCCATATGGATGTCTTCTTATGAAGAGATCTGTTCATAGCCTTTGCCTACTTTTTAATAGGGTAATTTTTTTTTTCCGGGTAACTTTAAGTTCCTTACAGATTCAGGATATTAGACCTTCGTCGGAGGCATAGTTTGCAAATACTTTCTCCCATTCTGCAGGTTGTCTCTTTACTAGGTTGATAGCTTCTTTAGCTGTGAAGAAGCTCTTAATTATATCCCATTTGTCATTTTTTTTTTTTGTAACATTTGCTTTGGCATCTTCATCATGAATCATTGCCAGTTTCTATGTCCAGAATGGTATTGCCTAGGTTGTCTTCCAGGGTTTTTATAGTTTCAGATTTTACAGTACGTCTTTAATCCATCTTGAGTTAATTTTTGTATGTGGTGTAAGGAAGGGGTCCAGTTTCAATCTTCTGAATATGGCTGCCAACAGGTCCAACAGTTCCCCTAGGGCTAAAGTCTCCTATAGGAGCAAGTGGAGCCTAGGGGTATAGGCATCCCTGGCTGTGCTCCACTGCAGGCACTCTGGCACCAAACCCCATGGGCTCCACACCAGCTGGAGTTCTGCCCCTACCACTTTTGTAAGCAGCTTTCCCTGTTAACTCAAGTGTCCTTGATGGTAAAGGGGTATCCTCCTGCTGGGATTCCAGAGGCCTGTGGCAGGAGCACGTTGCTCCTGGCCAGTTCAATTCACCCCCTCTGCAGGAGTTGTTCAAGGCAAGGAACAAGTCCTGGTGTGTAGTAGCCCCATGCAGCGTTCGCAGCGTCCTCCTCCTTCATCCCAGGATCTGTGTGTTCCTTCCTTTCATCCTCAATGCCTTCCCTCTGAAGATCTGCTAGGAGTGCAGCAGTCTTTCTGATGTCCCCATACTAGATGGGAGATGTTCCTCCTGGCTGCACCTAGTGGAATATCTTGGAGCAGGAATTAAAAAATGTAATTTCAATTGCATTCAATGTAATTCAGAGGTTGATTTGTATAGAACTAGTAATCTTTTATTATTTGTTTTCCCTTTTCAGGTGCTTTATACATAGACCCATTCATTCAGTTCTTAATTTTTGTCTCTCATGTGAACAGTTTCAAAATGATAAAGTTTATTATCAATATGTACATTCTTATTTCCATAGTTAAAATATAAATATTATTTATATTAACATCTTTATTTTTTATACATAGACATTAAATGTTGTGATAAACTGTATTCAAGTATTCAAATTTCGTAAGAAATAACAGTGACTTATTTTTATGCATTTCCATGTCAGTACTCAACAACAAATGCCATTTAAAAAACTCAAAAGAAAACAACCCTGCTCACCTTTTTACACATCTTTTATGGTGTCAAGGTGAGGAATATTTGGGCTTTCCAGTAGGAAGAAGAGAGATGTGGAGGCTAAAATTGGCAGAATGCTGTATGTAATAATTGGTAATGGTGCAAAATACTGTGGTTAACAATATTAAGAACCCAGTAATGCTCCTGGACCACTAATACATATAAACACACCTTCAATAGTAGATATATAAAGGAGAAAATATGTTAAAAGGAAAGAAAACCTATTGCAATTGACATATTCCTTCTTCTGAACCTGACATATGTCACTATTCTTTTTTTTTAAAAAAAAATTGTGTTGTTTTATTTATTATTTTGTAAACAACAACTCTTATTTTAGATTCATGTGGTATATGTGCAGGTCTGTCACATGGGAGCACTGTGTGATGCTGAGAGGTTTGGGATATGAATGATCCCATACCTAGGCGGTGAACATAGCACTCACTAGCCAGTCCTTCTGACCTCACCCCTCTCCAGCACTCCCCAGTGTCCAAGGCTCACATCTTTGTGTCCATGTATACTCAATGTTTAGCTCTTACTTGTAAGTAGGACCATGTGGAATTTGGTTTTCTTTTTGTTGTTAATTTGCTTAAGATAATGGTCACTAGTTGCATCTATGTTGCTGAAAAGCACATGATTTCAATGATGTTTATGGCTGCATAATATTTCATTGTGTAAATGTACTATATTTTCTTTATCCAATCTACCATTGATGGACATCTGGGTTGATTCCATATCTTTGCTATTGTGAATAGTCCTGTGATGAACATATGAATGCATGTATCTTTTGGATAGAATGATTTATTTTACCTTGGGTATATATCCAGCAATAAGACTGCTGGGTCCAAAGGTAGTTCTGTTTTAAGTTCTGTGAGAAATTTTCCAACTCCTTTTCACAGTGGCTATACTAATTTACATTCCCACCAACAGTGTATAAGCATCCGCATTCTGTGCAGCCTCACCAACATCTGTTATTTTTTGGCTTGTAATAGTAACCATTCTGACTGTTGTGAGATGGTATCCCACTGTGGTTTTGATTTGCATTTTTCTGATGATTAGTGATATTGAACATTATTTCAAAATTTTTGGCCATTTATAGGTCTTGTTTTGAGAAGCGTCTGTTTATGCCCTTCACCCATTTTTAATGGGTTTGTTTTTTTGATTGTTGATGTAAGTTCCTTATAGAGTCTGGATGTTAGACCTTTGTCAGATGTGTAGTTTGCAAATATTTTTTTTTCCATCCTGTAGCTTGTCTGTTTACTCTTTTGATAGTTTTTTTTTGCCATTCAAAAGTTCTTTAGTTTCATTAGGTTCCACGCGCCAATTTTTTATGGTTGTTGCAATTGCATTTGAGGACTCAGCCAAAAATTCTTTGCCAAGGCTGATGCTGATAATTTCCTAGGTTTGTTTTCTAGGATGGTTATAGTTTCAGTTCTTACATTTAAATTTTTACTCTATCTTGAGTTAATTTTCGTATACGGTTAAAGGCAGGGGTCCAGTTTCATTCTTTTGCACATGGTTAGCCAGGCATCCCAGCACCATTTGTTGAATAGGGAGTCCTTTCCTCATTGTTTAATTTTGTTGACTTTGTTGAAGATCAGATGGCTGTATGTGTCTGGCTTTATTTCCGGGTTCTCTATTCTGTTCCATTTGTCTTTATGTCTGTTTTTGTACAGTAACACGCTGATTTGTTTACTATAGCCTTATAGTGTAGTTTCAAGTGAGGTAGTATAACGCCTCCAGCTTTGTTCTTTTTGCTTAGGATTGCTTTGGCTATTTGGGCTCTTTTGTGGTTCCAAATGAACTTTAGAATAGTTTTTTTAAAAAAATCAATTTTGTAAAAAATGACATTAATTTCGGAGGAAGTGATAGGAATGGTGTTGAATCTCTGGATTGCCTTTGGCAGCATGACCATTTTAACAATATTGATTCTTCCTATCCATGAGCATGGAATGTTTTCTATTTGTTTGTGTCATCTATGATTTATTTCAGCAATGTTTTGTAGTTCTCCTCGTAGAGATATTTCACCTCCTTGGTTAGATGTATTCCCAGGTGTGTGTGTGTGTGTGTGTGTGTGTGTGTGTGTGTGTGTGTAAATGGGATAATGTTCTTGATTTGGCTTTCAGCTTGTATGCTATTGGTGTATAGAAATGCTACTGATTTTTTGTACATTGGTTTTGTGTCATGAAACTTTACTGAAATTACTTATCAGTTCTAAACACCTTTTGGCAGAGACTCTAGGGTCTTCTAGGTATAGCATTATTGTCAGTGAAGGCAGATAATTTAGCTTCCTTTTTTTTCTATATGGGTGTCTTTTCTTTCTTTCTTTTGCTTGATTGCTCTGGATAGAACTTTCAGTACTATGCTGAATAGGAGTTGTGAGAGAGGTCATCCTTGTCTTGTGCCAGTTTTCAAGAAAAATGCTTCCAGTTTTGCCCATTCAGTATGATGTTGGCTGTGGGTTTGTTATAGGAGCCTCTTAATATTTTGAGGTATGTTCCTTTGACACCAAGTTTCTTGAGAGTTTTTATCAATAAGGGACATTGGATTTTACTAAAAGCCTTTTCTTCATCTATTGAGATGATTATATGGTTTTTGTTCTTACTTTTGCTTATGTGGTGAATCACATTCATTGATTTGTGTATGTTTAACAAACATTGCATCCCAGGAATCAAGCCCACTTGATCATGGTGAATTGCCTTTTTGATGTGCGGCTGGATTTGGTTTGCTAGTATTTTGTTGAGAATTTTCATCTATGTTCACCAGGGATACTGGTATGTAGTTGTCTTTTTCTTTTTTGTATTTTCCAGGTTTTGGTATCAGGGTGATGTTAGCATTGTAGAATGTGTTAGGGAGGAGTCTCTGCTCCTCTATTTTTTTGGAATAGTTTCAGTAGAACTTTTACCAGCTCTTCTTTGTATGTCTGACAAAATTTGACTGTGCAATCATCTAGTACAGGGCTTTTTGTTGTTGTTTGGTAGGTTTTTTACTATTGATTCAATTTTGGAACTCAATTTTGGTCTATTCAGAGTTTCCGTTTCTTCCTGATTCAATTTGAGAGGCTGTGTATTTCCAGGAATTTATCCATTCCCTCTAGATTTTGTAGTTTGTATGCATAGAGGTGTCCATAATAGTCTGAAAGGATCTTTTGTATTTCTCTGAGATTGATTGTAATATTACCTTTGCCATTTCTGATGGTACTTATTTGGATCTTCTTTTTTTCGCTTTGTTAATTATGGTAGTCTATTGTTTATCCTTTCAAATAAACAATTTTGGGGTTCATTGATTATTTGTATGAATTTTTAGGTCTCAATTTCATTCTGTTTGGATCTGGATTTAATTATTTCTTTTTTTCTGCTAGCTTGAAGGTTATTTTGTTCTTGTTTTTCTAATTCTGCTAGGTGTGATGTTAGATCATCAATTCCAGATGTGGATACCTGCTTGAGGTAGGCAGTTAGCACTATAAACTTTCCTCTTAACACTGCTTTTGCTGCTTCCCGGAGATTTTGGTATGTGATGTCTCTGTTTTCATTCATTTCACAGAAATTTTTATTGCTGCTTTGCTTTCATTGTTTATCCCAAAGTCATTCAGTAGCAAGTTGTTTAATTTTCATGTAATTTTGTGGTTTTGAGAGATCTTCTTGGTATTGATTTCTATTTTCATTCTGTTGTGGTCTGAGAGTACAGTTGGTATGATTTAAATTTTTTTTTTTTTGAGATGGAGACTTGTTCTCACCCAGGTTGGAGTGCAGTGGTTGGTGTGATCTCAGCTCACTGCAACATCCACCACCTGGATTCAAATGATTCTCCTGCCTTAGCCTCCCAAGTAGCTGGGAATACAGGTGCACACCACCCCACCTGGCTAATTTTTGTATTTTTAATAGAGATGGGGTTTTACCACATTGGCCAGGCTGGTCTTGAACTCCTCACCTTGTGATCCGCCCATCACAGCCTCCCAAAGTGCTGGCATTAAAGGCGTGAGCCACCATGCCCCGCCGATTTGAACTGTATTGAATTTGTTGAGACTAGCTTTATGGCTGAGCATATGTTCAATCTTAGATTATCTTCTGTGTGCAGATGAGAAGAATGTATATTCTATGGTTGATGAATAGTGTATTTTGTAGATGTCTGTTAGAGTCAATTGGTCAAATGTCAAATTTAAGTTCAGAATTTATATTTATCAGTTTTCTGCCTTGATGATTTGTCTAATGCTGTCAGTGGGATACTGAAACCCCCCTGTATTATTTTGTGGCTAAGTCTTTTTAGGTCTAGAAATACTAGTTGTTATTATTATTATTATTATTATTATTATTATACTTTAAGTTCTAGGGTACATGTGCATGACATGCAGGTTTGTTACATATGTATACATGTGCCATGTTGGTGTGCTGCACCCATTAACTCGTCATTTACATTAGGTATATCTCCTAATGCTATCCCTCCTCCCTCCCCACAATAGGCCCTGGTGTGTGATGTCCCCCTTTATGTGTCCAAGTGATCGCATTGTGCAATTCCCACCTATGAATGAGAACATGCTGTGTTTGGTTTTCTGTTCTTGTGATAGTTTGCTGAGAATGATGGTTTCCAGCTGCATCCATGTCCCTACAAAGGACATGAACTCATCCTTTTTTATGGCTGCATGGTATTCCATGGTGTATATGTGCCACATTTTCTTAATCCAGTCTGTCACTGATGAACATTTGGGTTGATTCCAAGTCTTTGCTGTTGTGAATAGTGCCGCAGTAAACATACATGTGCATGTGTCTTTGTAGCAGCATGATTTATACTCCTTTAGGTATATACTCAGTAATGGGATGGCTGGGTCAAATGGTATTTCTAGTTCTAGATCCTTGAGGAATCGCCACACTGTTTTCTGCAATGGTTGAAATAGTTTACAGTCCGACCAACAGTGTAAAAGTGTTCCTATTTCTCCACAACTTCTCCAGCACCTGTTGTTTCCTGACTTTTTAATGATTGCCATTCTAACTGGTGTGAGATGGTATCTCACTATGGTTTTGATTTGCATTTCTCTGATGGCGAGTGATGATGAACATTTTTTCATGTGTCTGTTGGCCGCATGAATGTCTTGTTTTGAGAAGTGTCTGTTCATATCCTTTGCCCACTTTTTGATGGGACTGTTTTTTTTTTTTCTTGTAAATTTGTTTGAGTTCTTTGTAGGTTTTGGATATTAGCCCTTTGTCAGATGAATAGATTGCAAAAATGTTCTCCCATTCTGTAGGTTGCCTGTTCACTCTGATGGTAGTTTTTTTTTTTTTTTTTTTTGCTGTGCAGAAACTCTTTAGTTTAATTAGATCCCATTTGTCAATTTTGGCTTTTGTTGCCATTGCTTTTGGTGTTTTAGACATGAAGTCCTTTGCCCATGCCTATGTCCTGAATGGTATTACCTAGGTTTTCGTCTAGGGTTTTTATGGTTTTAGGTCTAACATTTAAGTCTCTAATCCATCTTGAATTAATATTCATATAAGGAGTAAGGGAAGGATCCAGTTTCAGCTTTCTGCTTATGGCTAGCCAATTTTCCCAGCACCATTTATTAAATAGGGAATCCTTTCCCCATTTCTTGTTTTTATCAGGTTTGTCAAAGATCAGATGGCTTTGGATGTGTGGTATTATTTCTGAGGACTCTGTTCTGTTCCATTAGTCTATATCTCTGTTTTGGTACCAGTACCATGCTGTTTTGGTTACTGTAGCCTTGTAGTATAGTTTGAGGTCAGGAAGCATGATGTCTCCAGCTTTGTTCTTTTGGCTTAGGATTGTCTTGGCAATGTGGAGTCTTTTTTGGTTCCATATGAACTTTAAAGCAGTTTTTTCCAATTTTGTGAAGAAAGTCATTGGTAGCTTAATGGGGATGGCATTGAATCTATAAATTACCTTGGGCAGTATGGCCATTTTCACGATATTGTTTCTTCCTATCCATGAGCATGGTATGTTCTTCCATTTGCTTGTGTCCTCTCTTATTTCACTGAGCAGTGGTTTGTAGTTCTCCTTGAAGAGGTCCTTTACATCCCTTGTAAGTTGGATTCCTAGGTATTTTATTCTCTTTGAAGCTATTGTGAATGGGAGTTCATTCATGATTTGGCTCTCTGTTTGTCTGTTACTGGTGTATAAGAATGCTTGTGATTTTTGCACATTGATTTTGTATCCTGAGAGTTCGCTGAAGTTGCTTATCAGCTTAAGGAGATTATGGGCTGAGATGATGGGATTTTCTAAATATACAATCATGTCATCTGTAAACAGGGACAATTTGACTTCTTTTCCTAACTGAACACCCTTTATTTCTTTCTCTTGCCTGATTACCCTAGCCAGAACTTCCAACATTATGTTAATAGGAGTAGTGAGAGAGGCCATTCCTGTCTTGTGCCAGTTTTCAAAGGCATGCTTCTAGTTTTTGCCCATTCAGTATGATATTGGCTGTGGGTTTATCATAAATAGCTCTTATTATTTTGAGATACAATCCATCAATACCGAATTTATTGAGCGTTTTTAGCATAAAGAGTTGTTGAATTTTGTCAAAGGACTTTTCTGCATCTATTGAGATAATCATGTGGTTTTTGTCTTTGGTTCTGTTTATATGCTGGATTACGTTTATTGATTTGCATATGTTGAACCAGCCCTGCATCCCAGTGATGAAGTCCACTTGATCATGGTGGATAAGCTTTTTGATGTGCTGCTGGATTTGGTTTGCCAGTATTTTATTGAGAATTTTTGCATCGATGTTCATCAGGGATATTGGTCTAAAATTCTCTTTTTTTGTTGTGTCTCTGCCAGGCTTTGGTATCAGGATGATGTTGGCCTCATAAAATGAGTTAGGGAGGATTCCCTCTTTTTCTATTGATTGGAATAGTTTCAGAAGGTATGGTACCAGCTCTTCCTTGTACCTCTGGTAGAATTCGGCTGTGAATCTGTCTGGTCCTGGACTTTTTTTGGTTGGTAGGCTATTAATTATTGCCTCAATTTCAGAGCCTGCTATTGGTCTATTCAGGGATTCAACTTCTTCCTGGTTTAGTCTTGGGAAAGTGTAAGTGTCCAGGGAAATTATCCATTTCTCCTAGGTTTTCTAGTTTATTTGCATAGAAGTGTTTATAGTATTCTCTGATGGTAGTTTGTATTTCTGTGGGGTCAGTGGTGATATACCCTTTATCATTTTTTGTTGCACCTATTTGATTCTTCTCTCTTTTCTTCTTTATTAGTCTTGCTAGCAGTCTATCAATTTTGTTGATCCTTTCCAAAAAACCAGCTCCTGGATTCATTGATTTTTTGGAGGGTTTTTTGTGTCTCTATCTCCTTCAGTTCTGCTCTGATCTTAGTTATTTCTTGCTTTCTGCTAGCTTTTGAGTGTGTTTGCTCTTGCTTTTCTAGTTCTTTTAATTGTGATGTTATGGTGTCAATTTTAGATCTTTCCTGCTTTGTCTTTGGGCATTTAGTGCTATAAATTTCCCTCTACACACTGCTTTAAATGTGTCCGAGAGATTCTGGTACATTGTATGTTTGTTCTCTTTGGTTTCAAGAACATGTTTATTTCTGCCTTCATTTCCTTATGTGCCCAGTAGTCATTCAGGAGCAGGTTGTTCAGTTTCCATGTAGTTGAATGGTTTTGATTGACTTTCTTAGTCCTGAGTTCTAGTTTCATTGCACTGTGGTCTGAGACACAGTTTATTATAATTTCTGTTGTTTTACACTTGCTGAGGAGTGCTTTACTTCTAGCTATGTGGTCAATTTTGGAATAAGTGTGATGTGGTGCTGAAAAGAATGTATATTCTGTTTATTTAGGGTGGAGAGTTCTGTAGATATCTATTAGGTCCACTTGGTGCAGAGTTTAGTTCAATTCCTGGATATCCTTGTTAACTTTCTGTCTCATTGACCTGTCTAATGTTGACAGTGGGGTGTTAAAGTCTCCCATTATTATTGTTTGGGAGTGTAAGTCTCTTTGTAAGTCTCTAAGGACTTGCTTTATGAATCTGGGTGCTCCTGTATTGGGTGCATATATATTTAGGATAGTTAGCTCTTCCTAATGAATTGATCCCTTTACCATTATGTAATGGCCTTCCTTGTCTCTTTTGATCTTTGATGGTTTAAAGTCTGTTTTATCAGAGACTAGGGTTGCAACCCCTGCTTTTTTTTGTTTTCCATTTGCTTGGTAGATCTTCCTCCATCCCTTTATTTTGAGCCTATGTGTGTCTCTGCATGTGAGATGGGTCTCCTGAATACAGCAAACTGATGGGTCTTGACTCTTTATCCAATTTGCCAGTCTGTGTCTTTTAATTGGACCATTTAGTCCATTTACATTTAAGGTTAATATTGTTGTGTGTGACCTTGATCCTGTCATTGTCATGTTAGCTGGTTATTTTGCTCGTTAGTTGATACAGTTTTTTCCTAGCATTGATGGACTTTACACTTTGACATGTTTTTGCAATGGCTGATACCTGTTGTTCCTTTCCATGTTTAGGGCTTCCTTCAGGATCTCTTTTAGGGCAGGTCTGGTGGTGACAAAATCTCTAAGCATTTGCATGTCTGTAAAGGATTTTATTTCTCCTTCACTGATGAAAGTTAGTTTGGCTGGATATGAAATTCTGGGTTTAAAATTCTTTTCTTTAAGAACGTTGAATATTGGCCCCCACTCTCTTCTGGCTTGTAGAGTTTCTGCCGAGAGATCTGCTGTTAGTCTGATGGGCTTCCCTTTGTGGGTAACCTGACCTTTCTCTCTGGTTGCCCTTAACATTGTTTCCTTCATTTCAACTTTGGTGAATCTGACAATTATGTGTCTTGGAGTTACTCCTCTTCTCGAGGAGTATCTTTGTGGCATTCTCTGTATTTCCTGAATTTGAATGTTGGCCTGCCTTACTAGGTTGGGGAAGTTCTCCTGGATGATATCCTGCAGAGTGTTTTCCAACTTGGTTCCATTTTCCCCGTCACTTTCAGGCACACCAATCAGACATAGATTTGGTCTTTTCACATAATCCCATATTTCCTGGAGACTTTGTTCATTTCTTTTTACTCTTTTTTCTCTAAACTTTTTCTCTAAACTTCTCTTCTCACTTCATTTCATTCATTTGATCTTCAATCACTGATACTCTTTCTTCCAGTTGATCGAGTTGGTTACTGTAATTTGTGCATTTGTCACATATTTCTTGTGTCATGGTTTTCATCTCTATAAGTTCTTTTAAGGTCTTCTCTGTAGTGATTATTCTAGTTATCCATTCATCCATTCTTTTTTCAAGGTTTTTAGTTTCTTTGTGCTGGGTACGTAGTTCCTCCTTTAGAACTGAGAAGTTTGATTGACTGAACACTTCTCTCAACTCCTCAAAGTCATTCTCCACCCAGCTTTGTTCAGTTGCTGTCAATGAGCTGCATTCCTTTGGAGGGGGAGACACTCTCGGATTTTTTGAATTTCCAGCTTTTCTGCACTGCTTTTTCCTGATCTTTGTGGTTTTATCTGCCTCTGGTCTTTGATGATGGTGATGTACTGATGGGGTTTTGGTGTGGCTGTCCTTTCTGTTTGTTAGTTTTCCTTCTAACAGTCAGGACCCTCAGCTGCAGGTCTGTTGGATTTTGCTTGAGGTCCACTCCAGACACTGTTTGCCTGGGTATCAGCTGTGGATGCTGTAGAAGATAGAATATTGCTGAACAGCAAGTGTTGCTGTCTGATTCTTGCTCTGGAAGCTTTGTCTCAGGGGTGTACCCGCCCTGTGAATTGTGAGGTGTCAGTCTGCACCTAGTGTGGGATGTCTCCCAGTTAGGCTACTCAGGGTCAGGGACCCACTTTGGCAGGCAGTCTGTCCATTCTCAGATCTCAACCTCCGTGCTGGCAGATCCACTGCTCTCTTCAAAGCTGTAAAACAGGGTCATTTACATCTGCAGAGGTTTCTGCTGCTTTTTGTTTAGCTATGCCCTGTCCCCAGAGGTGGAGTCTACAGAGGCAGGCAGGCTTCCTTGAGTTGCGGTGGGCTCCACCCAATTCGAGGTTCCTGGCCGCTTTGTTTACCTACTTAAGCCTCAGCAGTGGCAGGTGCTCCTCCCCCAGCCTCCCTGCCACCTTGCAGTTAGATCTCAGACTACTGTGCTAGCAATGAGGGAGGCTCCGTGGGCGTGCAACCCTCCAACCAGGTGTGGGATATAATCTCCTGGTGTGCCATTTGCTAAGACCCTTGGTAAAGCACAGTATTAGGGTGGGAGTTACCTGATTTTCCAGGTGTTGTGTGTCTCAATTTCCTTTGGCTAGGAAAAGGAATTCCCTTCCCCCTTGCGCTTCCCAGGTGAGGCGATGCCTCGCCCTGCTTCAGCTGTTGCTGGTCGGGCTCCAACTGTCCAACACACCCCAGTGAGATGAACCCGGTACCTTAGTTGAAAATGCAGAAATTCACATGTCTTCTGTGTCGCTCACACTGGGAGTTGGAGGCTGGAGCTGTAACTATTCGGCCATCTTGGGTGCCCCCTGAAATAGTAGTTTTATGAATCTTTGTGCTCTGATATTGGGTGCACATAAATTTATGATAGTTAATTCTTTTTGTTGAATTGACCCTTTTATCTTTATGTAATGCCCTTATTTGCCTCTTTTTACTGTTGTTGGTTTAAAGTCTGTTTTGTCTGATATAAGAATAGTGACCATTGCTCTTTCTTGTTTTCTGTTTGCATAATAGATCATTCTCCAACCCTTTACTTTGAGCCTGTTGGTGCTGTTACTGTATGCTGGGTCTTCTGAAGACAGTAGATGAATTGGTGGTGACGTTTTTAATTCAGCTTGCCACTCTGTGCCTTTTAAGTGGGGCATTTATACTATGTATATTCAAAGTTATTATTGCTGTGTGAAATTTGTAGTTTCTATTATGTAGTTGCTTTATAGGGGCCGTAGGCTGTGTACACAAGTGTGTTTTTGTGGTAGCATGTATCATTCTTTCATATCTGTTTAGAACTCCCTTAAGGTTCTTTTGAAAGGCTGGTCTAACGGTAATATATTCTCTTAGCAATTACTTGTTAGAGTTATTTTTGACATCTTTTCCCAACCCAATATGATCAATGTATCATTTGAATTGTGTCAGTACTAAATGTATGTATTGAAGACTTACTCACCAATAACAAAATAGCACATATAGTGATAAATGGAATTTGAATTCATTCTTACTGCTTTTGAAACCCTTTAGTGATTTCACTCTGCCCTTAAAATTCAGTGTGTTACCATGGCTAACTAGTCTCTCTATATGATTGTCTGGTCTGTTAAACTGTAGTCATGTTAACTTTCCTTTTCTTTCTCCTTGATAACTACATACCAATGATACTAACTTTCTTATGCCAAACTTTTGTCTAGCTCAGGGTCTTTAATTTATACTTAAAAAAAAAATTAACAAATTGGAACAAATGGAAATAAATTGGAACAACTGCCAATTAATCTACTGTAAATAAACTTATCTAAGTAATCTACATCCATTGTTAATATCATCCACCCCCTATGTCTTAGTCTGCTTAGGCTGTCATAGCAACATACCATAGGCTGGGTATGTTATATAACAGAAATTAATTTTTTAAAAATTGTGGAGAGTTGGAAGTCCAGGATTAAAGGTGACCAGTCAGTTTGATTTCAGTTGAGGGCTCTCTTCTTGGCTTTCAGACAGTTGCCTTCTTGTGTCCTCACAGGGCAGGGAGGAAGAGGAGACACTCTGATGTCTCTTTTTAAGAACACTAATTCTGTTGCATTTTGGCTTCACACTTAGGACCACATTTAACCTTGATTACTTCTGTACTCCAAATATAGTCACACTGAGGCTTAGGCTGCACCATATGAATTTTGGGGAACAAAATTTAGTCCATAGCACCCTCCACCTGGCCCCATTATGGCCACCTGTCTATTGTCTTCTGAGTGATTATTATGAGCTTGATTTTTAAGTTTACCTTTACTTAATCCTTGTCAATTTATCTCATTAAAATTCAAATTTATTAGGTCAAGAATCTGTCTGTCTTATTCTCTGATATGTTCCCAGTGCCTAACTCTGTGATTTAAACAAGGAGGTTAAAAATTATGATTTTCCCTCATTTTTAACAGATTAAATGAATGATCTGGCTCTGAGCCATTTTACTAACCTGTATTATGTAAGAATTTTGGCCAAGTACTTTTTAGGTAAGAATTTTAATAAAATTGTTTTTCAATTACAAATATCTTATTAGCAATTGGTAAAATTTAAGTTGAGAGATTCTGGCATTATATCAAGTAATTAAACTTAAGTAATATTTCATACTTAGATAGCTATTCTCTAGTATAGATGTTATACTAGCCAACATTCCCCCAGGTTATATAAGTAAAACATTGTCAAAATGCTGACATTAGGTTTCAAAATAACTCCCTATAGTTTTGTCAGGAGATTTGTGATCATGTATACATTTAATAAAATTTATTTTAGTTTAAAATGCATATAGAAAAATACATGATGAGTTTTTTAAATATGGAAACTCAATAATGGGAACATTACCAACACTCCAGGGGGTCTTTTACTCACTTCTAGTCACTACCAACCTTTGAGTGGTAAATGCTTTCCTGATGTGTCCAATATTAAATATGGAAATTTGTCTGCATTTAGTCTTCATATAAAGGGATTCCTACTATATACCATTTTGTGTCTGTCTTCTTTCACCAATTTCTTGTGAGATTATCTATTTTTCCACTTAGAGTTTAGTTCATTAATTCTCAATGCTATGTGTATTCTATTGTTTGAATATATCAAAATTATATTGATGGAAATTTGGGTCAGTTTCTTTTGGGAGCTAAAGAATGATGCTATGGGCATTTAAATGTATGTTTTTTGGATAACGTGTTAGCCTTCTCAGTGGATAATAAACTTAACAGTGAAATCTCTGGAACATAGGGTATAAATAGGTTAATCTTAAATAGATGATAACAATGAGTTTTGCAAAGGGGTTCTGCCAATTTTCACTCCTTCCCAGTGTATGAGAGTCGTTCGTCATCTCTTTCAAGGGGTCCATGTTCTTTGACTGAAAGTCAATATTGGTAAGATGTCCCATTGTTTTTCCTAAGTTTCGATTTTCTAAAATTTCTTTTACATTTTACCTATTCTAGTGGGGGTAAGATGGGATCATGTTCTAAATATAATTTGCATTTATTGAGGCTAGTGAGTTTGTTTTAACCATTATCAACACAATGGTTAAATTGGATATCCAATTTTGTGAAGACACATCAAGATTTTGTCCATTTTCCTATTGGCCTTTTACTTTTTGATTTGTTTTATACATGCTGATTAATCTTTAGTCAGATATAATTCATCTCTCTGTGGCCTGCCTTATCATCTTAATTTCGCTTTGACAACCAGAAGTTCATATTTATACTCTAGTTCATTTTATTAGTTATTAAATTATATTTAGTGATTTTTTTGTTGCACTCAACATTTTTCTCTATTATAAAGCTATGAAAATCATTTTTTATGATTAGTTATAATTCCCTTATCTTTCTAATTTTACCTGTCACATTTAGATATGTAATCCATTTGAAACTGATTTTTTTGTGCAACATATGAGCCAAGTTTCATATTTCTCTATAGGAATATCTAATTAGCACAGATTGTTTTTTCAAAAGACCATCCTTTTCTCGCTGCATTGCAATATTATCTTTGTCATTAAATTAGGCTCACATCTGTATGTGTGTGTTTATTTCTGGATTTACTATTGTGTTTCAGTGACATTTATCCTTAAATCAATATTTTATTGTGCTAAATTCCATTGCTTTTCATTGATCTTAGTGTGTGAAAGGGGAATTTTCTAGAAATGTTTTTCAGGATCTCGACTATTCTTGCCAGTTTGTATTTACATACAATATTTTAGAATCATTTTACAATTTTTACAACAAACTTGCTGGCATTTCTTCTACTTTCTTTGGATCTATTATGTGTTTATTTTCCTAGCTTTGAGGGAAGAATAACATATTCAACCTTTCATGTTTTCTAACACATGCTTATAAAGCTATACATTTTACTATAATTACTACTTTAGATTATTTTACATGTTTTGATGTTTCATATTTGGGTATCATTTCATTCAAAATTGTTTTCTATTTTTATACTATATTGTGTAAAAATGCTTTCTTTAAAGAAATGTATTGTGGGTTGCTAATTTCTTAACATAAAATAATTTTCTAGTTCTGTTACTGATTTATAGGTTAATACCATTTAGTTTATAAATTATTTTAGTCATTTAAAATTTGTCAAGTCTTGTTTTATGGACTATCTTTATAAATAAATTATGTAGAGCTTTTTGCATAACAGTTTGATGTGTCAATCTGGTCAATTTAGTAAATTACGATGTTGACAAGTGATTACTTGGAGTAAGCTTTTTGCCTGAGGGTGATATGTTAAAATTTCAAAATATGATTTTAAATTTGTTTATCCATTTAGTTTTCTCAGTGTTTAGTTAATATATTTTTGAATTGTGATGCCAGGTATACATGATTTAATTGTATGATTGGTTGTTTAATATGAATCTCCAGTACTAGAATACAGTGTCCCATAAGTATAGACACCATTATGTCTTTTACTCTGTATTATCTCTAGAAACCAGCAAAGAGTCTAGCCCACTGGCTACATAAATAAATGAATTATTCTTTTGAATTTAATTGGGAGTTTCCAGGAAAGTAGTAGAAATGTATTCTCTATATAAAGACCAAAAGGTGGTGGAAGAGATTGACTTTGCGTAGAGAATGTCAAGGTATGAAAGGGAGTAGATCTGAATGTAAGCACTGATTAGCTTCAAGCTTCTCTTCTCATGTCACACTTGGAGATTTGGAGATGACCTGTTTGGCTGTAATTTGTGAGCTCATGGTCTGCCTTGCAGAGACTGCCCTTTAGTTCATCTGCCCCAGGGGATTCCTAAAGTGGATTTCTTCAACTTCTGTGAAAGCACACGATTTCCCAAGCTTCCTCATGTACCTCTTTCAAGTACTCCAGTTCCGGAAGCTTCTTTGTAGGTACACTATGGCTGTCTTTTATCAACTCTAGTGATAAGATAACATTACATTTTACGCTTTGTTTCTAAGTTTCTTGACATTTGTCATCTCTCTGCTGGGGCTTTCACCCCTGCTATCTTTCTTAGATGCTTGCTAATCTCTTCTGATAATTACCATCCTGACAGAAGCCACAGCTATCTACTGAGTCTTCACTGCCCCAGCTTTACCCACCTTCATATATTTTGTTACTGAATGTTTTCAGAAATTATATGTTCCAGAGTTTCAGAATGTTCAAATTTTATGAAAAATGAACAACATAATCAAATGCTCCTTGCTCACATCTCTTTCCTCTACAGATTTCCATGCATCTTTATCCCAGGTAATTCTCTTGTTCATGGCCTCTTTTTATAAGAATAATTTAAATAATTTAAAGAATACTATATACAAATAATTATTTTATACATTATTAAAGACCCATTATAAAATACGCACTACTCTATGCACTTTGTGTATATTACCTATAATTCTTACAAGAGTCTTGCAAGGTAGGAATTATCCCATTTTCCAGATAAGGAACAGTGCGACACTATCAATTCCTTTTGAGTTCACATCCCATAGATTCTGTGGAACAAAATGTCTTCTCTGAGATATCCTAGAGGTGCAGGATGGTGTATCCTCCTTCTCTTCACCTCTTGGAAATATAAGATTAACTAAATGTTTCATCATTGTCACATATAGACGGATCTAAGAATCCCACAATACGACTTTCAGGTATCCTGGGACATACAAGAAGGAAATTGTCAGGGTTTTCTCTTTTAAACTAATTAGTAGGTAAATCCCCAAATATTCTTAGCTCCAAAGAAGGCATGGGTCATGACAGAGCACGGTTGGGCTTGGTCTCAGGGTTGTTGCCTTCAGGAAGTAAAAGCAGCACTAGGTTTAAATTGCATTGTGCCTTTGAAATTGCAATGCAGCTACAACCATGTCCCAGCTGTGTATGTTTTTCTCAAAAATATTATCTACACTGAAACCTGACAAAAATTTCTATATAGAAATATTGTGTGATCTCGATGTAAAACTCTTCCATGATTCTTACCTACTTTGGTTAAGCACAGACTGTACTGTGACTTATGAGATGCTTCAGAATATGTATCCCACTGGGTCTCCACACATTAGCAGCCCCTGTTTCCTCTCTGCCTTTTGGATTACAGCCATATGAGTGAGTTTTATTTGTTCCTACGTACCTTGTTATGTTTGTGAATGCTGCTCTCTCTGCTCCCACCCCTTGTTATCTTTACCCTCAGAAGTAACTATTACTGATGGAATTGTGTCTGATCCTTCATGTATGTTAGGGAAAGAGAATCGCTGAGAATCTCTGCATATGGATTTCTACACAATTGTGGTACAATGGACACTGTAAAGAAATTATGTATTTACACGACTTTCTTTGCTAGCTAAAAACTTCCTGCATCATACATATTTTTATCTCAGTGCCTGGTACACAGTTGATTGTAAATTGTTAGTAATGGAATATGTGAGTGTTGGAATGTTTTCCAGAAAGATGGCTTACAAAATGTACTTCTTTCTTTCCTTTTTAAGATACTCATCTTCAAGATTAATGGAGGCCTCAGTATTTGAGGTTTTGCTTCCTTAAATAAAGGACAATACAAAATTGTCTTTATCAATATAGTGCTTCCAGCTCAGTCTTGCTATGATCTTGATTAACTTTAAAGTATTTTTAAATGTCCCAAACACCAACACAAATACAAAAGAATGAAAGAACATGACCCTGTATAACTACATTCAGAAATGGCAAACCTAAGGCATTTTAAGAGATGAGTGGATTTGTTGGCATTTTGAACTTGATATGAGGACACTTAGGAAAATGAAAATTCTTATGACCACTACAATTATTATTTAAAGTTCTATTTTCAGCAATTCATAAAATTCAGCTTTAAAAAAGAACCTCAAAGGACACATTCTCGGCAAAGATTTGCAAATTGCAGACTCTCCTTCAAAGGCTCCTTTTTACTTAAGAGGGAAACACTTGACCACAGTGGTTCCTAGTTTCCAGTAATGAGCTCACAGCCTCAGCTGTTGCATCTTTATGTTAATGCCAAGTCTGCTTGATGGTGACTGACATACTGTGTCTCTGAAATTGCAGGCAAGTTACAAAGAAAGCTATTTCTTAAGACAACAGACTTTGTAAAGCTGTGTAAAGCCGCAGATGGGTATGTGGCATCCACAATCCTGCCCCTGTCTCACAAACAATACTTGGCATTTTCATCAGCAGCCTGCATGAGTTGAGGATTGCATCGCATTGGGGAGTCCTGGAAGGTCTCCATGGGCACCATAAAGACAGCCAGTGTTGTTACCTGGTTGCTCCTATAAGAGGGAAGGGAAACCACAAGTTTTGAATTCAACCTTTGAACAAATAATTGAATGAATATAAAATGTCCCGCCGAGACCAACTCCCATCCCTAGTATGCCCATAAGGACTTCTCATTTCCTAGTAACAGAATTTGTATTATGTTTTTGAAGTTGAGCCTTAATTAAAACAATAGTTAAAGCTTAATGAAGTATAGTTTGGATTCTTTTTAAAAAGGCAATAAGTAAATATTTTATGCATGAAAATTTTGAAGATCCTACGATCCAGGAATTCAGTCATATAGCCAATGTTTACCAAAAGCCTATACATATCTGGTTAAGTGCTAAGGATGGAGAATAGAAATGTGGATTTCTTTTTCACTACCCTTAAGTTACTCAATGTTAGGCAAAGAAAAACTTCAAGAGGAATCAACATTTTTAACAAACAATTACAATTTGAAAAGCACTAAGAGGCCAGGCGTGGTGGCTCATGCCTGTAATCCCAGCACTTTGGGAGGCCAAGGCAGGCAGATCACCTGAGGTCAGGAGTTCACGACCATCCCGACCAACATGGAGAAACCCCATTTCTACTGAAAATACAAAGTTAGCTGGACATGGTGGCACATGCCTATAACCTCAGCTACTCGAGAGGCTGAGGCAGGAGAATCGCTTGAACCCAGGAGGCGGAGACTGCGGTGAGTTGAGATCATCCCATCGCACTCCAGCCTGGGCAACAAGAGTGAAATTCTGTCTCAAATAAATAAATAAATAAATACAAAGCACTAAGATCCAGATCTGTATATTTTATAAATATCCAGATAAATGATAAAGGACTTGATATTTAATTCTTCCCAGAAAAATATCTAAAATTGTCAGGTTAATACATTTTAAAGAGGACTATGCCAACTGGAGAGGAAAATTAGAACATACTTGTAAAGCCCCATTAATTCATTATATGACAGCTCATCTGACACATTTTGGTTTTATGTAAAATAGAATAATTGTACTGCATACTTTCAATTTTTAAAAATACGCAAGTAGAGCAAGATGGCCAAAGAGGAACAGCTCCAGTCTCCAACTCCCAGCGTGAGTGACACAGAAGACCGGTGATTTCTGCAATTTCAACTGAGATACTGGGGTCATCTCACTGGGGAGTGCTGGACAATCAGTGCTGGTCAGCTGCTGCAGCCCGCCAGCGAGAGCTGAAACAGGGCGAGGCATCGCCTCACCTGGGAAGTGCAAGGGGGAAGGGAATCCCTTTCCTAGCCAGGGGAACTGAGACACACAACACCTGGAAAATCGGGTAATTCCCACCCCAATACTGCGCTTTAAGCAAACGGGCACACCAGGAGATTATACACACACCTGGCCGGGAGGGTCCCACGCCCACAGAGCCTCCGTCATTGCTAGCACAGCAGTCTGTGATCTAACCGCAAGGCAGCAGCCAGGCTGGGGGAGGGGTGCCCGCCATTGCTGAGACTTAAGTAGGTAAACAAAGCCGCTGGGAAGCTCGAACTGGGTGGAGCTCACAGCAGCTCAAGGAAACCTGGCTGTCTCTCTAGACTCCACCTCTGGGGACAGGGCACAGCTAAACAACAACAGGGAAGCAGCAGAGGCCTGTGCAGACGCGAATGACTCTCTCTGACAGCTTTGAAGAGAGCGGTGGATCTCCCAACACAGAGGTTGAGATCTGAGAATGGACACACTGCCTGCTCAAGTGGGTCCCTGACCCTGAGTAGCCTAACTGGGAGACATCCCCCATTGGGGGCAGTCTGACACCCCACACCTCACAGGGTGGAATACACCCCTGAGAGGAGCTCCCAAAGTAAGAATAAGACAGGTACACTCGCTGTTCAGCAATATTCTATCTTCTGCAACCTCTGCTGCTGATACCCAGGCAAACAGTGTCTGGAGTGGACCTCAAGCAATCTCCAACAGACCTACAGCTGAGGGTCCTGACTATTAGAAGGAAAACTATCAAACAGGAAGAACCCCTATACCAAAACCCCATCAGTACGTCACCATCATCAAAGAACAGAGGCAGATAAAACCACAAAGATGGGGAAGAAGCAGGGCAGAAAAGCTGGAAATTCAAAAAATAAGAGCGGGGGGCGGAGCAAGATGGCCGAATAGGAACAGCTCCAGTCTCCAACTCCCAGCGCGAGTGACACAGAAGACCGGTGATTTCTGCATTTTCAACTGAGGTACTGGGGTCATCTCACTAGGGAGTGCCGGACAATCCGTGCTGGTCAGCTGCTGCAGCCTGACCAGCGAGAGCTGAAGCAGGGTGAGGCATCGCCTCACCTGGAAGCGCAAGGGGGAAGGGGATCCGTTTTCCTAGCCAGGGGAACTGAGACACACAACACCTGGAAAATCGGGTAACTCCCACCCCAATACTGCGCTGTAAGCATACAGGCACACCAGGAGAAGATATCCCACACCTGGCCGGGAGGGTCCCACGCCCACGAAGCCTCCCTCACTGCTAACACAGCAGTCTGCCGCGATCTATCCGCAAGGCAGCAGCGAGGCTGGGGGAGGGGCGCCCGCCATTGCTGAGGCTTAAGTAGGTGAACAAAGCCGCTGGGAAGCTCGAACTGGGTGGAGCTCACAGCAGCTCAAGGAAGCCTGCCTGTCTCTGTAGTCTCCACCTCTGGGGACAGCGCACAGCTGAAGACCAACAGGGGAAGTAGCGGGAGCCGGTGCAGACACGAACGACTCTGACAGCTTTGGGGAGAGCCGTGGATCTCCCAACGTGGAGGTTGAGATCTGAGAACGGACAGACTGCCTGCTCAGGTGTGTCCCTGACCCCTGAGTAGCCTAGCTGGGAGAAATCCCCCACTAGGGGCAGTCTGACACCCCACACCTCACAGGGTGGAGTACACCCCTGAGAGGAAACTTCCAAAGGAAGAATCAGACAGGTACACTCGCTGTTCAGCAATATTCTATCTTCGGCAACCTCTGCTGCTGATACCCAGGCAAACAGGGTCTGGAGTGGACCTCAAGCAATCTCCAACAGACCAACAGACAGTCCTTCTGACTGTCAGAAGGAAAACTATCAAACAGGAAGGACACCTATACCAAAACCCCATCAGTACGTCACCACCATCAAACACCAGAGACAGATAAAACCACAAAGATGGAGAAGAAGCAGGGCAGAAAAGCTGGAAATTCAAAAAATAAGAGCGCATCTCCCCCTGCAAAGGAGCGCAGCCCATCTCCAGCAACGGATCAAAGCTGGTCAGAGAATGACTTGGACGAGAGGAGAGAAGAAGGCTTCAGTCCATCAAACTTATCAGAGCTAAAGGAGGAATTACGTACCCAGCGCAAAGAAACTAAAAATCTTGAAAAAAGAGTGGAAGAATTGACAGCTAGACTAATTAATGCAGAGAAGATCATAAACGAAATGACAGAGATGAAAACCATGACACGAGAAATACATGACAAATGCACAAGCTTCAGTAACCGACTCGATCAACTGGAAGAAAGAGTATCAGCGATTGAAGATCAAATGAATGAAATGAAGCGAGAAGAGAAACCAAAAGAAAAAAGAAGAAAAAGAAATGAGCAAAGCCTGCAAGAAGTATGGGATTATGTAAAAAGACCAAATCTACGTCTGATTGGGGTGCCTGAAAGTGAGGGGGAAAATGGAACCAAGTTGGAAAACACTCTTCAGGATATCATCCAGGAGAACTTCCCCAACCTAGTAGGGCAGGCCAACATTCAAATTCAGGAAATACAGAGAACGCCACAAAGATACTCCTCCAGAAGAGCAACTCCAAGACACATAATTGCCAGATTCACCAAAGTTGAAATGAAGGAAAAAATCTTAAGGGCAGCCAGAGAGAAAGGTCGGGTTACCCACAAAGGGAAGCCCATCAGACTAACAGCAGATCTCTCAGCAGAAACTCTCCAAGCCAGAAGAGAGTGGGGGCCAATATTCAACGTTCTTAAAGAAAAGAATTTTCAACCCAGAATTTCATATCCAGCCAAACTAAGTTTCATAAGTGAAGGAGAAATAAAATCCTTTACAGATAAGCAAATGCTTAGAGATTTTGTCACCACCAGGCCTGCCTTACAAGAGACCCTGAAGGAAGCCCTAAACATGGAAAGGAACAACCGGTACCAGCCATCGCAAAAACATGCCAAAATGTAAAGACCATCGAGGCTAGGAAGAAACTGCATCAACTAACGAGCAAAATAACCAGTTAATATCATAATGACAGGATCAAGTTCACACATAACAATATTAACCTTAAATGTTAATGGACTAAATGCTCCAATTAAAAGACACAGACTGGCAAACTGGATAAAGAGTCAAGACCCATCAGTCTGCTGTATTCAGGAGACCCATCTCACATGCAGAGACATACATAGGCTCAAAATAAAGGGATGGAGGAAGATCTACCAAGCAAATGGAGAACAAAAAAAAGCAGGGGTTGCAATCCTTGTCTCTGATAAAACAGACTTTAAACCATCAAAGATCAAAAGAGACAAAGAAGGCCATTACATAATGGTAAAGGGATCAATTCAACAGGAAGAGCTAACTATCCTAAATATATATGCACCCAATACAGCAGCACCCAGATTCATAAAGCAAGTCCTTAGAGACTTACAAAGAGACTTAGACTCCCATACAATAATAATGGGAGACTTCAACACTCCACTGTCTACATTAGACAGATCAACGAGACAGAAAGTTAACAAGGATATCCAGGAATTGAACTCATCTCTGCACCAAGCGGACCTAATAGACATCTATAGAACTCTCCACCCCAAATCAACAGAATATACATTCTTCTCAGCACCACATCGCACTTATTCCAAAATTGACCACATAATTGGAAGTAAGGCACTCCTTAGCAAATGTAAAAGAACAGAAATTATAACAAACTGTCTCTCAGACCACAGTGCAATCAAACTAGAACTCAGGAATAAGAAACTCAATCAAAACCGCTCAACTACATGGAAACTGAACAACCTCCTCCTGAATGACTACTGGGTACATAACGAAATGAAAGCGGAAATAAAGATGTTCTTTGAAACCAATGAGAACAAAGATACAACATACCAGAATCTCTGGGACACATTTAAAGCAGTGTGTAGAGGGAAATTTATAGCACTAAATGCCCACAAGAGAAAGCAGGAAAGATCTAAAATTGACACTCTAACATCACAATTAAAAGAACTGGAGAGGCAAGAGCAAACACATTCAAAAGCTAGCAGAAGGCAAGAAATAACTAAGATCAGAGCTGAACTGAAGGAGATAGAGACACAAAAAACCCTCCAAAAAATCAATGAATCCAGGGGTTGGTTTTTTGAAAAGATCAACAAAATTGACAGACCGCTAGCAAGGCTAATAAAGAAGAAAAGAGAGAGGAATCAAATAGATGCAATAAAAAATGATAAAGGGGATATCACCACTGACCCCACAGAAATACAAACTACCATCAGAGAATACTATAAACGCCTCTACGCAAATCAACTAGAAAATCTAGAAGAAATGGATAATTTCCTGGACACTTACACTCTCCCAAGGCTAAACCAGGAAGAAGTTGAATCCCTGAATAGACCAATAGCAGGCTCTGAAATTGAGGCAACAATTAATAGCCTACCAACCAAAAGAAGTCCAGGACCAGATGGATTCACAGCTGAATTCTACCAGAGGTACAAGGAGGAGTTGGTACCATTCCTTCTGAAACTATTCCAATCAATAGAAAAAGAGGGAATCCTCCCTAACTCATTTTATGAGGCCAACACCATCCTGATACCAAAGCCTGGCAGAGACACAACAACAAAAGATAATTTTAGACCAATATCCCTGATGAACATTGATGCAAAATTCTCAATAAAATACTGGCAAACTGGATTCAGCAGCACATCAAAAAGCTTATCCAACATGATCAAGTGGGCTTCATCCCTGGGATGCAAGGCTGGTTCAACATTCGCAAATCAGTAAACGTAATCCAGCATATAAACAGAACCAAAGACAAGAACCACATGATTGTCTCAATAGATGCAGAAAAGGCTTTTGACAAAATTGAACAGCCCTTCATGCTAAAAACGCTGAATAAATTCGGTATTGATGGAACGTACCTCAAAATAATAAGAGCTATTTATGACAGACCCACAGCTAATATCATACTGAATGGGCAAAAAATGGAAAAATTCCCTTTGAAAACTGGCACAAGACAGGGATGCCCTCTCTCACCACTCCTATTCAACATAGTGTTGGAAGTTCTGGCTAGGGCAATCAGGCAAGAGAAAGAAATCAAGGGTATCCAGTTAGGAAAAGAAGAAGTCAAATTGTCCCTGTTTGCAGATGACATGATTGTATATTTAGAAAACCCCATCGTCTCAGCCCAAAATCTCCTTAAGCTGATAAGCAACTTCAGCAAAGTCTCAGGATACAAAATTAATGTGCAAAAATCACAAGCATTCTTATGCACCAGTAACAGACAAGCAGAGAGCCAAATCAGGAATGAACTTCCATTCACAATTGCTTCAAAGAGAATAAAATACCTAGGAATCCAGCTTACAAGGGATGTAAAGGACCTCTTCAAGGAGAACTACAAACCACTGCTCAGTGAAATAAAAGAGGACACTAACAAATGAAGAACATACCATGCTCATGGATAGGAAGAATCAATATTGTGAAAATGGCCATACTGCGCAAGGTTATTTATAGATTCAATGCCATCCCCATCAAGCTACCAATGAGTTTCTTCACAGAATTGGAAAAAATGGCTTTAAAGTTCATATGTAACCAAAAAAGAGCCTGCATTGCCAAGACAATCCTAAGTCAAAAGAACAAAGCTGGAGGCGTCACGCTACCTGACTTCAAACTATACTACAAGGCTACAGTAACCAAAACAGCATGGTACTGGTACCAAAACAGAGCTATAGACCAATGGAACAGAACAGAGTCCTCAGAAATAATACCACACATCTACAGCCATCTGATCTTTGACAAACCTGAGAGAAACAAGAAATGGGGAAAGGATTCCCTATTTAATAAATGGTGCTGGGAAAATTGGCTAGCCATAAGTAGAAAGCTGAAACTGGATCCTTTCCTTACTCCTTATATGAAAACTAATTCAAGATGGATTAGAGACTTAAATGTTAGACCTAATCCCATAAAAACCCTAGAAGAAAACCTAGGTAGTACCATTCAGGACGTAGGCATGGGCAAGGACTTCATGTCTAAAACACCAAAAGCAGTGGCAGCAAAAGCCAAAATTGACAAATGGGATCTAATTAAACTAAAGAGCTTCTGCACAGCAAAATAAACTACTATCAGAGTGAACAGGCAACCTACAGAATGGGAGAACATTTTTGCAATCTACTCATCTGACAAACGGCTAATATCCAGAATCTACAAAGAACTCAAACAAATTTACAAGAAAAAAACAAACAACCCCATCAAAAAGTGGGCAAAGGATATGAACAGACATTTCTCAAAACAAGACATTCATACACCCAACAGACACATGAAAAAATGCTCATCATCACTGGCCATCAGAGAAATGCAAATCAAAACCACAATGAGATACCATCTCACACCAGTTAGAATGGCAATCATTCAAAAGTCAGGAAACAACAGGTGTTGGAGAGGATGTGGAGAAATAGGAACACTTTTACACTGTTGGTGGGATTGTAAACTAGTTCAACCATTATGGAAAACAGTATGGCGATTCTTCAAGGATCTAGAACTAGATGTACCATATGACCCAGCCATCCCACTACTGGGTATATACCCAAAGGATTATAAATCATGCTGCTATAAAGACACATGCACACGTATGTTTATTGCGGCACTATTCACAATAGCAAAGACTTGGAATCAACCCAAATGTCCATCTGTGACAGACTGGATTAAGAAAATGTGGCACATATACACCATGGAATATTATGCAGCCATAAAAAAGGATGAGTTTGCGTCCTTTGTAGGGACATGGATGCAGCTGGAAACCATCATTCTTAGCAAACTATCACAAGAACAGAAAACCAAACACCGCATGTTCTCACTCATAGGTGGGAACTGAACAATGACATCACTTGGACTAGGGAAGGGGAACATCACACATCGGGGCCTATCATGGGGAGGGGGGAGGAATTGCATTGGGAGTTATACCTGATATAAATGATGAATTGATGGGTGCTGACGAGTTGATGGGTGCAGCACACCAACATGGCACAAGTATACATATGTAACAAACCTGCACGTTATGCACATGTACCCTAGAACTTAAAGTATAATTAAAAAAATAAATAAAAACAAGAAAAAAACATATGCAAGTAGATAAGAAAATGCTTTCTTAAACAGTAATAATGTGGCTAAAGAATTATTATTAGCCTATCGGCAATCTTTTTCAATCTTATTTTCCCTCTTTTATGTGGAAGAGAGTATCAACTCAGTAAATATAATAGTAAATATCTGTATATGGAAGATGTCACATGCTATTTGGCTAGGGTAGGGAAAAATAATCCCTCTTCTGATAATAGTGTGAGCTATTTAGTTTGGCAATCTGATAGCACACAGTTCTCTCTGGGATAATTTTATTCGTCATTGACACAACTCAGAGCATTTTAAGTGAACATAATAAGGGACAGAGAGCAATCCATTTCAACAGGCTAAATTATGCAGGCGTAGGAACTATCTTGCAGTTCAAAAAATTTCAGACTTTTATAAAAATTGTTGGGAGTTTCTCTGAATAAATATAACACCCTATTAGGCAGCTAGTCAATTTGATTATAAGAAACACCAGAGATTAGAAACTAATTATAGAAATGTAACTGCATAATTGTTGAATCCGGATCATACTTTTGTTTCTTTTTCTAGGCAGTAGTCTTCGGTCCCTTCTATCCTTTCCCCAGGCCTCAGAGTAATAGCATCATTAGGATCTCTACCAAGGGGCAATGTAAAATAACAGGCATACGTGATGAAGCATAGCTCAACAGTTGCCTCTTACAAGGCTGAGTTCTGTAAAATGGAAACAATTATTACCTTTGCCTTATGAAGTCAAGAGAAGGGGATGATGGAAGGGTGGGGTTAAAAGAATCAACATTACTCATTTTCTACATACCCCTGAATCCAAAAACTCATCCCCATTGCATTTGTTGCCTAACTGTCTATTTGCACTTCACCTTTGAGCAAAATGTTTTATTTTGTTGTGTTTAGTTCCTGGAGACCAAAGGCTTATCTGATCCTCTGTACTCTAGGATTGCTGCCTTCAGGTAGAAAAGCTCTTATCTTAAAAAAGAAAAGAACTACATGTAATGTCTTTTCAAATGCAGGTATGGTGCCTGAGATTGAAATGGGTTATTTTCTATCAGAATTTTTCTAAAGTCTGTAAGAAACAATTAACACATTGCAACATCATGTGATTTTTTTAATTTAAGTTTTCTACCCTTCTAGGTTTGGTATGTACCTGGTCTAAAATCAACTAACAGTTGATTTTAATTTAGCCATCTCTCTTTTTGTGTGTTAAACAATTTTGTCAAATTTCTAACCAGAGATAGAGCTTCCTGTCACCTCTCCTCCCAAATATCTACAGTTCATTTTATTTCAATCATTTCCTTGTTTCACAGTATGTTACTTTTAATACTGCAATCCTGGTTTAAATTTCTGTATTTTTGGGTAAATTATTTGATTTGAAAGCCAACAGAAATTCAACTAAAACTAGCTGACATGAAGAGCATTCAGCAACTCTTTTATACTGGAAATTTAAGAATAGATAAACTTTCGGGCTAGTTGGATCCAGAGATGTACTTGCTGCTGTAAACTTTCTCTTCCTCTGTGATACGGTTTTGCCGTGTCCTCACCCAAATCTCATTTTGAACTGTAGCTTCCATAATCCCCATGTGTCATGGGAGGGACCTAGTAGGAGGTAATTGAATCATGGGGGTGGATTTTTCCCATGCATAATAGTGAATAAGGGTCATGAGATCTGATGGTTTTATAAAGGGCAGTTCACCTGCATATGCTCTCTTTCCTGCCACCATGTAAGACATGGCTTTGATTCTCCTTCACCTTCCACCATGATTGTGAGGCCTCCCAGCCATATGGAACTGTGAGTCCATGAAACCTCTTTTTCTTTATATCCCAGTCTCGGATATTTCTTCATAGTAGTATGAAAATGGACGAATGCACTCTGCTTCCTTCTAAATATTATCAACGTTCTAGCCCACAGTAGCTGACTCCCATGCATATAGCCTATAGCACACATTTGAAGAAAAAGTTATATGATTCATGACATGTTTTAGAGGGCACTTTGTGAGTCAAGTCAAGGAGTCAACATACAGGCAGTAGATTCTTTTGCAGAAGTGGTAGGGGAATGTAGATTAGGAGAGTGTGAAAGGTGGGTGGCATAAATAAAGAATAGGGAGAGGGAAAATAATTCACCTGTTTAACAGCTGAAACTGAAGCTGATTCTTTTACAGTGGATACAAAAGATTAGCTACTTCTATCTCTCTTAGTGGTGCTGTATAAGGGGAACCTAAAGACCTCCTTTGGCTCAAAATTACATGTGGTAGAAGTAAGCTCTGGATTCCCAGGAATAACAATCCAACTGATGGCACATGCAGCCAACCCCACCCCATGGCTGAGGGATGAGAGCCATGTACTTTAAGGTTGCTAGATGGAGGTGGAGAGTACTTGTAGATTGTCTCACTTCAGTGGTTTTGAACCGTGTTAACAATCCTGTCTAGAACAGTATATTTTGTGGTCAATATCTTTCCTTTTTATGATTGTTCTACCTTTATCCATTAAGAAAAGTGTGGCAGAGCGCTGCTCTCTTCGTGACACTTACAATGTATAGGCAGTAATATGGAAAAGCAGAGTCTGGGTTGGGTCCCAATGGCTGCCATATGCTGCTGTCTGACATTTCCCGAGAAGTCCCTTGGGGGTGGAGTAATGAGTGAGTGTTTCGGATGTTAGTGAATGGGGAACAACAGAAAACTTATGAGCAAGCTTGTAAAAAAACCTCAGCCACTGGGATGAGATTCAATAAAATAAGGCTAAAATTTCTTTTCTGGGAAAAGAAGAAAATAATCTTTCATTGGACTTAAAAGTAAAAATTTTATTTAGCTAGGCAAAGAACATTGCCTATTTTTTCACTATTTTGATTAGAATGATAATACCTGGTGTGTTTAGCTTCTGAGCTGCAGTGAGTGTCACACAGAACTTCCCAGCCTGAGCATTGCCTAAATATTATTTGATAATAGGGAGAGATTTAGGTGTTCAAAGATAGGTCATACCTGATTTACAAATGTAATAAATTACGAGAGAGCATCATTTACAAAGCAAAACCAAAAAGTGATGGAGAGAAATGTTAAAAGGAACATAATCCCATAGTCCCATAGCATTCCATTCAATTAGTTCTGTTAGACATTCATGACTGACTCAGGACACAACAATTTAAGTAGGGCAGAGGGGATGTGGAAAGAACTCAAAGAAACAGGACAAAGATGATTTAAAACATGGAAAACATTGAAAACAGCCTAAAAGGATCTGTCTTAGATATCTGCTGGTAGTATGACTGCACCTATCTCGGTATATGAGTGTTCTTATCTGTGAAAGAAAAGGTTGAAATGAATGGTGGGCTTTTCTGGCATGAAAATAATATCAAAATTGATGACTTAATCTCTTCCCCAAATGCCTCACCTCTTAATACCACCACAATAGGGCTTAAGTTTTTACACAAATATTTTACACATATATTTTAGTTTTCAGATCATAAAAAAACTAGTAGACTTTCAATAGCAAAATGATTGCTTTAGATGATATATTCATAGAAATGCATGTAAAACTAAAGGTTTTCGGAATGTGGTGGAAAGAGAACCAGCTCGACACACCTGGTGGTAATTGAGAAAACTGAACATGAACAGTTTTCTTGCCCAACTCACTGGTTTTATCTATTGGAATCTGTTGGAATATCTTGAGACCTCCTATGGAAGTGAAAATTCTATTTTAGCCAGAAAAAAGACATCTTATTAACCCAGGGTGTCCACAGACCATTTAATTGAGTGCCTTTCTAATCTTATTCCCCTTTGTTGGTATAATACAGGGCCACTTTCTCCAAAATTCTATTGTATTAGGAGGATGAACCTTCCAGCTGGACATTGCCTTCCTTTTCCTTTTTACCAAGAGGTGGGGATAAAAATAAGCAATAAAAGTAAGTAGATAGGCCAGGCGCGGTGGCTCACGCCTGTAATCCCAGCACTTTAGGGGGCCAAGGTGGGTGGATCCCCTGAGGTCAGGAGTTTGAGACCAGCCTGACCAATATGATGAAAGCCCATCTCTACTAAAAATACAAAAATTACCCAGGCATGGTGGCAGGCACCTGTAATCGCAGCTACTTGGGAGGCTGAGACAGGAGAATCACTTGAACCCAGGAGGCAGGGGTTGCAGTGAGCTGAGATCGTGCCATTGCACTCCAGAGTGGGCAACAAGAGCAAAACTCTGTCTCAAAAAGAAGAAAAGTAAGTAGATAATGCACACCTTTATCTAAAGGCCTGTCTCTTCAAATAATGTAATCATTTTGAATAATTATACCTGAGTGCTGGAAAAGTTTGAGATAGTTCTATAACTGGGTCACTAACTGATTGATAGTTCATGAACTTTGTCAATGCATCCCATAACTTCATAATTAACAAATTCAAACTAAAAATAATTTCTTTCCCATATTTGTTCCTGTTTTTAATATTCCTTTCTTTGTGATGTGGGACTATGTTATAAGCTAAGTGCTATCTTTGACCATCTTCTAAATAAATCCCTTATCGGCCTACACAAGGCACCATGAAGGATCCTGTGTCAGTTTATCTCTGAGGACATATTGCAATGATGTTTTTACTGGATGGTCTATGTGAAATCTTACCCCATCTCACTCCAATAATCTACCACAATCTGGAATATATTCTATTCCCACAATCAAAATTATTTATTACTTTCCTTTTGAATCCACTTTTCCAACTTCATCTGGCAAAAATCGGGTCAAAAATTGCCTATTCTGTAAAACTTCCTGAACACCATCCCACCTCCTTTAATTCCCATTTCTACTGGTACAACGCAAACTAACCAATTCAATACTTTTCCTCTCTATACCCAAACAACCAGCTCATGTAAATATATCAAGATTACCCAAGTCTATATCTTAATCTACTTATAAGGTCGGCAGCAATTCATGCGAGTTGGATTGGCCAGCCTGAAGTGAAGGGTGTGGAACTTTGATTTGAGGACATCAACACTTTCAAATCTTTCTTCTTCCCCTAGCTTTCCCCAAATCTGTCTCTGAGATCTCTCTGCATCAAAGCTTCTCTGTTCTTGGCAGGCCTAGACATAGCACTTTGCATTGAATCTCTGGTCTGTCTTTCTGCCAGCAGAGGGGCCCCTCGCTCTGCATGGGTTTCAAGATCCAGCCTCAGGGAGCTGGGCAGAAACTAGTGAATGTTTCCTAATTAGCTGTTACAACAGCAAAAGAAAAGCTGGCCAACTGACCTTTTGCAGAAATCTTTAAACACAGTTAAAACCATCTAGATTAAAATTAATCATTATAAATTGCCTAAATAATTAAAATGAACAACTTTTTATTTGTAAAAATATGGAAATATGGCAAAATGTTTAATCAGCAAAATTTGGAGAGAATCCTAAAATGAAAAGGCTAAACTGTTGACTTTCCTCTTTGCATGGGAAAACCAGAGCCCACCAGGGCAGACAATATACATGCTGATGGTACAGCTGGGGAAGAACAACTGATGACAAATCTACTTACTTTTCCAGTGTAATGTGTTGTCCATGTTGTTTCTTACAGCTGCAAAATAGAAGATAATTTTTAGATAACCAGAAATGAATAATTTCTAAATTGGCAGCACAGTGGATGAAGCCTTAAAATAAAGCAAAGTTGAGTCAAATGAGAGAACAGACACAGAACTCATGGGTCATCTGTCAGATTGACTTACTTTATAGATTAGAAATAAATTAATACATATTAATTTGAATTTCAAAAGAGGGACTTTTCCAAGGCCAAATACTAAATTTCTACAGTTAGTTTTTCTCCCTTTATCTCTCTGTCTCATCCTCTGCCTCTACTTCGTCTAGGATGTCAAGATTTTCTTAGACCTGAACTGAGTGGTAAATATCTACTTATCTTCCATAATTTGCCTAACATCTAAGTTAATGCTGCCAATAGCAAGCTGGTTTTGGGTGCCTGTGTTCTACTCCAATGAAGTTTAGGATGTTGCCATATAAAGCTGCCCTTTTTCCATTGCCTCATATTTCCTCATTATCTTCCTCACTTCAAAATCAGGGAAAGGTAAGCAACAATAATGATATTTATATTCATTTTATTGTTATGTAACAACTATGTGGTAAGTGCTTGAAATGTCCTATGAAGGCGGTAAGTCATATGGAGTTCCCAAAAGAATCAGCAGGCAAAGAACATCCTAAGGCCACAAAAAGCCTCTTCAGACCACAAAGCTACATGCACCATGGGAATTTCCACCACACTTTAGGCAGAGCTGTATGACATAGTCTCTAGTTTCAAGTATTGGGTTTTTTAAGAGCCTTAGGATAATCACTAAAGGTAAGGATGATATCTGAATCATGGCTGAAAAATGTTGAAACTCAAAACTTATTTTCAACATAAGAAAAATTAGCCCAGGGAACACATTAAAATCAAGAGGGCCTGAGTCCCGGTAGTAAGTAATGGTCATCTTCAAGTCTTGCTATGTTGATTTGACTTTCTACAATACTATTAAAATCATGCGATTTCAAAGAAAACTCTGTTACTGGAATGTTGTTGAAATAATGATGGAGAGTTAAACATTCACGGCAAGTGCTGTGTGCTGATTCCACAAGGGCTTCTTCCTTCATGTAGATATTTAAAGGACCTGAATCTTGTCCCCTTTTTAGTATCAGTTTCTCCAGTTCTTCCTGCCACTACAGACTCTGATAAAATGCATGGGAACTTGATTTGTTCTGTGTCTCTAGTGATATCAGCATGTTAAAGGAAGTAGCTTACTATGAGCAATACAAGCCAGGTACAAAAGCCCAAATTAGCTGTTAAGTCTTATTTGTTGCAGTATTTTGAGCTTGTTTAGATGACTTTTTAGTCTATGACATTGATTTCACATATTGTAAAATTTAAAGGTAGAGAATATAAATGACTACTTCAGGGAGAAAAGGAAGTGTTAATTTTTGCTTGTCTATTGTGTGTTAAATACTAAACTGACCATTTTGAACATGTGTTTAACATTAACTTATTTTAGGAAGCAGTATTAGTTTCTTTATTTTAAGGGTACAAAAGGAAGAATTTGGAAGTTTAAATAACTTGTCCAAGGTCATATGGCTTACAAATGGCAGGTCCATGTCTGGAAGTCAGATCTATTTTATTTAGTAGTTATTTTCTTACTATTGTACAAAAAGCTTGACAAATTGAACATTCCTTTATAATGGGTCTACCAAGTGCTTCAGGAAATCTGCTACCTTTTTATTCAAAGGCCGTTGCTCCTAAGAGTAAATAAAGCTACAAAATCTTCCATTATTCTCTATTCTAAGTATTTCTGTTAGTGAAATCAATGTTCTGAGACCGTGATTGAGGCAGCACATGCAAAGTAAGGTCATAATAATAAAATTCCACTTTTACCTGAGATGTTGAGCTTCTGCATCATATCATATTGAAGGACTACTACTGTCATCTGAACCAAAAAAGATAAAACAATTTGAAAAGAAGAAATAATGAAAAACAGGAATAAAGAAATTGAAAAAATGTTTCAAACCCCTCAGGGTTCTAGACAGACTTGGCTAGTGGGTGGAAGTATAACTAAGAATAAAAAGTTGATTTCCTGATTCTCTTTCCTGTGATCATTCCTTTGTAACACGTTACTTCCCTCAATTACCAAATTCCAGAAGTTAGAAATTGATTCTCATTTTAGAATTTGTTATTTTTCTAATTTAATATACTTAATGCTTTTTTCTCCAAAATAAGTTTATTCAAAACAAATTACCAGTTACAGCAATTACTATGCCATAGCTGCAAAAACTAAAAGAAAATCTAAAAATAAAATTTAACAAATCCCCACAACATTACAGTAACAATGTCAACGAAGGAAAACTAGGTTTTCTAACAACAGGGAAAATCAAGTTTAATTTCTAAGAACTTTAAAGTTCTTTAGATTTTAGATTTTAAATTGCAGAAATAAAAGAGAACTTGTTGATTCAGACACACTATCCAGACATAAAGACAGTAGTGAAAGACAGAGAGGCTATAAAGTCCCTAGAACTAGTATTGTTCCCTCAAGAGTCTAGCAAGCCAGGGGATTCAGAGATGGATGGGCTTCAGGGAATTTGTGAACAAAGTATTTGTATCAAATGGATATGTGTGTGTATGCTTATACCTATATACAAGGACACATGTATATTTCAGAACAAGAGAGCTCATGGTTTTATTGAGACTTCCAATGGAATTCATGGTAATTGTTTTTACAGATTTTTAATTCAGAAACACAAATGTGCTCTAAGGCCTCTTCTCAGCCTGAATTCTGTAACTTGCAGATGACCTTTTTTTAAAACTTTTTCCAGAATAAAAATATGAATGTTGATATTATTAGGAGTAAAGTATATTTTAGTGAAAACCACAAAGGGTTAGAGATGCCTGCTAAACCTTTAGAAGAACATGAAACAGATGGATTAGATAAAGGAAAAAAATATATATCCTGAATTAAACAAGTCTAAAATATTTGCAGACAGTAGTCTGGTTTGAGCCAATCCTATATTTGCCTGAAAGCAGCCCATGCGGCTGATAATTATGAATCATCTTTGGCTAATCATACATTGTTTCAAGTGTAAGCCTTTTCCTCATAGTAGTAGTTCAATAAACATAGTCTTATTAAACTCAAGAATATAATCTTTAGCCCCTAATATGAGCAGCATAACATGTCTTTGCTATTTCCTTTTTTAAATAAATAAGTGATAAAAAGGAATCCAACTTCAGAAACAGGAAAGGCTTTCTCTCTCCTACCCTGACAGAAGGCTTACCCTCCTAAAGGATTGCAGCGAAAGTAGATTCTTCAGTAGCCATTCTTTCCTTGAACTCTGGATTCTCAGGCTAAAATATTATTCCTTTGAGAACTCTATTGATTCTTCTGTATGACTGCTATTAATACTTCTATTTCCCAAAACATATGTATAGAAAGCTATTTTATGTTTGGAAATAAATATAATTTGATTTTAATTTTAGATTTGTTTTTCCTCAGTGCATGACCAACCTGAGACTTTATATTTCCAAGTCAGGATGAGAATTATGGAATACTTAGATCTTATTTTCTTCATTGGCTCTGTGGAGTTAATGCTCAAAATACCTCTAATTTGCCTTTGTTTATTTCATTCTGTTGATGGAAGATTGTACATTATTCTGATAAAAGTTAAAAATAGTAAACCCATATTTATTTGAATTTAGAGAAGTACGTATTTTTTATTAACATATTCAGTGGAATGGATCAATAGCTGTAACATTGACAGGCACTGTGACAAAATGGCTGGAAGGCACAAAGTGAATTTTAGGTAAGTGTGCCATTTCAGAAGTGTTGTTTATATCAAATCACCAGGTCCATCACCCATCTTACCTTATAAAAGCTACAATCCTCCCCTAGTGTACCTACCCATATCAGCCAGCCACTCTTGAGAAAGACAATGCATATAAAATTGTAAGGACTCTCTTAATGATTCCTGTCCCCAAACATTTTTGGGAACACAACTTTTTCCTGGGTGGTAAGCTAGATAAAAACTAAAGTTCTGGGAAAAGGGCAGAATTTACATGAAGATTGGCAAGTAGTGGAGTCCACCATCACATAAGGGCCAAAGCTGGAGAGTCAATACTGAAGAGCAAATGAAAAGTGAGGGAGTAAAGCTAGTAGGTACAGAGATGGCCAATTGATTGAAAGTCCCATGGGGTCACAACCTATTTCTCGCAATGGTTTTGAACACTTGTATTATCCTCTTGATTATAGATTGCTCTCAGTGCTTTACTCAAAGAAGATGTTCAAAGTATATCAGCTGTATGTTGTTTCCTTAAGGTAACAGCTTATTCAATGATTAAAGCATCTCCACCAGTGATTTCAAAGTATAGTCATTCCTCTGATGAGATTTTGGTGACTCACTGTAAAACTCCAGGGTGAAATTATGCTTCCAATATAATATCAGTCTTCATCTGCTTTTTCCATGGAGACATTCAGTGTTTTGAGTTTATGCTCTGCGTGGCTGACATTGAGATCCATGTACACTCTGCTTTGCCGAACTTTCTAGAGCAGGTGCTATGAATTATGTTGCACAAACATGTCACATTATATGTGGTCATTTTGTAATGAAAAATAAATGATAGTGACTTAACTAAAACCATAAATTATTCAATACATTTTATTTCTGAGAGTCACCAGAAACATTTAATTTTTTTTTTTTTTTTTTTTTTTTTTTTTTACCAGCAATGGTTTGCTTTCAACTGAAACTAGAATCAAGGCAAGTGCCCATTTTTAGCAAAAAGCAAAATTGTCATCATTCCCATAACAAGTCATATTGGACACAGATATTGGCAAGCAGATCCCAAAAAGTTACTTGGTGATATGTGAACATGTCACCAAACATGTACTGTAGTTATGAAATTGAACATTAGTTTTTTCTGCAGCACCTACAAGAAATGAGGGTTTCACATGAGCATTAGAAATTGTTCAACTAAAAAAATAAAATTGAGACTATTTTAATTACTCGAATACTTGCTTAAATAATTTTTTCACAGCATGTATGCTTGACTGTGACAATTCCTGTCTGGAAAACAGTCATGTAGACAAAGTGATAAATGTGTCAGGAAATAATGGGTTAAGATTTGGCATTACAAAAGTCATAATCTTGCCCTAGTGTATTTCACAGTACAGCGAGAAAGAAAAATAATACATATAAATCTATAATGTGATATGTTTCATAATGCATAAATTCAGTGAGATCTTAGACGAAAAGGGAAAAAGAAAAGTCAGTGATACATGACCAACTTGAGATTCTATATTAGGGAAAGTGAATAGGGTTAGAGATAAAGTGAAAGATTATGGCTTCATTGGGTAGAGATTATGAAAACATATTAAGAAATTGTGGCTCTAATCTCTAAAGAGTCTTTTATTTGACTGTAGGGTAGTATAAGGGTAGGGGGTGAATGCAAACTTACTACATAGGTAATTGTCTATGCACTACGAATTGTCCATAAACTGTGTTGCACAATGTTATAACCCATTTGGGCGGTTATAAAAAAAAAAAAAAAAAAAAAAAAAAGCCATAGACTGGGTAGTTTCTCAGCAACTGAAATTTATTGCTCACTGTTGTAGAGGCTGGGAAGTCCAAGATCAAGGCTCCAGAAGATTCAGGGTCATGTGAGAGCTCACTTCCCATAGATGGTGCCCTCTTGCTGTATATGGGGAAAGGGGTAAGCAAGCTCCCTTGGCCCTCTTTCATAAGGGAACTTATACCTTATCAAAGGGCTCCAAGGGGGATCCACACTTTAACATAATCACCCATCAGAAGATCCCATTTCCTAATACCAGAACGTGTTGGTGATTAGGTTTCAACATATGAATTTTGGGGGAACACAAGCATATAGACCATAACACACACATATCTGTTTTACTATTTCTCAATTATGTGTAGATGCCTCTGGAATTAGTGCAGATTAATTAAAGAATCCATCGTTGCTTTCATTTTTATTTTATCAATACTCATTTTCTCAATGAATAGAAACAATGACTGGTAAGTAAAATGTGAGGGATGTCTGGAAATTATTGATGTGTATGATAGCTGACATTTGTTAAGTACTTAAAGTAAGTGCTATTCTTTGTGCTAAACATTTGTCACCTATTAACCTAAAATCAAAAAGGTTACAAATAGCAGTTCTGGATATTGGTAAACTACCTAATAATGTGAAGAAATATAATTAAGTAATGAGGTTTGTGCTTTAGAAAGATAATTTATGTAGAAGTTGGCAGTAGGAAAAGTATGTAAGGACAATATCTAAATCCAAACATGAGGATTTGAAAGCTTAATTTGTGAGACTAACAGCAGAGTTAGATATGGGAGGAGTGGAATGACAATAAGAATGAGAGATTTTGTGATTCAATCATTATGGTAGAGATGGCAAAGGAAGCCATGGATAGATGTAAATAGTACTTGAACTTACATGATACAATGATGACAGTGACATGAGAAGGGAGGCAAATGTAGATGAGAATGAGTTGGTGTAATACAAACATTTGTGTAGGCTAAACTCTTTTCCCCATCTGTATTGTGTATATTCTTCTGGCATCTTCAGCTGATTAAAACCATTGAATCTCAGAATGAGATTGGAACTGAAAGAGCTTCAAATCTGTTTTTAATGTTTACTAACTGCATGAAGCGAGCAATATAAGGTCACCCCTCTTCAAAATGATAGGCTACAGGAGTTTAAACACTGATTCTTGTTCAATCTTCTCTTCTTCAGCCTAAAATTTCTTCTATTCTTAACCCATCTGTCATTTGAACACATTCACCACCTGAAACACTGTTTTATAAAGAAGTGTCTGATAGCTTGAGATGCATTTGGTCTGAGGATAGGAATATTTAAGGAATATTTCCTACGCCATCCTATAAAGTTGAATTGCTTTTTCATTTTTAATTGTTTTTAGACTTGAAATAAAATAAAATGCTTAAACATCAAAGTACATATAAAATAGAAATTAAGGCCGGGCACAGTCGCTCACACCTGTAATCCCAGCACTTTGGGAGACCAAGGCAGGTGGATCACGAGGTCAGGAGTTTGAGACTAGCCTGGCCAACACAGTGAAACCCCATCTCTACTAAAAATACAAAAATATTGCTAGGCGTGGTGGTGGGCACCTGAAATTCCAGCTACTCGGGAGGCTGAGTCAGGAGAATCATTTGAACCCAGGAGGTAGAGGTTGCATTGCGCCATTGCACTGCAGCCTGGCAACAGTGCAAGACTCCATCTCAAAAAAAAAAAAAAAAAAATTGAAATTAAAATGAGCTGTAATTACCACTAAGAGATACTTTGTTGTGTTTCTCTTATCATCTTTAATGATAACAGAAATGTGTGTCTGTATATAATTTATTTCACAGATGCTTTTGCTTACTTATGATTCAGACAGAGTGAATTTGTTTTTGTGGGGGGACAGGGGTTCCTTAACTCAGTTTTAGATTAGGCCTTTTTCACATGTTTCTTCATTTGTTGTTTGCTCTTCCCTGGGCCTTCATATGATAGTATCCTTCTTATTATTCAGTTATTAGCTCAAAGTTACAACATCAATGAACCACAGTAGAAATATGGCACAAAAAGGCTGAAGTTCTTAGTAAGTAGAATATATAACTAACTTCTGGCACAGTAAAACATGCCAGGAAGTGAGGGAATAATCTTATAAAATGAAAGACTAGAGAAAGGGAGTCCCATGTTCCACATATAAATTCTGCCCCAGTCTCTGGTTGATCTCTACAACATGTTTTCAAGGAACAGACTCTAACCACTTCAACTAAAGGCAAAAGAAATGCACACTACAGCGCAAAGCAAAGTGGGGATGGGTAAAGGATGTATTTGATTGAAAGATTTCATGATTTTTTGTGAAGTGGTACAATATTGACTAGAATTACACAGGGGAAGGTTAACCTCTAAAAATAAGGAATACATTTTATTAATATATTAATATATCTATCAATATTATTAATCCAAAAGGTAAAATTAATTTAGACTTCTAAAAATCTTTCAAATAATTCAAAAGAAGTCAAGAAAGGGAACCAGAATAACAGTAACATCAAATCAAAGCAAAACAGTAGATGAGCAAAGAGAAAACACGGTAAGTTGAAAGGCCTAAATATACTCATGCAAATAATTATATTAAATATTATTGGAATGAACATTCTGATTACAAGTCAGATACTTTCAGAATGGATAATAAAGGCATATCGATAGGCTGTTAACAGGAGACATATTTTAAATATAGACATGGCTATGTTAAAAATAAATGGATGGATAATGATATACCATGGAAGTACTTGTGCTAAGAAAACTGGAGTGGCATTTACAGGCAAAAAGTATTACCAGAGATGAAGAGAGATATTTCATAACGATTAAAGGGCCAATTCACTTGGCAGACTTGAGAGTTATAAGTGTGTATGTATGAAATTATAGAGCTCAAAAAATCAAGCAAAATGTGGCAGTTATCCAAAAAAATCTTAATTAAAATTACAGTATATTTTAACACTTATATCTTAGCAAAAAATCAACAAAAAATAGTAAAGAAACACATAATTTCAACAACCTTCTCAACCACCTAATTAATGATGTCCTGCACCCTACAATTTCAAATTAGAAATTCTTTTCAATTGCATATGATAAGCTCACTAAAATGGACCATATCCTGGACACAAAACCAGTTCAAATGTAAAAGATGTTCAATCATATAGAATATGTCTGGTGACAATAACAGAAATAAGTTAAAAATTAGTAACCATTAGATATTTGAGAAAACTTTTTTTTTTTCAAATTAAGCAAAATAATTTCAAAGATTTCCTGGCTCAGAAAACAAACTACAGTATGATATTAAAAATAGGATAACAATCCAAATACAAATATCAAAATTTGTGGAATGCAGCTAAAACAGTGCTTAGAGATAGTAGTTATAAATTCTTATATAAGAAAGTAAGGCAGTTTTAAGTCAGAGGACTTAAGTTAGAAGAAGTTTTGAAGCTAGCAAAGAAGAGCAAAATAAATTCAAAGTAGAGGAAAGCAATGATAGCAGAAAACAACAAAATAGAAAGCAGATACGAAATACACAAAATTGGCCAGGTGTGGTGGCCCACGCCTGTAATCCCAGCATTTTGGGAGGCCAAGATGGGTGAATCATAGGTCAGGAGTTCAAGACCAGCCTGGCCAACATGATGAAACCCCATCTCTACTAAAAATACAAAAAATTAGCTGGGCGTGGAGGCAGGCGACTATAATCCCAGCTACTCGGGTGGCTGAGGAAAGAGACTCACTTGAACCCAGGAGGCGGAGGTTGCAGTGAACCGAGATCGTGCCACTGCACTCCAGCCTGGGAGACAGTGCGAGACTCCATCTCAAAATTAATAATAATAATAAAATATACAAAATTAATAAAAGTCAAAAACTGACTCTTTGAAAGGAATTATAAAATTTTAAAACCTGAGGCTGGACACAGTGGCTCACACCTGAAATCCCAGCACTTTGGGAGGCCAAGGCGGGAGGATCACCTGAGGTCAGGAGATCAAGACCAGCCTGTCCTACATGGCGAAACCCTGTCTCTACTAAAAATAAAAAAAAATTAGCCAGGCATGCTGGCAGGCGCCTGTAATCCCAGCTACTCAGGAGGCTGAAGCAGAAGAATCACTTGAACCCAGGAAGTGGAGGTTGCAGTGAGCAGGGATCACACCATTGCACTCTAGCCTGGGAGACAAGAGCAAAACTCTGTCTCAAAAAAAAAAAAAAAAAAAAAAAATTAATTAATTAATTAAAAACCTTATCTAGACTAGACTACCAGGAAAAGAGAGAGAAAAAACAAAGCACCTATATTAACAATGAAAGAGGATTTATCACTACAGGTATTACAAATATTAGAAAGTAAGTCATTATGAAGAACTTTATACCAACAATATTAATAATCTAGAGGAAATTAGTAAATTATTTAATATACACAATTTACCAAAATTGATATTTAATAAAAATATGAAGAGCTCTATCTCTATTTAAGCAGTTGTATTCCATATAAAATACTTTTCCCAAAAGAAAATACTAGGTTCAAATGGTTTCACTGGTGAATTTAAGAAATGGACAATGTTGATCTTCCACAATTTTCTTCAAAAAATACAGGAAAAAGAAACACTGTGAGGCCAAATACCAAATAATAATATAAGAACATGTAAAGGTATTACACAAGAAAAGGACAGCCCAATGTTCTTGATAAAAACACATGTAAAAATCCTTAACAAAATATCAGTGACTCAAATTCAACAACATACAAAAAGAACAATATACCATGACCAACTAAGGGTTTCTCACAACACGTAAAGTTATCTTTACAATTTTGTGGGACATAAACATTCAGTCTACAACATCTTATGATAAATTTAATAGATCTGGATAAAGCATTTATAAAATCAACCACATTTATTGATTAAAAACTCTGGAAATTAAGTATGGGGGAGTTTTCTCAGTCTGATAAAGGGCATCTATAAAAAATCTAAAGCAGGCCGGGTGTGGTGGCTCATGCCTGTAATCCCAGCACTTTGGGAGGCCGAGGCGGGAGGATCACGAGGTCAGGAGATCGAGACCATCCTGGCTAACATGGTGAAACCTCATCTCTACTAAAAATACAAAAAATTAGCCCGGCGAGGTGGCAGGCGCCTGTAGTCCCAGCTACTCGGGAGGCTGAGGCAGGAGAATGGCGTGAACCTGGAAGGCGGAGCTTGCAGTGAGCCGAGATCGCGACACTGCACTCCAGCCTGGGCCACACAGTGACACTCCGTCTCAAAACAAAACAAACAAAAAATCTAAAGCAAATGTTACACTGAATGAAAAAATATTAAGTGCTTTCTCCCTAAAATTGTGGAAAAGATAAAAATGCTCTATCACACTATTAGGCAACATTTATTGGAAATCTTAATCAGTGCAATAGGTAACATTTTTAAAAGTAAGTAATTAAGGTAAGATAAGAGCACAGAGTTTGAAACGAAATAAACAAAAATGTATGTTTGCACTTGACATAACTATGTATATAAAAAAACCCAGGAATCATGAAGAATGAATAAGTATATTTAGCAGAGTCAACCTGTAAGGTTATTTTTTAAATAGCTGTGTGTGTGTGTATATATATATATATACACACACACACATATATATAGTAATAACAAAAAAATTGAAAAGTGACATAAAATGTGTTCTATTTCAATAGCATGAAAATAAAAACATACTTAGAAACAAATACAACAAAAAAAGTAACTTTTATTCAGAAAACTATAAAATATTGTTGGGGAAAAAAAAAGAAGACCTAAATAATTAGGAAACTACATATTATACTGGAAGACTCAGTATTGTTGAAGAGCCAGTTTTCCACAAATTGATCTATAGCTTTGATATAAGCCCCACAAAATGTGCACATAGTACAACATGATAAATATCCTATATAATTCTATTTATGTAAGTGTCTAAAAAATGTAGTACTATTATATCTATGCCCAGAAAAAAATCATTCAATCTTGGGAAAGGGAGATTGATTTCAAAGAGGCACAAGGAAAATTTAAGGGGTGATACACATAATCTGTAGTGTGACTGTGGTGGTAATTTCCCAGATGTAACTCATAAAATTGTATGCTTTAAATGAATATAATTTATTATATGCAAACTATATTTCAATGAAATTGATTTTAAAAATCACTGCATCAGATAGCATATACTTGAAATCCATTTCTAAAGAATACAACAACCCATTCCCCATAAGATTTTTCTTCGTGATAATTTTATCCATTGTTCATTAAAATTATATTTTTTATTTAGAGTAGTATTTGGTGATTACCTGTTTCCCTAAAATGTTCAGCCTTTCCATCTTTCTAGAATATAAATTCCCTGAGAATGGAGTTCTTGTCTATTTTATTTTGTGTTGCATCCCTAGATCCCCAAACAATGTCAAGCATGTATGTACTTTTTTTTTTTTTGAGATGGAGTTTCACTCTTGTTGCCCAGGCTGAAGTGTAATGGCGTGATCTCAGCTCACTGCAACCTCCGTATCCTGAATTCAAGTGATTCTCCTGCCTCAGCCTCCCAAGTAGCTGGGATTACAGGTGTGCACCATCACACTGGGCTAATTTTTGTATTTTTATTAGAGACTGGGTTTCACCACTTTGGTCAGGCTGGTCTTGAACTCCTGACCTCAGGTTATCTGCCCACCTCGGCCTCCCATAGTGCTGGGATTACAGGTGTAAGCCACCACACCCAGCCCAGCATGTATGTACTTTTTACAGGATTAGGCTAGGTTATATTTACAACTTTCTATCTCATTTTTTTTAACATTATAGGGAAAGTATTTGTCAAGCAGTCAGATATTCAACTTATAATTGTACAAGTCATATAATCATCATTAAACATTTTCTCATGTTGAATATTTAGATGCTTTCAATTAAAATACCCCTTTGTATGAACAGCCTTACAATTAAAATGTTGATGGCCCCATGACCATTTTTAATATAAACTTTTAGAACAGAATTATTTACATAAAGGTCATAAATATTTTAGGGCTTGTACTATATATTACTAAATTCATTTTCACATTAAAAAGGCAGTTTGTATTCAGTTCTACATACCTATGGTAGAATCTTCTATACCTACCACATAACTATTTCTAATTCTAAATAGAAGTGTGTGTGATATCCTGCTATCAAAATTCTTCCTGCAGAATACTTCTTCAGAAAAAAAGACAAACACCACTTTCTAAATTTTAATGGAAAAATGCAGTAGAAGTTATAGCCTGGTTGTAGAATAAGCTGCCCTTTGAACAAGTCAAATTTAAGACGGCAGAGAAAAAATGTAAAGTATAGATAAAAATTAAGTATTTGGGGATCTAGTAGACAATCACTTGGTTAGAGTAGAAAATTAACTTGGGAAATAGTATGAGACATGGTTGCCTTGACTGTGAAAAAAGAAATTAAACAAATTTCTTCTGCATACTTGTGTGATTCATTTTCTACCCAAAAAAGCATAACAATAATTACAGATATAAAGGTGTTCCACAAATCCTAAACAGGGATTACAATCAGTTTGGTATTGGTTTTTCCATTGCAATGATGCCCTCCTACTTTTTATATGGCTGTGTCTACCATAGTCTGGCAATGTTAGAAATTTCTTACTCTCCACATGGAAATACAGTAGCTACAAATCTTAGAGAACAGGTACTCAGCAGCCAGATCCTACAGTGAATTTTAAAAGCCACAGAAATATTAGAAATCGAACTGTGCATCAGTTAAACTTCTTTATCTCTATTTTGACAGGAGAATTCTGAGTTTATAGGAGCCTGAAAGTCTAGAAAAGATTAAAAGCTGGTGTTTACCTCTGTTAATCTTCCTAATCAGCAAGTACCAGCTACCTTATGTAATGGAACTGAGATTTCTAAGGCACTACTTCTAAGTAGGAATCACACTGCAGCGGATTAGTGACACCCTGCTCAGAAATGGTGCCTGTGCAAAATGTTTCAACTAGCTCCCACAAACAAAAAAGATTAAAAATGTATCCTGAGAGTAGAGCTATGTTTTTCAAAGTCTGGTCTGGGGACCACCTGATTTAGACCTAGAGCAATGGTTCTTTTTTTTTTTTTTTTTTTTTTTTTTTGTGACGGAGTCTCGCTCTGTCGCCCAGGCTGGAGTGCAGTGGCCGGATCTCAGCTCACTGCAAGCTCCGCCTCCCGGGTTTACGCCATTCTCCTGCCTCAGCCTCCCAAGTAGCTGGGACTACAGGCACCCGCCAACTCGCCCGGCTAGTTTTTTGTATTTTTTAGTAGAGACGGGGTTTCGCCGTGTTAGCCAGGATGGTCTCGATCCCCTGACCTCGCGATCCACCCGTCTCGGCCTCCCAAAGTGCTGGGATTACAGGCTTGAGCCACCGCGCCCGGCAGCAATGGTTCTTAAATTTTGGTTTGGATCCAAAACTTGAAGAGAGTTGTAACATCCACCCTTTTCAGGATCCCATCCTCAGAAAAACAATCTACATTTTGGACTATTGTATGATATTAATACAAGTGTGATTTATAGTATTACACTTTGAGGAATACTAGCCTACAGTTAATTAGGGTACTTTATTCAAAGAGAATCAACACTTTCTGATTCATCAGATCTTAAGCTTGTCCTCAAAATGTGACAACTTAGGAAATATATCCGTGACTTATACTAAAGCAAGTCAAGTCTTTCATGAAGAGGAAGTTTTTTTTAAAAGGCAACTCAGTTTTCACCTTAAAATCAGTATGTGAGAATGCATTATTAATTCTGGGGGATACCTTTAAGTCATGATATTTAGAATAAATGCTAATCGTCTTCACACAAAGAAAAAGTTTATGTATATATTTTAGATTGATATCAATATTTTAATGTAGGCCTGCGACTCTGGGTAAGTCATTTAAATTATTTGATCCTTAGTATTTTAGGGCAAAATGAGATATTTGAACATTATTGCTGAAAACTCAAGCTTTATTGTTTTTTAATTTATTTTGTTTGCTTTTCAAATTATTTTAAAAGGAAAATACATTAGAATTCACTTTATAAACTGTTTCTCATTACTGAAAAACAAAACAGATTCGATCAGTGGCAATCAACTCTTACTGCTTATTATAATCATGTGGGGAGCTGTTAAAATAATATCTGAGTTTGGGCCTCACACCAGACTAGTTGAATCAGAATCTCTAGAGATGGGATCAGTGTATCATATTTCTTTTATAAGTCTCTAGATGATTCCAGTGAACGGCCTGTGTCGAGAATTGTTGGCATGGCTTATTGGCGAGACTTCTTTGGGTTCTAAGATTAAAATTTACCTTCTGCATTGTTTACATTTCTATCCCAGCTAAAGTTTGATTTTCAGCTTATCTTTTCCTTAGTTGTATAAAATGCTTCTTTTTTCTCTATTTGCTGGAAATAGACACTAATAAAAGAGAAATATCTAAATCAGTATTTCATAAGTGACAAGCTGCAGTTATATGACAAAATTTTTAGAAGCCTACCATGAGATCAGAAAAAACTAGAGTGAAGCAGTTGATTTTTCCTGAAATCCCTTTTTTTTTTTTGTCTGAAATAACTCTGTGGTTTTTTTGTTTGTTTGTCCTTTTTTTCCCTCCCCTCCCCTCCGCTTCCCTTCCCTTCCCTTCCCTTCCCTTTTTTCTTTTCTTTTCTTTTTGAGACAGAGTCTTACTCTGTCCCAAAGGTTGGAATGCAGTGGCACAATCATATCGGCTCACTGCAACCTCCACCTCCCAGGTTCAAGCAATTCTCCTGCTACAGACTTCCGAGTCTGGGATTACAGGTGCCTGCCCCCATGCCCAGCTAATTTTTTTGTACTTTTAGTAGAGATAGGGTTTCACCACATTGGCCAGGTTGAGGTCGAACTCCTGACCTCAAGTGATCCACCCTCCTTGGCCTCCCAAAATGCTAGGATTACGGATGTGAGCCACCGTGCCTGACCAACTTTCTGTTATTTTGAGATAAGCATTTGTTTTTACTATTTTGATGTTAAAATATTTTCTTAAGGAATTGATGGAGAAAGTAGATGATTGGTATCTTAATTGCTTAATTTAGCAAAATACACTTTGGCAACTCTATGTAGGTCACTATTTTGCTTGTGAAATTTTCTTTTTCTTTTTTTCTTTTCTTTCTTCCTTTTTTTTTTCTTTTCTTTCTTTTTTTTTTTTTTTTTTTTTTTTTTTTTTTGAGAAAGAGTCTCACTCTGTCACCCAGGCTGGAATACAGTGGTGGGATCTCTGCTCACTGCAACCTCTGCCTCCTGGATCCGCCTCCCGAGTTCGAGTGATTCTCCTGCCTCAGCCTCCCAAGTAGCTGGGATTATGCACCACCACATCCAGCTAATTTTTGTATTCTTCGTAGAGATGGGTTTCACCATGTTGGCCAGGCTGGACTAAAACTCCTGACCTTAGGTGATCCACCTGCCTTGTCGTTCCAAAGTGCTGGGATTACAGGTATTACAGGTGTGAGCCACTGCGCCCGGCCTGCTTGTGAAATTTTCTGATCAACGAAACCCAAAGATTTGAGAAGCATTGACTTAAATAACTGAACCAGCACCCAATCCTACTTTGACCTGCAGTGATTAGAAAGCTGGAACTAAATATAAACTTTTCTTATTTATATATTGTTCTTAAATAAGGTCGTTATTTGTTCCTTTTTTCACTTCACAATATATTAGAATCATATTTTATAATATACATATAATTATAAGCATGATAATATTATTCTGTTATATTTCAGATGTTTGCATATTTGTGCCAATATAACATTTTCAGTCAACATCCAATTACATATATGTTATTGCACATATGCAAGTATTCATATGAAGTACATTAAAAAGTCCCTTTAGAGACCATTATTTTCCAAAAGTCAGAATTATTTTTTATTTTTAACAAGAATTTGTTAAAGTTCTTATTCTGTCAGACCCTTACACTATATATCACCAAAATTTGTCCTAGAATTCTAACAATTTGATAAAATAAAATTGCATCCAAAAAATTCATCTCTTTTAATTTATATATTTGATTATTTGCCATCTTTCCTCTGAGAACTGTATGTTTATACACTTTTTCCTTTTTCTGAATCTGATTATTTTTCTCTATCATTCTGATGAGAAAAGGGATATTTAAGAGATACAGTGCTTGCGCCAATATTATACACATAGCTAGTATATTGCAAAGGTAAGATCTAAGCCCAAGCAGTTTGGCCCATCTTCAGAACCCTTTACCACTCTGCAGTGTTATCAGTAACCTCCGGGGCTGCAAAGGGCGAAGCTGACAAGTGGAGATAAAAGGACAAGTTAGACAGTCAAAGAAATAAAGATTAGGTTTCAGAACTTGTTCTAGGAGAAGCTGTTTGGTCAGAAATCTAGATAGGAAACGGTGAAATCAGAGACTAATCGGTGCAAAAATTCTTGGGTGACTGTGTTATATTAAAAGTCAACAGGAACAAGAAAATAAATAAACTTGGGGAATGAGGCTTGAGTTTTAGCGAGTTCCCATGGGGTTTGTTTTACTTCTTGCTTATGGAAAACACAAAACTCCATGCAACCCAGCAGGGTTGGGTTAGAAGGATGTGGTTCAGCATCACATTCAGGCACAGTATATGCTTGCCAAATGGTCCTGTCTGAAGATTTGCTCTTCTCCTTGTGGTTCTGCTGTCACTTCCTTAGTAGGTTACTCACCTAATAAATCCACATGTCATTTCCTTCTGGGAAATTTTTAAAAAGATTTTACAGTAGGATTCATATTCTGTGGTTGGCTCTGTGTGTTTTAAAGAGAAAGATAAAAGGGTTTAACATTTCTAGTGTGTCTGTATCTTATATTTGGTGACACCCAATCAAGCAATTTAATCTTTAAAAAGCTTCACACAAGAGCTGGACAAAGAGCTGCAAGGAAACCCAAAATCCTGAGTAAACCAGCTCTATGGGTAGGGTCTAGCAGGCTACACCCAAAGTCCCTATTTGAAATGAAAAAGCAATCAGAAATTTTAGCAAGGAAAGAGGCAGTTTGTCTGTCAGAGAGGAAGCCCAAATGAAACACTTGTGAAAAGTGTTATTAGAGGACCTCATTGTCCTCTAATTAATGTCCTTTAATACTAATCTTGGTATTATGATTTCCATTTTATTATTTTTTCTCTTTATCAGCTTAAAAGTTAATACACTCTTTCAGCACTGGTACTAGTTGTACTGAAATTTATATTTATATTTAAATTTAAATTTATATTTAACTTAATAAAATGTATATGTAACTTTAAGAACCAGTTTTAGTATTATTTCAAACCATACAAGGATATTAGAATAATGTGGGTTGTATTTTCTCCTGACTTAAATGCTGCTGGAATTGAGACATTAAGTTCCATCTTATGATATGCGAATCCAAAAATTAGATATCATTATCATATTTATGACTGTTGTTGTTTTAATATCTTGATTTTTCTTGAATTACTCGGTTTACTGTTTTTGCTCTCATCATCCTTTTTTTTCTCTTACCTTTACTTTGACATTATCTTTCTTTTTTCCCAAGTGTATTTTTAAATTTTTATAGTGGTGCCCGGTATTAGTAAACCTTTCCATGTTTTGTATGTTTTGTATGTCTGAATTCTTCATTCACTCTTGAAATGTATCTTAACTGAGAATTGCTTTCATATCTCATATTGTAGACGGTATTAGACTTTTTGAAGGCTTTTTTTTTTTTTTTTGAGACGGAGTCTCTCTCTGTCGCCCAGGCTGGAGTGCAGTGGCCGGATCTCAGCTCACTGCAAGCTCCGCCTCCCGGGTTTACGCCATTCTCCTGCCTCAGCCTCCAGAGTAGCTGGGACTACAGGCGCCCGCCACCTCGCCTGGCTAGTTTTTTGTATTTTTTAGTAGAGATGGGGTTTCACCGTGTTAGCCAGGATGGTCTCGATGTCCTGACCTCATGATCCGCCCGCCTCGGCCTCCCAAAAGTGCTGGGATTACAGGCTTGAGCCACCGCGCCCGGCCTTTTCTTTTTTTTTTTTTACTGTTGCAAAATGATCTCTCATTCGTGGCAAGCAAACTTTTTGTTTTTAATTTTTGACTACTTTTTTGTTCATCTCTTTAATGTCATAATTCTTTGGTTTATTCTAATATTTTGATGCGTCAATTTTGTATGTGGATGTGAAAAGCAAAATTCCAATATAATGTAGAAAAAGTGAATTACACAATAACTAATATTATAAATGTTGTCTGGCCATATAAATACAGCTGAATCTAGGTAAGCCAAAAAATCCATATGTGTGCAATGATTAAGGTAAATATTAATATTAATATTTTGCCATAGAAAAGGAGATTAGCATATTTTAAAACCCAGACTTCAAAGACAAAAATATTAATAAATTTCATTTATATGTACAACACAGTGATTAAAAGACCAGAAGAGAAGAGATTATGAGAGCTAGCAAACATGATAGATGGAAGCTAGAAAGAGTTGGAGAAGGTTAGAGAGAAAATACGATAAATAATTAAAACAGGCATATAATAGTCATATAAAAAGTGACTTAACCAAACTCATGGATCAGTTTCTCTAGGAAAGGTTATTTGATTACTCTGGCTGACTTAAGCATTCATCTTGTTTGACCCCATAGCATAGTGTGTATACTTTATTTCTTAGCGTGTATCAGGTTATTTTAAAATAACCTATTTCAAGTTCATTGGGTTTTTGTGGACTAAGAAAGGGCAATGCTTTATTTTTCCAAATATCCTTAATACTTAGGCTTGGGGTCAAGAAATATTTTCCTGTAAATGATCATATGGTAATATTTTAAATTTTGCAGGCCATTCTCAACTCTGCTGTTGTAGTAAGAAAGTGACCAAATACAATATATAAATAAGCAAGTACAGCTGTGTTCCAATAAAACTTTACTTAGAAAAATAGGCTGTGGGCCAGGTTTGGCCTGTGGACTATAACTTGCCTCCTCCTGGCCTATGCGAATGTCTAGCAAAATGTAGACAGTGAATTAGGGCATCTAACCTGCAACGTTCTGCCGACTATTCACACCCTTACAGCTCCCTCACTGTACACAAGTTAGAATAAAACTGGTTTTAGTTTGTGAAGAAATGAACTGCTTTCAAATCCCTTCTGCTTCTTTTCTCCCCATCACCATGAAACATACGGACTCTCATCCTAACAAGATGAGAGTGTATTGTCTCCACACATTGCTTCTAATGAGATCACCAGTGCCCTAAGGACCATCGGGGTGATAGCAATCCAATGTGAACATAGCCTGTGAAAAGCTGGTTTTCTCTTAAAGCCATGCCTATTTCCTTTCTCCACTTCCATACTTTCTTGACCCATATACATCCAACTTTCTTTTGCATACAACTCGGGGCCCAGAGAGTATGCAATCTGGGGACAGGCGTTAAATGATCGTGGTCACCAAGACCTCTGAATGCATGTCTAAGTGCTGTTCTTGAGTAAGTTACATAACTCTGTTCAGAAGAAGGGAGCATTTGGCCCGGTTTCCCAAATGAGGTGACCACAAAAAAGGAGAAGTTCCCACATTCTGAAATATTTTTATTTCTAGTTCTTTCTGATTTGACTCTTCATCCTTTCTCTCCCCCAAGCACTTCAGTGTTTTGTCCTTCTTATGGCATTAAGAAATGCAGTGGCATTTCAGGATACATGGAATATTTAAGACCCTGCCATAACAGCATCTTTGGGAAAGAGGCACCAATCAGCTCAGGTGTCTCCTTTCAATACAATCTCTTTTTGAATTAAAACACTAGGGTTTGCTATCCTCAGAAGTCTGTCTCCATGGCACTTGCCCAGATGAATGAATCAAAATTTGGCAGCCACTAGATCTAAAGTCCCCCAAAGCCAAATCTCTACAAGGGACACAGTGGGAAGTGGGAACTTGCTAGTTTATCCACAGTCCTTTACTGAAAAGTCCTGAGAAAAAGTTGTAGTTTTTGTTTGTTTTGCTTTTGTTTTTGTTTTTTGGGAGAATGAAAAGAAACATTTTCTCACTTCCTTGATTGGTTCTCACACTTTCTTTTCTAATATTTAGCTTTGCTTATTCTTATAGAACTGCATTAGTTTAGGTATTCAATTAATGTCAAGTTTTTTGCAGTTAAGAATCATTTCATGATTTGAACTGCGTATATGAATTTTAAATGTTGTTCAAAGTGCCTTACTCAGAAAAGATAGTTTATTTTATTCAACAGGTTATAACTGAAGCCATTTTCTTATGTCTTTAGCCAGAGAAAGCCTAAGCCCTGCATTTAAGCTTTCCAATTGATTAAGTCAGCTCCATCCAGATTATCCAGGATAATCTCCTTTACTTAAAGTCAACTGATTAAGGGCTTTAGTTACATCTGCAAAATCTCTTCTCAGCAACACCTATATTAGTGTTTGGTTGAGTAACTGGAGACTTTAGCCTAACCAAGTTGACACATCCAAAAAGCTGTCACAATTATAATCCTCAATTACTATTCTCACTCTACTCTTCTAGCTCTCTTCTGTATTCTGTTTTCCTTTCCTCTCTCTCATTTCTTCTCTCTTCCTTTATTCTTTCCATTGAAGTCATTACTTGTATTCACAAATACTCCTGTTGTTCCCCTCTTTGGACATGCGATGAGTTTCGCTTCTTGTCCCTCTGATGGTTACACTGAATCCTGGGTCCAGTTCTGGTCAGTGAAATATGATGGTGTTACTGATAAGAAATCCTCTAGAATTATCATGGGCACAAACTATGACTTACATAGGTTGCAGTCAAGATGGGAAGATAAGCTATACAACCATAAACTATTGACCAGTAAGTCTAATTAACTTGTAATAACTCCTAGAGGGCAGCAGAGTTCAGAGAAGGGAGATATCCCAGTCAACCAAAGTATAGGTGCGGCTTACCTGTGTAATGGAATATCACAAATAAAATGGGGGCAGTGGAGGAGAGAGCAGAAAATATAAGCGCTGGAAGCACACCCAGTTTCAATTCATTTTATTGACTTCCATTTTTAAGGGTTCATTTCTTCACGTTTTCTGTGCACCTAACTTACTCTAGTTATTCCAAATTAAGACCCCATCCTCATAGAGAATGGGGAATAAAATAATAAATGTATCACATATTATGATAAGTATTAACAGTTTGCTAAGATGGTGAAAACTCTTTCAACCACTTTTTGACAGGTAGTTCAAAGAAGGCCATCTGAAATGTTGGCATGAAACTTAAATTTTGAGTAAGGGGAAGAAGTTGGCTGTATGAAGAGGCAAGACAAGAAAAGATGTAAAGGCTGTAAAGCAGGAAAAGTCTAATGTGGAAAGCCAGTGTAATGTAGTAAGAAAGGTAAACACTGGTATAACTGGACGGGAGACATAAGCAGTGGCCAAATTTATTTAGAATCATGTAGGTCACACAAGTCAAGGTAAAGACATTTATTTTTGAAGGTAAAAGGAATCCTTGTGACCTAATGTAAGGAGATTCAGTCTCTGAAACTCAGTTTTCACATATTTAATATAAAAATACCTCTGTAAAATCGATGTAAAAATCAAATGAAAATACCTCTGTATAATCAATATAAAAATTAAATGAAAATGCCACTGTATAATCAATATAAAAATTAAATAAATATGCTACAATGTAAAAGTTGTAACACAGTGCTTGACCATTTAAAAGCAAAACTCATACTAGGACCTCATTCTTTTCCTTAGTAAATATTACCCTTTAATTATTCTAGGGTAACTTAAAAGAGAAAGTTTATCTAGCTTGTGTGGAAAAATCTTAGGGCTTTAAAAAAAAAAAAACTATGGTTTAAAAGCATTAACTTTGATTGTCAACTAATAGCTCAGGTTATAACAAACATAGGAGAAACAAGTCCTTATGAATATTTTAACACTAAAATATTCTTGTGTTTTAACTTCTCTTTTTAAGTTGCTGTAGTGTCACATACAAGAAAAAAGAACCCAAATTTTTCATGTCGTTTATTTCCACAAATGTTCAGTGATTTGTAAGATCTAATAAGTTCCACATTGTTTATAAAATAAGTAACCTAAATTTTGTGGATGACTGAGGTGTACTGATCAAAGATAGGAAATATATGAAAGAGTATAGAATGAAAGTTATATTCTAAAGTACTTCAGACAACAAATAGAAAAAAAGAGAGAAAAATAAAATCACCGTGCAAATATATGACCATTTATAATTTTCAAGGACATTGTGGTTTGTGAAAGCAATATTACAGAATGGAAACAGACATGAAAATTGTTTTCTTTTTCAGAGTTCATTTCTTTTTGTACTTTAACACAATACCTTTATAGAATACCATTATTATTTTTCAATAAGACTCTGCTACAAATCCACTGTGGAATTTGACAGCTGATAGTTCAACTCTCTCAGCCCTAGATTCATTATGTGTAAAATGAGAAAGTAGGATGAAATAATCTCTAATGTCATAAAAAAAATTAGGTCTCTCATTTCTTCAGTTCCCAGAGAGATATGTTCTGCTGCAGTTTAATTTGGGAAGTAATTTGACAGTCAATTCTCTTTGATGATATCTTATCATTGTTGGGGAAGTTCACGTAAAAGTGGGAATCTTAAGTGATAGTAGCAAAAGCCAAAATGCACTGATTACTTCTTTCTCCTCCTTCTTTTCCTCCTTGTCTTCCTGTTCTTCCTTGTCCACATTATTTATCTTTTTCCTCTTTTCCCCTTATTGTCATCATCACCATCACGAATTACACAATTCTACCCGTAAATGTTCCATTGCACAGAGAAAACTCTAGAGCTAATTCATATCCTTTAAATATGCATAAGCTAAAACCAAATGGAGGACACACTTACTGTCTTTAATATATGTAGGTAGATCTAGGTCTGCCTTCACTGAGATTCAAGAAATACATGACTGATTTACCAACAAATGACTTAACAATTTCATTTTATTGCTATTCATATTCCAGGTCAGATGTAATTCCCTCTACCAAAAGCCTTTTAGAATGCCCCCAATACCTCTCTTTTTACATGTTCCTTAGGGACTTCACTTGAAAAGGTGAAGACCCTGTTTTTTTTACCTGTCGTAATCACCACCACATCACCCTAATACAATTTCAAGCACAGAGTAGCTTCTCAATAAATATCTGAACGGGCAAATGTTTTACAAGTGAAAACCACCCAGTGCACATACCCGGATGATTACATAGACTATGCTCTAAATATAATTGTGTTTAATCTTTGTAGACATGAAAATGAGTATCAATTGGAAATAAATTTTCTTTTAAACTTTTTGACTCTTTTTTTAACAACACCTAACACATACAGTTGTTCAAAATATTTCCTTTCTTTATATGGTTATTCTATTAACATTTTTCCTTTTTTTTTTTTGAGATGGAGTCTCACTTGGTCACCCAGGCTGGAGTGCAGTGGCGTGATCTTGGTTCACTGCAACTTCTGCCACCCAGGTTCAAGCGATTCTCCTGCCTCAGCCTCCAGAGTAGCTGGGACTACAGGCACATGCTGTCATGCCTGGCTAATTTTTGTATTTTCAGTAGAGACGTGTTTCACCAGGCTGGTCTCTAACTCATGACCTCAGGTGATGCACTGGCCGCCACCTCCCAAAGTGCTGGGATTACAGGTGTGAGCCACCGCGTCTGACCTTCCTATTAATTTTTTAAAAACTTTTTGGCTAAAAACTAAGGCACACTTACTGTTAGCCTAAGACTACACAAAGTCAGGATCATCAGTATCACACTGGCTTCCGTCTCCACATATTGTCCCACTGGAAGGTCTTCAGGGGCCATAACATGTCTTGAAGTTGCCATCTCCTATGATAGTAATGCCTTCCTCTGGAACACCTCCTGAAGGAGCTTAATGAGGATGCTTTACAGTTAACCTCTTTTTTTTTTTTATGAGTAGAAGGAGTACACTCTAAAATAACAATAAAAGGTCTAGTACAGTAAACACATTAACCAGTAACATAGCCATTTATTATCATTATCAGCTATTATGTACTGTACATAATTGCATATGCTATACTTTTATATAACTGGTAGCACAGTAGGTTTACACCAGCATCACCACAAACACGTAATACACTGCAATAAGATGTTATGAAGGCTACGACACCGATAGGTGATAAAAAATTTTCAGATCCATATATAATCTCGTCGGAGATCATATATGTGGTCTGTCATTGACTGAAATGTCATTATAGGGCATATGGCTGTAATTAGACTAATTAGGACTTATGTAAGTAGACATCTATTATACATGTGTATATATATTTTACCTAATCTTTATCTTTTCTCCACATGAGGAGCCTGGATGCAAAGGCATGGAAACAGATGAAAAACAGCCCTCTCTTACTTTTTCTTTAGATGTCTTAGATGCACATGGATTTTCTGAATGTAGTTGAGTTGTTTTCTAGGGATTTCTTGTCTTTGGAGACCTAGGAGTGTTCTGAAGAAACAGTCCTAACATTCTGAAGTGTAAACCTTACCTGAATATGGCTGTACATTTTGTGAAGGAAAAGAATGATTTATTTCACGTCATTATCCCCTACTTTCTATTTACCCATGTGAAAACAATCTCTTCAAGAAACTTCTGAGTTTTCTAAAGATTAAGGGGGTTTTACATCACAGGACCTGCAAAACACAAATAAATGTTACTTGCAAATCATACTTAAAAGTACCTTCAGTCAGTCCTTTAAGGGAAATTTTCACAGGTGGTTTCCAGAATCTTCTTTCTTCTTAATAATTCTCATTTCTTCTTCTTCTATCCCCATATTCACCCCCAGAAACTCCCAAATTCTCACTTTTATTTAAAACCTTTCAGTTCTCTTTAGTATTACCTGACATACTTCACTTCAGAATACTTTCTCGTATCCAAATCTGTCAAAATGTACACTAAAACAAACAGCCTTCCTTTTACCAGGATCTGCCTGTTTTCAAAATTAATGATGTCCAGCAATATATGCTTTTTTTCAATTGCACTAAGCTGCTATTACTCATCTTTGAATTAGAGACAATAATACTTATCTGTCTGTGTCCTGGCATAAATCAGATATGATCATGTTTGCCTAAAACATTGCAGGGGAGAAGATAGTCAAAACCCTCAAAAACTAAGAGGATCCTGGCTATGACCAAATCACCTTGAAGATTTTCCCCTCATATAGAGTTCAGGGAATTTTAGATTACACCCCTCGAGTCTAAAGCATCATTTTCAGGAGTTTTTCACTCCTAAATCAAGTATAGGCGATTATTTATGAGCCTGCTTCATGATATTTCCTCTCCATCTGTAAAAGATAGAGGAAACCTCTGTTGTCCAGGGCCTCCTGTTTACTGATGGACAGCTAGTGTTTCACGGCTTCATGACAGTTTTGACAATTGGCTCCCAAAGTCTCGTCTGAACTACGCTATACAAATATAAGATCCAAATCTACATTCTTCTGCCCTGCCTGCTGAAGTCTGGAGGGTCTGTGGTCGCATCAGGTTACCTGCCCTCTAGTGAAGGTAAATAACAATGCGGATATGCCCACATCCGTGCAGAATGTGTGCTCTCTAGAAGACTAATTCATGCCCAGTGTAGCTGAAAGGATCCCCGCTATAGAAAGCTTCCTTCACTCCAAGGCCCTCAGGCTGAGAAGCCAGCCTAACATTTTGTTTTCTTTGTCTAAGCAAAATGAAAAGCTTGCTAACTTAGGTCAGACTGTGACAACTCTATTTCTGAAAGAATCTATTCATTATTCACTGAGCCAGTGTTAATGTGGGAATTTCCCAGGAGGTAGAGCAAAAAGAAGCATCAATTCTTTTCTTTCCCTGTACAGCCTTGGATCTGGCACTAACTAGATCTGTGACTGCGGGGAAATCTCTGAACTCTTTGGGCTCCAATGTGCTCATCATTATTTTTCAGTAAGAACAAAATCGCCCATCAAAGGAATGTGGCATAGTTGGAAACATGCTTTGTAATTTACTAAAAGTCTGGAAACGTGAAGTGTATTTTTGCTTACCAAAATCTCTAAAGTAAAAATAATATGTTTCTACAGACTAAAACAGCAGATATGAGAAACAGCAAGGTGTCTGAGGAAGAATTCAGCTCTGAACTCTGACTTTTAAAAAATATTATAAATCTTAAAATGTATGCTTCTACCGCAAATTAGGCAAACAATATGTGTTGCATTCATTATTTGATTTCTATTTTTTGTTTGTTTGTTTGTTTTGAGATGGTGTCTTGCTCTGTCATCCAGGCTGGGGTACAGTGGCGTGATCTCGGCTCACTGCAACCTCCGCCTCCTGGATTCAAGCAGTTCTCCTGCCTCAGCCTCCCAAGTAGCTGAGATTACAGGCGCATGCCACGACATCTGGCCAATATTTTTGTATTTTTAGTAGAGACGGGGTTTCACCATATTGGCCAGGCTAGTCTCTAACTCCTCATCTTGTGATCCACCTGCCTTGGCCTCCCAAAGTGCTGGGATTATAGGCGTGAGCCAACGCACCCAGCCGATTTGTATCTTAATTATCTTCTCCCCAAACCCATCCTCATGTTTTCTTTTACATATCCATGCATGAAATATAATAACAATTTGGTGCTATTTTTGCTTATCAAATGGATGAGAATTTTAATAAGCCAAAAAGGCCAGTGTTGTGGAAAAAACATGCATTCTGAAACATGGCTGTTAGGAGTGAAAATTAATGCAACTTGCCAGCAATTGAATTTGACTCTGTGGACTTGTAAATTTTATACTCTTTGATGTGGCACTTCTAGGACATTATTCAAAGGCCAGAATTGGGGTTAGTTTAAAAAGATTCGGCTAGCAGGAGAGTGATCACATCATCATATAGAATACAATAGGATGGGAAGAGAATGGGTGGGGTGGCGGGTGGGGTGGGGAGAGAGAGAAAACCAAAATGTTGAGAATTTAATGTTGGTTAAGTAAAGCAGTAGCATACAAATTAGCCAAAGTTTTGTTGAGACAGTTATGTATGAGGGAGAAAATAGCAGGTGAACAGGAAACTTCTCAGGTAATCAAGGAAAAACCTAGAAATTATGAAAAAAAGGTTATTTGAAATCATTCTAATTGAAATCAGAAAGTTTTATGAATTCACCTTGAACACTGAGAGAGGGAGTGTGTGTGTATGTGTGTGTGTATGTGTGTGTGTGTGTTTGTGTAGATGGGAAACATGATGATAATGTCTCCTTGGGTCAGAGTTATTACTCTGCAAAAAAATTAGGATGAAGTTGTGTTAATTAGACACAATTTATTATATCATGTCAAGTAGGTACATTTTAGAAGACAATGAGTTCTAAGTTTGCAAGATACATGGTTTCAGAAACCTTAGGAAAATGTTCAACACTTCCCAGAGTGGAAAATCCCCCACAGACTCGTCCTGCATTGGTGAAACACTGCACCTAACTTTATCTCATTCCCTGCACAAAAACAGCAGAAACTGGGCAGAAGAAGTCATTGACTTTCAGAGAATTCCAGCAGCTCTGAAGATTAAAATTTTGAAAAATGGATAGTAAGTGGCAACTGGAAGAGTATTTTTTCTGACAGAAGATGTGGCACATCTCAAAAAAGACTCTAATACAAGACATCAAATGGGAAAGAAAATATCAGAAGACTACATGTCATGATGAATGAAGGGAGACAGTTAGGGACCAGGAGACCCCCACGTGGACCTCCTTCAAGAATTTAAGCAATAGATATTCTCACTTTGTGGGGTAACAACTAATAAGATAATTAGACCAGAGATTTAATTTCTTATTTCCTTTTCCTATCCTGCTGGTAGTACTATTTGAACTTTCCTTTTTTTTTTTTTTTTTTTTTTTTTTTTTTTTTTTTTTTTTTTTTGAGACAGAGTCTTGCTCTGTCGCCCAGGCTGGAGTACAGTGGCATGATCTCGGCTGACTGCAACCTCCACCTCCCAATTCTCCTGCCTCAGCCTACTGAGTAGCTAGACTTAACAGGCGCCCGCCGCCACGCCCAGCTATTTTTTTTTTTTAGAGTTTCAGTAGAGACAGGTTTTCACCATGCTGGACAGGCTGGTCTGGAACTCCTGACCTCAGCTGATCCACCTGCCTCGGCTTCCCAAAGTGCTGGGATTACAGGCATAAGCCACTGCGCCCAGCCTGAACTTTCAATAAAAGACTGCTTCAACCATCATCAGAATCCTATATATCTTTCCAGGAAGGAGAAGAAAATAGTATTAAAAAGTGATAAATGGCTAGGTGTGGTGACTCACACATATAATCTTAGCACTTTGGGAGGCCAAGATGGAGGGATCACTTGAAGCCAGGAGTTGGAGGCTGCAGTAAGCTGTGAGTATGCCACTGTACTCTAACCTAGGTTTCAGCGTGAGATCCTGTCTAAAAAAAAAAAAAAGGTAGAAAAAGAGAAAAAAAAAGTGGTAAGTGGTAACCAGGACTTCCTTCATAATCCCATGATGGATATCAATAGCAGTGCCATTGTCAACATATATATCTGGTATTTCTAATTAATAATGAGTGATTTTATTATTGTGTGCTCTCATTTCCATTTCTTACCATTTTTGCCTACATTTTTTCTAATGACCACGTACAACACTGTATTAAGAAAAAAACATGATCTATGCTGATGGTCAGTTTTACTCTAGGGTTGCGTTCCCAATTAAGGTTGTAGGTTAGAGAGAAAATGTAGAAGGGGAAGTCACAATACTCGGTAATAGTCAAGATTGAGGCAGGGCACATGGAAGGATGGGGGGGGACTTATAGATGACCAATGATATCAGTGGTGACAGCATGTTTAAAATGATTGTGTCAACAAGATATGTGAGTTAGAATGGAACTTACATTCCTTGACTTTAAAACTTATACTTTTAATGAAATCTGGAATTTACCCCAGCATATTGCCCTCATATCCTTATATTTGGTGTCTCATACACTATCTGGCAAAGAAGCATTTGGAGCCTGTATAGTGGAGGTTTCTGCCAACCACTGGCACTGAGAGAAACAGCCAGGACTCTCCTTCCCAGGTGAGTTTTGTAGCAGAAATCTGCGAGGCCTGAGAAGAAATATTTTGTGCTCCCCATATACTTCACTTTGTCCAAACTTCACAACCTACTTTGTACCTCAAGAATACCCTGGCAGGATGTCTGAAAACCTGGCAGATGTACCTAGATAGCCTCCCAGGGAAAGGTTCCCACTTCATTTACCATGAGCATGTGACTTCTGTCTGACTTAAACCCGCCTCCTTATTCCCATGGGGGATGGATAGGGTGTGTGTATGGTAGGGGGTGGGGAGGGAGGGTAATTGGAAATGCTCAGTTTCAGGCCCAGTCACAACCTATTCCTCTATTTATCTTCACATAAGAGGACTGCTCTGGGTGAAGATGCTAACATTTAGGTGGTCTCTGCTTTTCTTCTCCAGTCCTTTTTGTAGTTGTGAGTGGTAGGAGTGAGGTGGGCTCCTTGCATAAAGGGAAGAGACAATGCTTGAGTTGATTTTCCTTTTCCTTGGGAAGGGGGTGACACAAATATGGCTATATATACCATGTAAAATGGAAATCACACATCCTACTGGACTGCTTATATCCAAGGTAACATGGCACAGATAATAGAACTGATTTTTCTAATAGTTTTTTTGGAAGGGACACTTGATAATTCTATTGTTCAAGTTTGGGATGTTTGCTTTTCAAAATTACTTTCAAGTTTGCCCTTTGTATCTTTTCCTTTCTGAGCCTCTTATTTCTTTCCTACTAATTGACTATATTAAAAAACTTCGAACTGCTTGTATTGTTTTAAGGAATAGATGAAAGAATCTTTGTTAACTGCAATATAGAAGTTCACCATAGTCATTTCAATAGAGTTCTCATGGTTTATTTCTTGGACATTTTCTCCCGATCCCCAGATGGGCCTGAAGCTTGGTCTTTTTTTAAAGGACGATGACTCTTAATGAGCTTTTATGAGAAACACCTGTCATGTGGTATCTGTGACCACGCCCATGCTTTCTCTTGTTTACTGTCTTCCTTATTGTTAGATTAGAAGCTCTTTGAAGATATGTGTCTGTTTTATTTCTAGCACATAGTAGACACACAGTAAATATGTTTAATAAGTAGATGAAAAGATGCATTTAGATTCAACGGGATGACTGCACTGTAACAGATGTAAGCACAGAGTGCTCCAGGAACCCAAGGGAAGAAGAATCAACTCAGCATATGAGAATCAGAGCATTCCTGCATATCATTTTGGGTTATTTTGTTCTTGGACTCTGTCACCCTGTGATTGCAAAGAAAGTGTTCTCCTTTCCCAAAGACTGATAAGAAGAAATGTGTCAGGTGTAGGGATCTGTAAAGCATCCGGAGTATATGTGGTCCTGTTGTCACACTGGGCTATTTTCAGTATTCAGGAAGCTGTATTAGCTCACATTCTGATTGGAAAAGTTGCCTCAATAATAAGAGAGGTGCTGAGATACTAGATAAGGAGGGGGTGAGAAGCCTATGAATGGAGCTAAAAGTAACACAAGCTGAAAAGCAAAAGGAAGACTAGAAAAGATAGTAGTGAAGGGCATATATTTTGTTGTTATTAGAATGAAAGTGGTAAATTATGTGCACACACAGACACACACACAAACCAACATGGTCAAAAAGAAGAACATTATCTTGAACATTTAATTTTAAAAGGCCTATCAAATGCTACTTTCTCATTGAAGTTAGGTTAGGGAATCTCAACTTTGGTAAAAATTGGCTTGGAAGAGCATGATACTGGATAGAGCATGGTACTCAGAAAATTTCCCAGCCGGGCGCGGTGGCTCAAGCCTGTAATCCCAGCACTTTGGGAGGCTGAGACGGGCGGATCACGAGGTCAGGAGATCGAGACCATCCTGGCTAACACAGTGAAACCCCGTCTCTACTAAAAACTCCAAAAAAAAAAAAAAAAAAAAAAAAAAAAAAAAAAAAAAAAAACTAGCCAGGCGACGTGGCGGCGCCTGTAGTCCCAGCTACTCGGGAGGCTGAGACAGGAGAATGGCGTGAACCCGGGAGGCGGAGCTTGCAGTGAGCTGAGATCCAGCCACAGCACTCCAGCCTGGGTGACAGAGCGAGACTCCGTCTCAAAAAAAAATAAAAGAAAATTTTCCATTATGCTTTTGACTGGCCTTGGGAGCTTAGACTAAACCTCAGCCTGAAGGTCTGTGAGAAAAATTAAAATGAAGTAACAGAAATTAATGTTATGTTTTTAAAAGCACATCAAAAATCAATAGAATATTGCTTTTCAAACTGAATGCTATATAAAGGAAGTATAATACAGGTGGATATAACTGGATAGATTTTTTTTTTTTTTTTTGAAATGGAGTCTCGCTCTGTCGTCCAGGCTGGAGTGCAGTGGCCGGATCTCAGCTCACTGCAAGCTCCGCCTCCCGGGTCCACGCCATTCTCCTGCCTTAGCCTCCCGAGTAGCTGGGACTACAGGCGCCCGCCATCTCGCCCGGCTAATTTTTTGTATTTTTTTTTTTTTAAGTGGAGACGGGATTTCACTGTGTTAGTCAGGATGGTCTCGACCTCCTGACCTTGTGATCCGCCCGCCTCGGCCTCCCAAAGTGCTGGGATTAGAGGCTTGAGCCACCGCGCCCGGCCAGATCATTATTTTTAATATTGCACTTATGAGAAGGTGCCTCACAAAAATCAGTCAGACTATATTAAATATTAGGGGCTCCAGCCAGGATTAGAATACTGAGGCCATGTATATCCAGCAAAATTAGTCAACAGTGTGAATCCATGAACCCGTTGCTTTGGAAACTATTACGAAATGGAAATAGACAATGTGGGTTAAATTCCCACTGCATTATAAGCAGGAACTATACAAAAGGGCTGCATATTGTTTGCTCTTATACTTGGATGTGATTGCAGTAAACTTAGCCAAAAAGTCTTATCATATTGCAGTAACTTTTGCTCATAAAACCAAACTTCTGTATCAGCAAACATTTTTTTTCTCATGTACTTAAATTTTAGGAGGAAAAAAAAGTATGTGTACTATAAAACAAGCTGTCAGAAAATTATTTAATTATAATAAAATTTGCCTAGTAAATCCAGATGCAACTTTTACCTGAAGTCAGAGTCTTGCACATTGAAGTTACTAATCAGAAGCTGAACCACGATCACCTCAAGATTCTAAACTAGCTAATGGCTAAAATTGGTGAATATTCTCTTAGGCAGAAAAAAAAAAAAAATGAAGTGCTGAAACAAAAAGTAGATTTGGAAAAACACTAAATTAAAATTTTAAGTTAATCAGTAACTTCTCATAATAATCATTATTTCAACTATTTTATTTTTCATGTTTATAAGTTGATTTTTATAAACATTTAATGTTAAAAGAATTTTTTCCTTAAAAAGTATGTGATTTTTTTCTCAGGCTTTAGAAGTGTGGTAAAGGTGATTTTAGTGAAAAAGGACTTATTTGTTTTAAAATGCCTAGTTAATTAGGTGAACTTGGTGAGAATAAAACTTAATTTGAAAATAAATTCAACTGAAATAGAACCCTACAATACATTTTAATTTAGGAGAGGAAGATGGCATGATATTTTAAGTTTACATATGATAGAAAAAACCCCATACAATCTTAGAGGTGAAAGTATCCTAAGAAATAAAAGAGATTAAAAATGAGAAAAACTGAATACAAGAATATGTATAGCAAAGAAACAAATTCTACCACATGCAAGGCAAATCAAGAATCAGGACATTTATCTAATAGGGGTTCCATTGCCCAAGTATGATTTTGTTTTAAGATGAGTGACAATTTAATTCATTTAGAATCTCAGTCATCCAAGAGAACTTACCAGCATCAGTGACTGGCCTAGAGTCATCTGAAGCCCAGACTCGATGCTCTTTGTAGCTTGGCATCTCAAATGGAACAGCTGGCTGCGGCCTGACCATTCTCTCTCTCTCTCTCTCTCTCTCTCTCTCTCTCTCTCTCTCTCTCTCTCTTTCTCTCTCTCTCTCTCTCTCTCTCTCTCTCTCTCTCTCTCTCTCTCTCTCTCTCTCTCTCTCTCTCTCTGTCTCTCTGTCTCTCCTTTTCTCTTTATTTCTGGATAGACTATATCTGTGGCTAGCTTGGGTTTCTTCAGCGCATTACAGTCTTAGGGGAGTTAGACTCTCCTGAAAGCAAGTGTTCCAAGAGATCTAGGTATAAGTTGCAAGTCTCAGAAATCATGCCATATCTATTCCACCACACTCCATTGTTAAAAGCAAATCAGAAGACCAGTCAAGATTCAAGGGAGGGAGACTATACAAGGATATAAATATAGCATGGATGGTTCACTGGGTGAACATCTTCAGAGACAGCTGCTTTACTGCCTATCATACTTTATTGTAGTAAACTGCTTTTTACAGATTAGTGAAACACCTCTCCTTTCATTTTACTTACAACATTGCTTTCCATTGAATTCAGTGGCTTTTCAAATGTCTATGGCTGTAATACCTCATATTGGAGATATATCATTACTCTTAATTTCCTTTTTATTTTGGCATTCTTTTGTTCGTTAATTAATTTATTTGTTAACCAACATGTGATTTATGGGTACCTGTTATGCTGGAATTGGGGTTACAAAGATAAATATGTGAAGACCTCTGCCCAGTATAATGTATAGAATCAACATGTGGCTCACGCCTGTAATCCCAGCACTCTGGGAGGCCGAGGCGGGCGGATCACAAGGTCAAGAGATCGAGACCACGGTGAAACCCCGTCTCTACTAAAAAAAATACAAAAAATTAGCCGGGCGTAGTGGCAGGCGCCTGTGGTCTCAGCTACTTGGGAGGCTGAGGCAGGAGAATGGCGTGAACCCGGGGGGCGGAGCTTGCAGTGAGCCGAGATCGCGCCACTGCACTCCAGCCTGGGCGACAGAGCGAGACTCCATCTCAAAAAAAAAAAAAAAAAAAAAAAAAAAAAAAAATCAACATGTTAATAAACAATTACAGGTACTGTAAGATAAAAACAATTTTGATGCTCATATTGTCAGTAATATGTAAGAAGCAGTTTGAACAAAAGGATAAGGTTTCTGGGTGATTGAATACAGAATGTGAAAGTTGTATTTCGGTAGTTTGGATTTTGGAAGAGGAAAAAATGAGGGACAAAATATTCAAGGGCTGTTAGTGTGATGCTGCCCTATTTGTCTTCAGCTTCTCCGTAAAATTACTGAACTAGTGAAATGTTAAGCAGGATTCTGATGAAAGACAGCGAGAGGGCCAGGTTTGCCTTTATACTGACTTGAGACTCAACCAATACGGGAAGCCAGAACATTAGAACAATGAAGCTGAAAGAAGCATGAAGAAATGTGGAATCCATAAGGAGGGCTTTCGGCTGCCTCAGAACTTGGAATTGAAGTTTGGGTCAATTTTACCAAACCTTCAAGCATTAAAGATGCTCTCAGTCAATCACTGGAGTACCTCGTGATGGGGGACATGGAGAGTACAAAACATAAGAAGAGAATGCCTGAGACAACATTGTCACTCTCCCTCAGAGGCACATCTTATCTGTCTAGCTTATGTATATTAATGGTCTATAAAAACAGTTCTGGTTTAGATTTATTTCTCAATAAAAACTGCAATATATTTCCATAAAGCCAAATAAACCAAGTTGCTTCTAAGTATGTTTATCTAAGTGCCCCAGGGGCCATGAGTAATGCTTTTATCTCAGACTCTTATCTGTTCTTGTGTAAGAACACCACCCCAAGGAGTGAAGGAAGGGGACAAAAAGGAAAAAGGAAAGGAGGCCAAGAGAAATGCTGATGAGAACTTTAAAAAAGAAAATACTCCCTTTCCCTCCCCAAAAAAGATTAAAATGCAGAATAGGCTGATATACCTAATTGTTCTAGTTTTGGATTTTCTACAAATCTGTTTCACGGGGAGTCATGGCAGAAAGGGTAACCAGTATCCTGGCAGTGGAACGTTATTTTTCCAATCCCCAGAGTACATGAATTTACTGTGCTAAAGTGAGAATCCCAGGAAGGTCATCATGATGCTATTTTTCTCACCTAAGAAATTTCTTTCGGCGTGTGTGTATGTGTGTGTGGAGGCTGGGGAAAGGTAGAGTTCAGGGCTTAAACACAACAGGTCAACTACATTTCTGGTATTTTTGGGTCTGCACAAGGACTCTCCTTTGTTTATGTGTTGATTTGCTTTGTTTTTCCTACTTTGTTCCTACTCATTAGTACCATTTCCTCCTAAGAGACAACTACTCAAATGTTATATGTGTGTGTGTATGCACATGTGTGTATGTATATATGTATGTATACATATATAATGTTGGTATATGTATATAGCTTTTAATATGCACAAAAAGCATTTTGCTACGTATTTCTCACTGGTTTTTGACTCAGCACTGTATTTTTTAGTTTTATTACTATATGAACATCTGGTATCTCCAACCTCTGCACGATATTCTGCTTAAACCCCCCCCCCCCCCAACATTTGCCTACTAGTAGTTTGCCTCTAAGTCCCCACTACATAAGCAATGTCATGGTGAATGTATGTGTCTGTTTCCCTTAAATGACTTGTGTCTTTAAGAGTGGTAGCACTGGGCTTCAGGGTTTATGTATGTTGATTTATACTAGATTTTGTCTGATCGCTTATCAATTTGATTGCTAAAATTTACCCTACCACCATGGTATAGTTTGGCTCTGTGTCCCCATCCAATCTCATGTCGAACTGTAATCCTCAGTGTTGGAGGTGGGGCCTGGTGGGAAGTGATCGGATCATGCAGGTAGTTTCTAATGGTTTAGCACCATTAGAAACCCTAGTGCAGTCTCATGATAGAGTTTTCACAAGATCCAGTTGTTTAAAAGTGTGTAGCATCTCTTGCTTCACTCTCTCTCCTGTTCTGCCATGCGAAGATGTGCCTCCTTCCCCTTCACCTTCTGCCATGATTATAAGTTTCCTGAGACCTCCCCAGTCATGCTTCCTGTACAGCCTGTGGAACTGTGAGTCAATTACACTTATTTTCTTCATGAATTATATCCAGTCTCACGTGGTTCTTACAGTAATGTGAGAATGAACTAATACATACCAAAGTGCGAGAGAATACTTGTCTTCCCAGATTCCTGGCAATACGTGGTGGTAACCAGCATTTTAAGTTTTTTCCTTTTGGATATAGAAAAATAATATTTAACTCTCATTTTTGTTTGTTTGTTTTCGTTTTTATTGCTGCATCATCTTTGCCTCTGGACAGAGCCTAGAATTTAGCAGATACTTATATATGTATATTAAACAAATACATGTTACTGAAAGGTAAAGCCCTTCAACCTGAAATAAATACTTATTTTGGGGCTATGAGGTGTGATTAAATTGTTACATTTGGTGTATTAAAGGACCTCAATATTCTGGAAAGTTACATCTTTCTGGGCCAGCTCTTTGGAGCTTCCTGGCAGAAAGGTCAAGTTGGAGATAGGTCAATTGTCATTTGACTCCAATATTTTATATGCTTTTGACTTTCTTAACATCTTAACATGTCTGCCAAATGTTTATTTTCAATACTTGAAATAGCTGTGAATTAATACTAGATTGATTTGTGTGTGGAGTAGACACTTTTTTGGCTGTCTTGCTAACCTATGCCTGACCTTTCTGAGAAGTGGCTTTTCATGTTCTCAGAAGCATAGCTATCCAGAGGGTTTTCATCTGCAGCAAGTGATATTGTCCCTCTGTCCACTGCTACTTAAACCAGGTATGGACACATAATTTAATCAAAGTGTTTCAGTGATGGCCAAAAGTCTATACAGTACTTAGATTTCACACTTCCAACATTAAGGGGATGGAGTGGTCTTGCCAGCCAGAGGGAAGCCCCAGAAATTCCCCCATCTTTTAGTAGCTGACACAGACTAATGGAGGAGAAAGTCTTGAAGTCTATCTCAGTAGCATGTGAGTCTTGTGGGGAACTATTTCCATCTTCTTCTAGATAGAAGAGAGAAAACGCTTCTTAGCATGTGCAGCTGAAACAATTTGGTGAGAACAACTGTTTCTGTTGCATAGAGCTTTCCCGAAGAGTAAATGCAATGCTTATTTCTTATGAGACTAACTTAGCATAACTGTATTTTTTTTAAATTGCCACTGGATAGACTGTAAATTTTACCATCCTGTTCATACTAAATAATAAAAATTTATTCTCACAACATCAGCCAATCTACAATGTCGTTAAAGAGTATGCTGATCACCATCTACTAATTTACCCGAGAATCACCCACAAGGAGAGCCACTAATGGTAGCATGTAAATTTGGAAAAGCTGGGCTGAAAGCACTTTATCTCACAGTTTCCTTAGGATGAATTTAATTAATTGCATTCTTCTCTAGCTCTATAGAATCTAGACCTCCCAGTTTTAACCAGTCTCTATAAAGAGTGTGACTTTGGTGGAAGACACGTGAATTCAGGAGCTGTAGGGCATCCAAGTTCAGCAGAAGATATGGAAGAAAGCTAGTTTTATAAAAAGGGAGCCAAAGGAAGTAAATATAAAAAGAGAAGTTATATGGAGAGGGGGGAGAAGAAACAATGGAAAGACACAGCCACTCCCTTAGAATCTGCATCTGTTCTTTATACATATGGAGGCAGATGCACAAACACTAACATGTATATGTTTATTTTACTACACTACTTTGTGTGAATTTTTGTTACTTGTAACCCACTCCAAAAAGATATTAACTAAGATCCTTTTCTTACAATCATGTGTACAAATTGATTGCTCGGTTAATGTAATAAAAAATATAGAATAGATAACACAGTGACAAAAGTTACAGCCCTTATTTGTAAGACATCATGATTCACTGTATGTGTGTATGTATACAAGTATGTGTACACACAAGCTATCATCGCACAATCGTATGAATTTGAGAAATATGGGTTGCTATAGTTTTAGAAGTTTTTTTAAGCAATACAAATTTATTTCAAACAAAGCTTCTTTGACTTTCATATGAGATTTTATTAAATTTAGTTATTTGTAATCACATATGTAATTCACATATTTACAAACCCTGAAGATACTGACATCTTTTTTGCATACCAAATATATTCCAAAAAGATTAAAGCAATAGTTAATTAATGGTGATTTCCTAAGAAAAGCAAATGGTGAGCTGGAACAAACTTATGCAGAAAATGGCAAGGGAGTATAAGCGTCAGAAAAAGTAAAGAAAATGATAGAATATTCAGCAATATAATGGAATAGATTGGCACAAGAAAATAAAAGCAGATATACAGAAAAAAAGACAATTCAGAAATTAAATAATTATGAGTATCAGTTGATTCAAAAAACGATATGAATGATAGTTACCAGAATGTGTAAGTATACAAAGGAAACAAAATCATTAATAGTTATGTATTGAGTTTTAGAAAGACACACAAAGAAAATTAAACTGCATTAGACCAAAGCGGTTAACAATTTTGTCATAGAGTACATGTTTCCTATTTGAACACCCCACTGTGGGAGCAGTAGCATTCATTAGGAGAACTGAAGAGAGATATCTGCCTAGAATACCAAATTTCAATGCTACCTAAAGAGATTCATTATCTGTTAGCCTGGGGTTGGCCCAGGAATGTGTAAATTCCAGAGGAGCATAAGACTCAGAGAAAGCAAGAGAAAGGCCAAAGTCACACTGAAACTAAGTGTCAGAATGGGTTCTCAAGCCCAATTAATCTTATTTGCAAATCTGATGCTAGAAGCAAGAAGGAAAGATAGACAGGCACACAGGAAAATGTGATTCCAGGAACATATAAAGGAATAATGAGTGTTATGTGTGATAAATGACATAGATCTAATAGCCCCATTAAAAGTTCTAGTTGGGATTTAAGTGAGAAATATATCAACAAACAAATAAACAATTTGATTGTCAAATTCTGAAGTTTGTTCTTCCCTGCATCTAAATGAAGCTTTAGTTATGAGCAGTGAAAATATTACATAAAGAGCTCAGTATCATGAAGGAAAAATAGAGTCTAGACAACTGGCTATGCTAGCCCTGAATGAACCAACAAAAGCATATTCTTTAGAATTCATTGGAATGCCCAACCAATTAAAGCTTCTAGTTTGGGTTGACTTCTTATCTGTTTCCAAGAGTCACAGCTACTGTATACCCAGAGAAAGCCTGTAAGTCAGAAAATGCAATGATAACAATCTTAAAAGCCGTCACTCTGATATCTGCTCAGATACACAGGTGGTGGGTGCCACTGTACCGAAACTATTTTGAAATTTAAATGATGCAAAGATCATGCCATGATGTCGTAAAACCCAACTTTCATTGATTTATGCTCTTCCAAAATATCACAGATCTTTTTTGAGAATGTGTTTCTAAAAATAAGTTATCAATACAAATATTATGTGACAATTGGTAAGACAGATACAACTGTGGGAAATTTACCTAGAGTTCATAAATAGGTAACTTTTTTTTTTTTTGAGATGGAGTCTCACTCTGTCGCTCAGGCTGGAGTGCAGCGGCGCAATCTTAGCTCACTGCAAGCTCTGCCTGCCAGGTTCACACCGTTCTCCTTCCTCAGCCTCCCAAGTAGCTGGGACTACAGGCTCCTGCCACCACACCCAGCTTTTTTTTTTGTTGTATTTTTAGGAGAGACGGGGTTTCACCATGTTAGACAGGATGGTCTCGATATACTGACCTCGTGATCCACCCGCCTCCGCCTCCCAAAGTGCTGGGATTACAGGCACAAGCCATCGCACCCAGCCATAAATAGGTAACTTTTAAAACTATTCATAAATAGGTAACTTGCTTACTTTTCCCAACACTACATTCAAAAAGGCTGAAATTTAAACTGAAACCTTTCAACATGAAGTCCATCTCTTCCCAAGGTAGGTTATTGGCAATATTAGCTTTTTACATTATTATTATTTAATAGACCACATTCCCTTTAACGAAGAGGGACAATTATTTTGTGGTTCCACAAACAGAAGACTCTCTATATAATTATTTAGTAAATCAACTAAATTTTTTTTTAAATAATGGTAAAACATAAGGCAGTCATGGCACATTTTCTTTTAGATTTGTGTAAGTTTTAACATTAATTTAACTCACCACATTATAAACACATATGTAGGCTTTGGGCTCAGTTTCCTTATAGAAGACACACTTTCCCTCAGAAAAGGTCCATTATACTTACAGATTAATGAACTTGTGTGTGTGTCTATGTTCATGAGGAACTGGACTATAGTTTCCTTTTCTTATATCTTTTTCTGGTTTTGTACAATGAATTAGGAAGTGTTCTTTCCTCCTCTGTTTGATGAAAAAGAAGTTTAGTAGAATTTGGTACTAGTTCTTATTAGGTGTTTTGTACCATTACTACACTCTTAGAAACTGTCCCTCCATGCTTCCTGCATGAAGATGATGCAGAAACCTATTTCTTACAAAAGATTGTGAGCCACCTCCAGAATCTGCCTTCACTTTCCCGTCTTGCCACTACAACAGAAACTAAGACTGTCACAACATAATTTGTCTTGGACAATGCTGGGTCTACTAAATCACCAAAAGGCACACATCCAAAGAATCTTCAGGATCTATCTGTACCACACAGTTGGACCTTGGGGAGTACAGATGGGCCTGGACTTCAGGGGGTCAGGATCCAGAGGAGCAGAACATAAAACTTAATATGGAAGTTTCTTGATATGAGAACAATAAGATTTAATTCTTGGCAAAAGTCCTTTGAGATAGGAGTTTCACATTGTTAGGATGGCTCTTAAAAGTTTGGAGACAATGCACAGCTCACAGTGCATTAGGTAGAAATGTCAGAATGGCCATGACAAATGATGGAATAAACAAAAAAGTGCTGAGCAGGAGAAGTGCTCAGCATCATGTCTAGGCCACATTACAATTATCTCTGCACTTGGGCCGTCAATCTGGCAGACGCTACAGTATTGAATACATCTGTAGCAGTAAAAAGCACCCTAATAAGAAAATCCATTACGTCAAAGCTGTACTTGTAGTAAAGGGAAACTGCCCATAAAAATCCCCCAGTTTGGCAAGGACAGGGGAATCGTTGGACAGAAAGTAAGCTTCAAGAGCAAACAGCATTGGAAGAAAATTTGCCTTAAGGCTATGGTTTCGCCTCGCATCATGTGAGTATGACGCAAACTCAGAGAGAATCACTCACTCCACGTGTTTGCTCCCACACAACCCTGAGTCAGAGGAGTTATGGCAACATCTTTGGTGTCAGCGGCAAATTTTTCTAACATTCTATCAAACCTCCTTCCAGCATGGTGAGGGCTAGAACATGTGTGAGGCTGATAACCTGGAATGCGAGAATAAAGAAGAGCCCAGTATTCTGTTCTGAAAATAATGAAGTCTATAAGAGGAACAACTAATCCCAAACCGCAGATAAGAAACTCAGCTTTCACTCAAAGACTTTGAATCGAATTAACAGGAAAAATAAATGGGAGTAAAATTAATGCTGGGCTCTCACCTTAAAAAGACCCATGCCCTTTGGACCTGAACAAGGCCAAATGCGAGGAACCCAAAGCCAAACGGTACACCAGAGGCAGATCCAGGTTTGCGAGTCCTGATTAAGCTTATTTTAATTTGGTAAGTCGCTCTTTTTAGGAATTAATTTTAAAAAACTATGCTTTGTGAAAATGTTTAGGTACAAGTCAGCCACACACAGTGCGATATGGTCCCATTGAAGGATCTTGGAAAGAGCACATTAATTTACAGATCTGAAGTTAAGCTTCTTCACTTCACAGTATAAAGCCCTTCTGAGAGACACCGACCTAAGAAGAAGAATATATGGGTGTATGTCTACCTAGTGCACCTGTGGGAAATTAAATGTGATAAGAATAGCACCTAGACACTAGTTGAGCATTCCATTTTAATAAATTTTTCATTTCATGTTCCGCAACCTTCTTTTTCTGTGTTTATGTAGATATCACAATTGGTTTTAAAGATGCAAACATGTTAGAGGAGTCCTTGAAGTAGTTCCATAAAGAAAAATCTGTACATTTGTATGGAGATTTTTGAAATAGGGGATCTTTTGATATGGTTGATTTCAAAGCTGGGCATTTCCCGTAGGATGGGGATTTTTGATATGTGTTTTAAAATAACATTTGAACATTGATCGATTGAGTGAGTGCTTTAGAATAGCTAATATGGAAGTTTTGGTCCGCGAGGAGCACACTCCGAAGATAGCCATTCCATGCAGGAAGCTTATGTCGAGAGTACTTTGGGGATGTAAACTAGAGGGGCGGAGTGCCTATACTTGGCTGGAGGGACAGTTGGGACAGTGAACAGTCCTCTGAAGGTCCTCAGCCAACCCAGAGAGAACTGTGAGATGGAAATGTGCTTTGTTAATCCCCTGAGATGGGTCTGGAGTGGTGTTTTACACCCTACATCAAGCCATCAATGGATGCAGGCTGCCCGGTAAACTGCATGTGATCTTTATAAGGGAGCCTTTTTAAGCCAGGGCACAACTTTCGAGAGAGCTAGCATATGAGGCTATCATTCAGCTGTACTCTCAGCAGCTGGGGGAATGGATCCTTTATCTTGCAGGCTGAATCTGGGAAATAGCACAGGGTTTCACTCTAGTCTACCCCCTTGGGCCATCCAGATTGACTGCTTTGAGTAACTTTCTGGAGCAGCCTAACAGGATCTGGTGGGCATCTTGAGGGGAAAAAAAATAAACCAGTTTAGTAGGGCAAACTGGAGTTCTTTTTTCTACTTAAATCCTTGTCCTGCTGAAGCTGGCCTCATGATGCTCATTATCGCTTTCCTTTTTCAATCAATTTCAGATTCATCTCCCCCTTAGTTAGCATATTTACAGGTCTAGGTGCGTTACTTGTGGTGTGACACCAGAATGTTCAGCCCTGAGTTGTATGAACCTCTGGTCACAATGCCATCTCAGACTGTAATAATACGTTCATAATTTGCCATAAAAACGTGGCCAAGAGTGTAACAAGAGAAGCTGAAATGGATTACCTCTGTTCAAACATATCCCTCTGTTCCCTTTTTGTGTGAGCAGCTTCCAGATGATGGTCAATTATCCTTGCTAATATGGCAATCTCTTCTTGGGCTCTATTCTCTTAGGATGAGGACCCTGTGAGGACCCAGCAGAATAATAAATTAAATAAGGAGTTTGTTGTGTTGCCGATAGAAAGCATTCCTCCTTTGGAACCAGGCCTTTAAACTGAAAGAGCCATTTGTGAAAATGAGAAGCACAGATTTTCCTACGTAAGTCTTGGATGATGATAAATGGGACTGTTCTTGCGTTCACACCTTGGTTTCTGGATGTAATTTTGTAAACGTTGGGTCTGACAGAACCCAACTTTTGATGGCAGTTCTAGTAATTGCTCAGGCATTAATGTTAATGTCAGGGGACCTTAACATCCGGGAGGATATTTTTCAAAAAAGCTTTATAACTTTGAACAGATGGTACAGCTTTGCCCAAGAAAAATAGGCGTTTGCCCTGTGATTTCGG